>NC_052057.2:29747928-30082928 GCF_903992535.2 Arvicola amphibius | reverse complement strand
TTAACTGATTTTTGTCCTTACTGTTTTGTTTTGATTTACAGTATCTTTTTCAAAAATGTTTTACACCTAAAATGTAGTTCTGGTAACCAGGTGGTGATGGTGCATGTCTTTAATGCTAGCACTCAGGAAGTCAAAGACAGGTGGATTTCTTTGAGTTTGAGGACACCCTGGTCTACAGAGTGACCAGGACATCCAGGATCATTAGACAGAGAATCCCTATCTTAAATTATCAAAAAAAAAAAAAAACCTGGTGAGAAATACCTTATCATAATAGTGGCAATTTACAGCAAGCCCACCATCAATATCATCTAAACCAAAGAGAATAATCCACTAAAATTAGGCACAAGACAAGAATATCTCCACTCTCCACATCTCTCAATTTAGCACTTGGCTAATGGCTATGACAAACAATGCTACTATGCACATAGTTCAGCACATATTCTTGTGGCACGGGTGAGCATCCTTTGGATATATACTCCAAAGTGGTATTGCTGGATATCAAAATGTAGAAGAAAGAAAATGAATCTAAAGTATCTTTATTCGCAGTTATGATTCTGTGAACAAATGGACCCTAAAAACTTCTGCCAATAAATTTCTACATCTGATTAAAACATTCAACAATGTATCAGGATACAAAATTAACATGCAAAAATTCAACGACTTTTTTAGACATAAATGACAAGCATACTGAGAAAGAAATTCGTGAAAGCTACTTCACAATAACCACAAAATAAATCTTAGGGTAACTCTAACCAAACAAATAAAAGAATTGTGCAATAAAATTTTAAGATATTAAAGAAAGAAATCAGAGAAGACATTGGAAATTGAAAATACCTCCCATGTTTATGGAATGTGTGGAGGTTTTTAAAATAAGAATGACCCCCAACGGCTCAAATATCTGGATTGCTTGGTCATCATGATATTGCTCAACTTTAGATAGGTTGGGAGATGAGGCTTTATTGGAGTGGGTGTCGCCTGATTGTAATAACTGTGGGCCCATTAGATGAAGTTTGTCATTGGGTATGGGTTTTGGGGTTTCCTGAAGTTCAAGGCAGGTCCACAGACTCCTGCTCTTCCTGATACTCATGGATCTAGATGTACGACTCTTAGCTACCTCCCAGTGCCATATCTTCCTGTGTACAGTCATGCTTTCTACTCTGCTTCTAGCCATGCTTCTTGCCATGAAATGATTGATTAAATATCTAAAACACTAATCAAGCCTCAATTAAATGGTTTTCTTTAGGAGAGTTGCTATGGTGTCTCTTCACAGCAAAGAACGGAGACTAGCACAGAACAATAGGTTGGAAATTGTCAAAATCGTTATCCCACTCATCCCATACACTGATTCAGTTCAATACCCTTCAACATTCTGGCTCAGTTCCTCATAAAAATTGAGAAATAATAACAACCATGCATGTTTTTTTGGAAGATTGCCAGCCTGAGACAAATCTCAAATGTCTACAAGAATAATTCTACCACATTAGAAAATTATTTATGTGGTATGCAAAACTCTCACACAGATATCCACATTCTATTCCCCAGGATCTGAGTATGTTGGCATGCAATATAAAGGAAAAAACAGTTTCAGTTTGTGTTAAACTTGTTAATCAGTTGACTTTTAAAGATGTAATCCATGTAGGGCCAAGGGAAACACAGAGCTCTTTAGTGTGGAATAGAGATTTTGAAGAGTCAGGGAAGGAATAAGAGGATGTGAGGAAAGTGACCACTCTTGTCTTTGAAGAGAAAAAGGCCACAAATCAGGGAATTAGGGCAACATTCTAAGACTGACAACAGCAACAACAGAACTAGATTTGGTTTTCCTGATCCTCATGAAAGGTTTTCAACCCTGTTAACATCTCAGTCTCTGTAACACGTTTGGAACTCTTTAACCCTGAAATGGTTATTTGGATGGTATTGTTAGCTACTAAGAACCATTTCCTATAAACCGGGTGATGGAGGTGCACACCTTTAATCCCAGTACATGGGAGGCAGAAACAGGCAGATCTCTGTGAGTTCAAGGCCAGCCTGCTCTACAAAATCTAATTCTAGGAGAGGCTCCAAAGCTACAAAGAAACCCTGTCTCGAAAAACTTTTTTAAAAAAATATTTCCTATAACAAACCCAAAAAGCTAAAATATGCCTCTAATATATAATTAGATAAGGCCTGACAGATATGAATTTTCTTATTCTCACAGCATAAGTCACCTATGATTAACAATACCCGAAACTGGTTAAATATTACTTTTCAAATGATACCCTGAAAATCGATGAGTCTTAGACACAATAAGTGTACTAACTGTCTAGAAGCCTTAGTGATAAAGACACTGGACACTGTGTTTAGTGAACGATATCAAATCCTGGAACCAAAAACGTGAAAGAACAGAACCAACTCACTCAAGTTTTCCCTGCCCTATATATACACACATTATAAATAAATGTGGAAAAATGTAACAATATCTGCTAATATATATATATATATATATATATATATATATGTGTGTGTGTGTGTGTGTGTGTGTGTGTGTTTACTTGTATGTGTACAGACATTTGTTTGTATATGTGTTTACTTAATTCTAGAGAATCACTTCTTGGTCCTAGTTGTGACTCTCTGCCCCAGTTGTAGAAATAACAGATTCTGTTTGTGCCATAATAACCCCTTAGATTTATAGCATCTTACTTTTTTCCAGAATGGTTTCAACAAACATCAGTCTGCTGGTTGAGAAAACTCATTATTATAATTAAGGGAATATGTTTTATTAAAGTTATGAAATATGAGGTGAGGTATGTGGGTGTGTGAGTGTGTAGGCTACGTAGCAAGTGTCTTTACCCTCTGAGAATCATGGCTGACCCTATTAAATGCATGTTTTAGGTCTGAGAGGTCTAAATTTCCTGTCACTATTTGAAGATCTATGATTCACCTGGTTTGGGGTAATTTTAATTTCAGAAGACAGACCAATTTCAGTAACGTTTGCCTTGAAAAACAGTGTGATATCTTTAAATTTGAGGATCCTTTTTTTTTTCTTCAGAGGATTTCCTTTCCTTCATTCAGGGTGTTTACTAAAATAAATGTTCTCAAGGAGAATTGCCTACTGTAGGTTTAAATACAGTAAATATCACATATACACGTACCATACATTTCAATTTCATTACCTACAACCTATTCCCTGGACTATACCATCCTGGAGGGAACAGCCTATATCTCCTCTTGTGTTGTGTGTCTTTATTAAGCCAGGACACTGTACCCTGGATACACTGCGTATTACTTCTGTGGTCTGCTGAATGTTAGTGACTGTTAGGGTCACTTAGTGAATACATATCCTAAAGTCTGAATGCCTATTTAAATGCAAAGACTAGAGGATACCGTTTTGTCTCTTCCAACGTGTGTGTGTGTGTGTGTGTGTGTGTGTGTGTGTGTGTGTGTGTTTTCTGTACTCTTGCTAAATTCAAGGATAAGAACTCTTCTGTCTGAGAAAGGCTTCTTGTTCTTGGAACATGATAGATGAGGCACAGATCTGCTGGGATTCTGAGTCTTGCAGAGACTAATAATAGATGACAGATTAAGAATCACTGAGAATGTCATTGTGAAATGTTTATAATAACAGAAGAATGGCTTCTGTAGACAGCTGGAGGAGAAGGGAAGACACTGTCAAAGGTAAGCACTTTCATTGGCATTTTAAGCTGAAAATCTATCTTTCATTAGCTTCCAGCTCTTGACATGAGTAGAAAATGTACAACAATTTTCATGCTATGAATCCATCTCCTCATTTTCTTACACCATGTCACATACTTTTAAAAAATCATGACAAATATCCTACATAGAACATTTTTTTAAAAAATGGATAAGTAATCAATTTATATAATTTCCACATTTCATATAATCATCACAATCTTTTACAGTACAGTTACTATTGGTAGAAATATGCTACACTGTGTTATATTCCGATATTGCAATCCAAACTATTGACAACTGCCTTTCCTATTGTAACTACTATCTAAAATTACTTTTAATTAAAGGTAATATTCTAGTTATTATCCCTTTGTCGCTCTGTAATAATTTCACGCCTGAAATTTAGATTTATGAACATAAAAGGAATAGAATTCATGTCAAGGATAGGTACTTCAGAAGTAAATAATCAAGGTAATCCATGAGGTATTTACTGAAGTTTCTCTTAGACATTTGCTTCAGAGAGAAAACATTGAACTGTGACATAAAATTAAGAAAATGAATGTAGTCCCAGTTTTCTGATACTAGATGAAATATTTAAGTCACTAAGTTGGTTTCTGTGTTTAGTTTAGTGATCAGTTGAAATAATATATGAAAATATACCCTGATGCCTTCAGAAAGGTTCATTTTCTAACTTATTTATTGTGGAATATTTGCTCTTTGCTAGGAATTTACCTAAGGCTCTGTCTCTGTCATTTTACCCTCTAGTTTCAAGGCCTCACCACGTATTTGTGGGGAGCAGTGTACAAAGGTCCCAGGAGATGAAACTTGTAAATCAAGAATGCTTATTCTACTATTTATTTTTGTCTATCACTTTTTAAATGTAGAACATTTTAAAGATCTTCAGAAAGCTGGTCTCTGTATCATCCAAAGCATATATGCCGGATTTGAATAACTTCACAGACTTTCTAATAAGTAAGAAATAGTATTATTATGATAATAGACTGTGTTAAACAGTCGATTTTCAAATGTTATAGCACAGACCTTTGAATCAACTGCATTATGTAGTGATTTAATTAACTTTCATATATCTTATCTGATAACAATGTTAATCTATATTAAATTTTGCATTCCTTAAAATAGTTTCCTGTTAGGGACAATACAATTACCATATAATGCATAGATAGTCATTTTGGAGGATTGTATATGTTTCAAGTTCATGGGATTTGGACTGAAATGTATAAAATATTTATGTATTGTATGAGACTGTAGGAAAGATCAATACAAATATGATTGCATTAAATATTAGCCTAACTTGATCATTTTTGCTTAATCTTTGATATTTGGACATTTCCCCATTTTCATGTAGTGCCAGTGCTTCCCAAGGAATAGTTTGCTAGGCTCCATATTTCTTTGATGAATTTCCATTGCCTGTTTTCTCTGCCCTATGATATAAATACAGTATACCATGCATAGAATCTGTCACTGTCCCAACTTGTTCAGCTGGGAATCTGCAGCAACTGTCTATTATTCCACAGATATAACAAGTTATAGATAATTTAGTTGCTGATTACTGATGCCTTGTCTAGCAATGCTCCATCAAAGTGAGAAAAATTCTTCTCTCCATGTGTTCAATAAAATTGATAAAACGCTATGTTCTAATTTGTCTTAGGGATATAAGAAATTTCACCAATACACTTTTCTAGTCCATCAATAGAAATACCTATTGTATTTTTGAGAATATAATTACAAAATACTCTCATTTCCTCTCTCCAAGTCCTTTCATATACCCCTTCTTGCTCATTTTCAAATTGATTGTTTCTTATTTTCATTAATTGTCATTGCATACATATATACATATGTATTTATATACTTACAATAAATAAATATGACATATTCTGTCTTTATATTTTTATTAATATGTTTGTTTACAGAAATGACATTTTTGTATTTTATAGTCAATTGGTCTGTTCTTCCCTAGGGAAGACTATTTATTCTGATATCAGTATTCCTTACACGCCTATAGTTCATTGTGCAATGCTGAAGCCATGTATGCTTTCACGTATACACTTAAAAATTCCTTGCTACATCCTTCCTTTCTTCAACCCCACCTGGCATCTTACTCACCTCCATCTCTCCCTGATAATGTCTCTATTTTTCTTGCTTTTCTCATAGGTATCCTTTCCTGAATATTTCCATCCTGCTTGAATTCCAGAAATTCTACAAAACCACAAATTGTAACCAATACAGAGTAATCAGTATTAAACACTTGTCCTATATTACCTAAGTGGCTTTTTATTAATATGTGTTTGAAATTACAGCATAATTGCACATTCTTCCCTTTGTTTTCCTTTCTCCATCTACTTCCATAAATGTTCCCTTGGTCTCTCCCAAATCTATGGCTTTTTTTTTTTTTTTTTTTGATTTTTCGAGACAGGGTTTCTCTGTGGCTTTGGATCCTGTCCTGGAACTATCTCTTGTAGACCAGGCTGGCCTCGAACCAAATCTATGGCTTTAATACTTTAATTGTGTGTGTATGTGTGTGTCTGATATTTTGTATCAGATAAAAAAATGTTATGCTCTTCCCTGGAAGATGCAATCCACTCCTTACATAAGACCCAAAAGACCTAAGTTAGATCTGACCTGAAAGCATTGTCATTGATGACCTGTATGGTACCAGAAGTCATCATTTAATCTTCTGAAGGAAGAAAACAATCAATATTCCTACCAAGCTATGATGTCTATGAATCATAGCAATGACTTACAGGGCATGGTAATCATAAGTATACAGTAATGACATACATAACCAACAGCTCTCTAATTGGACTATAATACCTGTTTAGCAAGGAGGAAACAATGACTGGTACCAAAAACTGACCAGTTACCCAGGGCTGCAGAAATCATGAATCCTAAAAAAGAATCTACAAATACCACTTTGCTAAACCAAAATAATCCTTAACTATATTATACATATTTATCCTTTCACCCAAAATGAATTGTAATTCTCATCATTCAAGAAAACAACTCTTGCAACAGGTGGATTCAATTAAAAACAGCTGACCAAAATGCATAGCTGTGGAATCCACATAGAACCAATGTATCTTCAATGCAACTTTCACAGCTTACAACAAGGAAACATTGCAGAAATAGGACTTGAAAAGATTGCAAAAGGTAGAGGATCAGGAGGTTTGCTATGAGATTGTGGTTCCTAAATGTGAAAAAGAATCTTCATCCATGAAGTCTCAGCAACATGCCTGCCTAAGTATGTCCTCAACATGTTGTCACTAACAGACATGCTAGCATAGAAGGAGGAAATTTCTTGAAGCCTCAAACTTAGACAAAATATTACAGACACCCAAATAATGCTGAAAGTGAGAGAAATAGCATAATCGTGGCTTTTTATTTCATACTCTGTTCCTTGAAATGGCATCCTCTACCCTTACAAAGGATTTTTGTAGGGCCGGCGTCTGCCCTTGTTCCTGGGGCTCATCTTGAGGACAGTTTCTGGTTAGATGACTAAGCAAACTCTTTGTTCCTGTGCTACCTCTGCCCTGCCTGGTGATTAGCTGTAGGGCTTTAACTCTATTGTTGGTATGGTAATTTCCCACCTGCCTGGAAGGAATTCCTTGGGCAGCAGTGGGGTATATAAGGTTTTCCCCAAATTTAAATAAACAGCACTCGACTGATCTCCTTTCGAATGACCCAGGTCTCTTTGTGTGTTATTTTAATCTCCAGGCCCTTGTCCTACTCGCATAAGGTACAGTGGCGCGCGAACTGTACCGAGGGGGTAACACAGAACAGGGTGTTACAGATTTTTACCCATACTACAAATCCTGGATGTTTCATTTCTCTATGTTACTAAGGTAATATGTTCGTCTTCTTCTCACTCAGCAATTTGACTATGTAGTGCTGTCTTCACAGAGGTGTGTTAGAGATGAATCTAATCCTTTGCTCGCTTGATAGATGGATCTAATCCTTGCCACGGGTACAACCTGGAAAATATATTACAAAAATGAACATTGCTATCTGAATTTATTTGCCTATTCATTGAGAAAATGTTTAAGATTTTATTACTTTTTTTGGAAGAAAGCTTAGTTTTAATGAAGCTAATTTTCTTTAGAGTAAAGCTTACCCATCCCTAGTGGTAACTCTAATTTCATGCAGGGTGAGGATGAAATTTGTACATCTCATGTGGAAATAATCTTTCTTGGGACTGAAAGCAAATTAAAAGAAAAATATTTAAAGAACTACCCATGAGGGATAATCCTGTAATGAATTAAGCAGCTGACAGTCACTCGATGAGCACCAAATTCTGCAAGTTTACAGTAAAAGAATTTATTTATGTAGTTTATTTCCATTGTTTCAGTGTACCTAAATCTGCTAAATGTCTTTTTGAATGTTACCAAATGGATCTGAAGTTTAGAAGTAAATGTATCAATAATAAATATTACCTTCAACTCATTAAAGACTGATTCTCTTAGTACATAGGCACAGGAAAATAATGCCAAAGAAAAGGGAAAATTCATTGAGTTCTTAGGATTGTAAGCATTCCAAATACATTAGCATGGAAAAGCTTTTCAGGATATTTTAGAAGTGCTTTCAACTCACATTTATGGGGAGGCCAGTGTGAGTTTATTCAGCTACACATTTCCAGTACCTGCAGGTTCTGTTGGGCATTGCCACAGTGGCAATCGAGTGACTGCTCACAAAGGAACATTGTGGTCTAGGATAATCTGAGTGTTACAAAGAACAGTCATTTGCATTTTCCGATCAAACCAATAAGGGTATGACTGTGTAAGTGGTTTCCATGACAGAAACTCAATAAACACCTGTTTAATGTGGCTTTCTTACTTTAGAAATATAAAACCTTTTGTAAACAGTTTAGTAAAATGTGAAAGTTATCAGACATATATTGTTACCTCGTTTATTTTTATTATGGGAAATAATTCAGTAGAATATACTGGCAATATTTAAATAGACTACATAGGAATTTTCATATAAACTTTAATGTATCTGCTATCACTTTAAAATAAACAATTGTGAAATTTTTCTGATAACGGTACTCCAAAGTAGCTACTATTTCAATGCTTTCTAATAAAAAAGAAGCAACTTATTCTGGGATAATCAAGTTTCAAATTAATAAGTTTCAGATAAAATCTTATGTAGGAAGAAAGTTTTTGTCTTCCTCTATATAGTACTACAAATGGTTTTTAGCTCTAGAAAGTTAAACTTAACTTAAAGGCAGCTTTACTTTCTAAATATACATTGGCTACAGGGAGTAGACATCTTGTCTGGTGTTCACAGAGACCCTGTGAGAAGGGCAACAGCGATATTTTTGTATGCACTTTATAGGGGAGGCTTTCAGGTCAAATGGCTGGTGAATGTAATTTTTTTCTCTAAGACTATTGTCTTCCTATAGCGTGCAGGTTTCTGAGGATAGGTATTGCACAGAATATAACATATTCTGAATGTGTTCTGACAGGTACAAGAGAGAAAGTAAAAGTTCCCATCTTATAGTGACTTAATTTGAAATGTCCTGAGATTGCCAATAAACTCATCAAAAAAAGGTTTTCAGAAAGTGCTAAGAATTTCAGTCTAGGCAAATTAGCTATAGACCTAGGAGAGGCCCTTAATACAAGATGAATGGTAGTTTTCAGTTCATAACAGCTATTTTATATAATTCTACTACATGAGAAGATTAAAATTATTTTGATGGGCACAGACAGTTTATATTGAGCATTAAGGATATGGAGGAGACCAAAATGTATTGTTTAAAATTAATCTCAATAAAAATCTATAGAGAAAAAGAATGCTATGAAAAGAAAATTGGAGCACCTTAGTAACCTTAATTTCCGCATTTTTGTTTTATTTTTTATCCTTTAAATGTCTGTAAAAATAATGAAAAACTCAAAGTATATGAGATAAACATCATAATATATTTGTTCCTTAATGAATCTGTTATTAGTAGTAAATGAAAATTTTCATCTCTTACAAAATATGCATACATTCAAGTAAGTTATTTATGATAAGTATTGTATTTATTTTAAAAACACATAAATATATAATATGTAGTTCTGCAAATGATATTTAACTGTGTGCTCTGTGTTGATGTTATTATAGGACAGACTGTTGGATCATTGAAATATTTTTGTGATAATGTTACACAACGAAAGAGTGATCTATAAAATATATTAATTTGATTTGCAGGCATATTGATGTACATATTTTAATCCCATGACCAAGGTTGTATCTAAAATAAGACAATACTAGTATATAGTGCTATCATCAAGAAACTCCACAGAATTCAAATAAAGATATGATAAGCTAAGTTTTATGGAAAGTATTTAATGTTTTGTTCTACTTGAATAATTATATGTTATCTAGTGCTATATAAACCCAATGGAAATACTTAATAAAGTCATCCAATGAAGTTTGCATCGTTTTTGTCCCCATTAGTTATGGGTAGTGGTTCTGACAATGCTAAACAGTAAAATTTATGTAGGTATTGGAATTCAAACCCAACAACCATAAAACAAAGAAAAATCCTCCCTCCAGAAAATATTTTTGAGGATTTACAAATATTTAGCAGTATTCAGGAACTAAAGCAATAACCATGAATGCACCAATGCCACTCCTCAGAAAGCGTATGCTCTGACAGTTAAAAGACATCTTAATCACTTAATTTTTGTGTGTAGAATGACTTAAGCACAAGGTAGAAGTAAGTCTACCATTAATTTCTTATTTCCTTCAAGGAAAGTGTGGATATTTAAGTGGCATAAGTGCTAGCAATATAATTTTGATGCCTCTTGTCATGTAATAAAATATGAAAAGTATGAAAATCAATATCACTAAAATGGGAGAAACCCTCTTAAAGTTTTATTGTCTGTTAACCATCAGTGTTTTCCTGTCTTCAGACATTAACAGTTGGCCCTTGATCTTCTCTCTCATGTTTCTCATTTCTTCCCATTGCTGTCTGCTGCACACACATTCACCATGTGGCAAGCTCGTTGTGTATTGCTTTTCCTACTCTTACTCAACGGTCCTTTGTCCCTTAATCTGCTAATGAAGATGTGTCTGTTAATCTGATTTCTCCTGTTACAAAGAGGACTTAACACACATAGAAACTACAATTATGTATAAATAATATTTAAAATAAAATTTCTAAATACAGTCTACTCTTTTAACATAAACCATACTTGTAATTATGTATGCCAATTTTCTCATGCTTATTACTTTAATTATTAAATGTTTCCACTATCACAAATTTTCAATAAATGGAAAAATACTAGAAATTTTAAAATAAAATCAATCCTTAAAATTATCTTCTTGTAAAATGTAGATGCAAATTATAGTCTGTAAACTTTTTTTTCTTTATTCTCCATAGTCTTTAGATTTCAGATTTCAGTTAGTTTCTAGCCTTGTGATCTTCCTGTTTCCTGGGTATATGCACGACTTCATAATCCAGACACTTCACTGCAAAAGGCATTTCTGTGGCTCAACATTTTTGCTAGAATATTTGTGTTAGAGAGTTTTAGTTTTGGAATGGCTCCCCATCTTAGCTAAGTATGGTTCCAAATATTAGTTTATCTGTCATTTGCAAGTATTATTAGAGCATACAGTCCATTTAATCTTCCATTTACTCTATATAAGTTAGCTATAATTTTGCAAAAATTGAAGTAAAAAGAGATAAAACTCTAAATGTGAATGCTTTGTGTTTAATATAAAGCATATGTTTAGTAATTATTATTCCAGTATAAGCTTCAATCACAATTGTGCTATTAAAAATAATCATGACAGGAGCTTAAGAATCCCAATTTATTTTGTGCATAATAAACATTTATTTGTATTTTATGTGACTATTATAATAGTATCAGTTTTTTATTGTATAAAGTAGCTCTCTAGTTTATAAGTGGATGCTTTAAGTCACTTTTACAATTCAGATTATAGTGATTATAGACATAGATCAATAAGTATTATTATTGATATTATTAATGCTGTCATCCAAACACTCTTATAAACTCAAAAGATTTTGCAGAGAAACACTGCAGAGACTTTACAGAGAAAAGATAAAAAGAAATACATATTGATTTCTCACTGGTGATTCTCTGTAGACTTACAGTCTATTGCTCACATGAGAGTCATGAAAGTGAGCAAGCAGCTTTACCCTGGCATGCCCAGTAATTACATAATAAAAACCATGACATTTCATCACATAAAATGGTTTGAAGTGATTAGTTTCCTGAAAAGTTAAATTGAAAGTATGTTAGATTAATTAATTAATTAAACCCTCTACAAATATTTCCTTAGAAAAAAAGAAAAAAAAAACCATGATCTTCAATGATATAAAATTATATCCGTGTCAGTTTTTGCAAACTGTGATAAACACTAGAAAATGGCTCAGTTATTCTTATAGATAGGCTTTGATATTTCCCCTCCTTTTTATTGTTATAAGAAGTGCATTTATTTATCCAGGATGGTCAGTGTTACTGGTTTTTTGTTTGTCTGTTTGTTTTGATTTGTTTTTTGTAGTTAGGAGAGCCTGGCCAACCTGAGTAGTGAAGTTAAATCTCTCTTCAGACTGTAACTAACAGGAGACATCCTGACCCAATGTGTTAAGTGCTACATGGCCTGGAGCATCTCTGACAATGACTGGTGTGTGTGACAAATAGCTACTGAATGTTTGACAGCAAAAGAGCACAATTACAGGACAGCAGAAATAACTTCGAATTGAAAGCTGCCAGTCAGTCACGTTTTCCCCCGTCCCAATGCCCTGGTGGTCAGATGGAAGAAAGACCTCTCCATCTTTATACATGCCTGTTCACATGTTCTTACATCATAGTAAACATCTCCAGTGTTTTAAAGACATTAACTATCAAGCAAAAAATTTTTCATTTTAGAGAGCATTTAATTTGTATTAATCTAAATATCTCCTTAGTAGGTAATTTTAAAGATGCTTTTATCACCAAAGACACAAGTCAGCGTTTGTTTAATTTACTTATTTTCCTATTCAAACAATGTCAGTTACCTATCTGTGGATAATTTCACCCTTCAGAAAAAGTCTTTGTAACCATAAGATGTATTTTAAAATAAGATTTTTTTTTTATTCTCTTCTTGCTGATCTGGTCAACACAGAGCTTCAGGCAACATTCATTCATTAGTGCTTCACTGCAGTGGTGCTGGGGACATTTCTCACTCCATGAGATAGGGAGAGCACATGAAAATTTGTTCTAATGTTTTACTTAAAGGACACCATATTTTACTTACTTTGAAACAAAATGTGATAGATTTTGTTGATATAGGAGCACAATTACCCAAAAGGGAGTATTTTCAACTTTTAAAAAAAAATCAGTTACATAATTGTGATTATTTGAATGGACATTAAATTTTATGTGATAAATTAGAACAAATAGTCAAATATGTGTATCAAACCACATATGTGAATTTTGATAGAAAAATGAAATACATTAAAATTATACTTTTATTTTTGATTTAAGGTTGTGGTGGCAACCAGGACCCAAGGGGCAGTAGGGCCTCTTTGAGGAGCCTGAGAGACCAATGGGGGCTTTGCATGGAGGTAGAGGATATGTCTGCAAAGCAAACAGTATTTCCAGACAATTTTTTAAAAGGCAGATCTAATGGGAAGATGCCTTTAAAAAGTGATTTCATTCACTTGGGGCTGGTTCTGTCTCTCCTGTTGCTCACACTGCTTGGGGGAGGAGAGCACGAAGCTATGATACTGCCCTACAGCTGTAAACACAATTATTATACCCAGGACTAGCAGGGGAGTGGGCATATAGGGCAGGGTGGTATATAGCAATCTATAGCTTACATACACTGTCCCTAGTCAAGTGAGTAATCACATTGACTCTGAGCAACATCACGATGTACCAGATGAAATATGTTTTATTTTCTAAATTATGTAGGAGGAGGCCATTTTTTCCTCTCATCTGCCCAGAAATAATATATTTCAAAATAATCACACAGAAACTGTATTAATTAAATCACTGCTTGCCTAATTAGCTCTAGCTTCTTATTGGCTAACTCTTACATATTAATTAAATCCATTTCTATTAATCTGTGTATCTCCATGTGGCTGTGGCTTACTGGCTAAAGTTCCATCTGGCATTTGTCTCTGGTGGGGGCTACATGGCTTCTCTCTGACTCCACCTCCTTTCTCCCAGAATTCTGTTTAGTTTTTCTGACCTAGTTCTGTTCCTCAATAGCTCTACTATAGGCCCAAAGCACTTTCTTTATTAACCAATAATATTCACAGCATACAGACTGGAATCCCACAACACTTCCCCTTTTCTGTTTAAATGAAAAGGAAGGCTTCAACATTAACATAGTAGAATTACATATAGCAAAAATAGATATTAAAGTTATGCACATGATGTGAGTGGTGTCTGTAAGCTCATGCTAAGAACATGGCATTTTAAATGATGCCACATGGAAAAAGTTGAGGTCTGTGTTTACAATTTTGAGAGTAACATTTTACACATTAAACCTACAGACCAGGATTTTGAAAGAGATCTAGGTGGAGCTATATTAAAGGCTTTAGAGGAAAGAAAGAGAAGTCAGGAGAGGGAAGGGAGACATGGTATACTGTCTATTATTTAATTTTTTAAAAAAGAAAAAAATGCTTCATAATATATACCATTCCAAGTTCCCACTCCTTTTTCTCTTCACATTCCCTCCACCTACCCTCCCACCGACCTCTATCCACTCTTCTGAGAGTGTAAGGCACATTGCTTTGGGGAAAGTCCAAGGCCCTCCCTGCTATATCTAGAATGAGCAAGGTATGTCTTCAAGAGAATAGGTTCCCACAAAGCTAGTATAAGCATTATTGATAAATCAGTGACATGTTAGTTATACTTCTAATCTCAAAAAAATAAACTGAGAAAATACCGTCTTCCACTGAATATGTCTCTTGATTATTTCTACTTATATTAGCACCAGTTCATCACCTTATGAAAGATAGGTCATGACTGCAAGACATGGTACATTAGGGTATCAAATATTTCCAGTATAGACATGGAAAACATGACCATGCTGCTAAACTCTATTTTCAATTACAGTAAGAAAAGTTACCAAGACACAATATGACAAGTATCTGGTATTTTCACCCATACATAAAATGTAGATCTTATGAACATTGTGGGAGGGTTATTTGAAAAGAAAGAAGGTGGGAAAATTAGGGCATTTAAAGCATGATATGTTGAATTAATATGGAACATTTGAAAGAGAATGGCATTATGAGTCATTGAACATACATTAGTATTATATATAGTTTTAGAGTAAGTATAACTGGCACATAAACTAAACAAATCTTGCAGGCATATTTAAGGTATCCCGAAATCTTTTTGTAGTATCACATTTAAAATACAAGTAAAAATCACATGTTGGTATATTATAATGAAGATACAGATATCCTATCAATAGTGAGATATCTTTTGCTTTACTCACCTTTTCTACTGTGTCACACAGCCAAATAAAGAAAGGAAAAGAACATATTTAATCTCTTAGGTCATTTTTCAATATATTTTATGTAATATGAAAAAAACAAATTTATGAAATTATTAATCATGGAGAATAATCAGATCATAGAAACTAGTATTTCTGTGTATCATTGTTTTAGATGTTTTGAGTTTCTCTGTGTAGTCACTGGATGCATATAATGAATGGTACTTGTGGAACACTGACCTATATTTCTTGACAGAAAAAAGCTTATTGTTTCTACAAAGTCATACTGTCGATTTTAACATCACTCCCTTCTTCTCAGACTCCTGCAATTGAAAATACAAATGCCAATGATCTTTTTATATGCATCTACTTACAAAAGAACTTAGTTTGTGAATGTAACTCTCATCACTTATCTCTTATATCTTTTTATATCTCCCATAACTATATTTAAATAATCAATTTGTAGTGGCTTATTGTATTGTTTGTGTATGTGTATGTACACATGTGTATGTATGATATATATAACAGCACAAAAAATGTCAGTTTTCTATAGTTCATTGTTTAAGTCAAAGGACTTGACAAAGTGCCTTAGTAAGAAATAGTGGTATATTTGGATTTAATTTGAATGCTTTTATCTATAGAAACTGATAAATTTGCATATGAATATTTTATTCATATAATATTATGTGCTTATTAGGTAGTTAACAGTAATGTTTTTGTGAACAATTAATATTTAAATGAACAAAATTCCCTAGAATTGTTTAAGCATTTGCCCTCTTGTTATTCATTGTAACATTATATTTAAAGTTTGCTAACCACACATTTACATAGGAGCAAGAAATATTTAATAGTTTCTTCTTTATTAATAGATTAAATTGTATCTTTAGTCTTTATTGGGGCTTTGAATTTGTTCTTTTTTGAGGGGTAACAAGGGAGTACTATATCCTAGGATTTTGTCATTGATTTTATTCATTTTTAATGGCCTCCAAAACTTGAGGTAGAAAATTGCAAACCTCGAAAGAAAGAAATCAAGACTAATTCCAAAGCACTAGTGTATAGTGTTCTATGATTTTATTAGTTGTAATAAAAAGACCTGGAAGCATTCCAATGCATAAGAGGTTTAGCTGCAGGAAGTTCACTAGGAGGAAAAAAAAATGCTCAAAGCACTTATATTTAAATGGGTTTTCTCAAGAATGGCATTAAAATTCATTCAATAAAAGTAGTGTTCTTTATTCCCACTTTAGCTGTCAGCTGCCATGTTCTAGGATACAACATGTGTGATTTACCTTTGCCTACGTAAGATCTGCTGCTAGAAATATGTATAATTTTTTTACTTATTTCATGTTCTATTGTGATGGTTGATTTGCATATCATTTTAAATAAAATTCAGAAATTTTCTAATTTAATAAGATTGATCTTCAAATTTTACATTCGCTCTGTGGATTTTAGTTAACAGTGTAAAGAGAATGCTAATTATAATGAAAATAAGACGTGACTCAAAATAGCAATAGTCACTTGGTGTTTGAGACAATAGAAAATGTAGTATAAAATATGTATTGAGGGAATCAGAGGCTCAGTATTATTGACTTGGAGATAAAAAAGGACATTGTTTTTCTGTTGTTCTTTTGTCTACGGTAGGGGTTGGAGAGGATGTTTTGCCTGTATATAGATCAGTGTACCTTATGTTTGCATAAAACCCACAGAAGCTAGAAGTGGACATCAGATTACCTGCGTACTAGAGTAAGTATTGCTATTAACAGATATGTGGTTTCTATTAACCTTACCTGTGTTCTATGGCAAAGTAGTCAGTGCTCTGTCATCTCTCCAGTCTTTAGAAACCAGAACATTTTCATATATGGCTTAAAAATATCATAGATATTGTACAATTATGATTAACAGGTATAAATATAGAGAATTTTACTAATTTGATATATCTGGAAAACACAATGAAAGACATATAGGTAATGAATATCCCTAAATCTACTTCTCAGTAAAACTACTTATGATCAGAGTGTTAGCCTTCACTAGAGTTTACAGGAATCAGATAATTTCTGTACCTTTTATTTCATATGGATATCTGTTTTCAAACAGAAGGAATAACCAAGCCCAAAGAAGTCCTCTAGAGAGCTATGCCCTACCACCACCTGGCCAAAAGTTTTATATTCTTAATGATGCTAACAACATTTTAGAAACCTCTTGAACCATTTGCTATTCAAATCCAACTTTGAATATATTAATCTGTTATGCTGAGAAAAGATTCATAAATTGTTTACTAATTTATTTATTGAAAAACTTTATACCTGTAATATGCTATGAAAACAATACATATTCCAAGAGGTAAAAAGATATTTCAAGTATTTGTACTTGTACAGTTTAGAATTAATTCTAGATTTTAAATGGACATGAATGTATGTTTATGTTCCCATAATGACTAATGTTATTAAATATTTTCATCCATTTATGAGCCCTTTATATTTCATCTTTTGAGAATTGTAATATTATTTCAGGTGACATGAAAAACAAAACTAGATAGACTGACAACATAATATGAATTATTTTTAATATTGTCTTAATAATCAGACATAGGTTGGTTTTCAATCCTATACAAAATATCATAAATGATTTTCTGTACATTTAAATATTTTTGTCATTATTCCATGAACATAAAAATTAAAGAAAAATTATAGAATATTTCAATAAACATAAGTTTAAAACCTTAATAAGAAAATAGGCCTCACAGCCATCAGGGTTCTCTACACTATGTTGAGTCCAAGGTCCTCCCAACCTCCCCCAGGTCCAGGAAGGTGAGCAACCAAACTGACAAGGCTCACACAGAGCCCGTCCATGTCGTAGAGACCAAGCCCATCGCCATTATCCTTGGCTCCTCGGTCAGCCTCCACCATCAGCCACCCTCAGAGAGTCCGATTTGGTCGCATGTTCCATCAGTCCCATTCCAAGTGGACTTGGTGGTCTCCCATTAGTTCTGTCCTGCCGTCTCAGTGGGTGAACGCATCCCTCATGGTTCTGACTTTCTTTCTCATGATCTCTCTCCATCCGCTCCTCATCAGAACTTTGGGAGCTCAGTCCGGTGCTCCAATGTGGGGCTCTGTCTCTATCTCCATCCATCGCCAGGTGAAGGTTAAGGCTCACAGTGAGCCCGTCCATGCTGTAGAGAGGGAGGGAGCGGGGGTGTGGTTGGAGGGGAGGGGAGGAGGAGGGGAGGAGATGGCAATTTTTAATAAAAAATAAATAAACTGGAAAAAAAAAGAAAGGAGTGGGTAGAGGGGGAAACTGTGGTCAGTATGTAATATATGACAGGAGAATAAAAAGGAAAGAAATACGTAGTAACCTGCTTTCAGGATGAAAAAAAATAAATGAACAAATAAATCAATTCTCAATAACTTTAAAAAAAAAAAGAAAGAAAATAGGCCTCAAAATTTGAAACCACATTTTTGAAAAGATAAAATGCTTAACATATAAATTTTTATACCTAAAATAATAATTGTTTTCAGGTCTCATTGACTGGATATAAAAGTTTTTAGTATTCTTTCGTTTGTTCAATACTTATTTCTATGACTTCCTATAGCACCCTTCATTTCCAGTGTGTATGTCAAGTGATTTTTACAGGCTCACTTGTTTGAAAATTTTATCGCCTATTTTCAGCATTTTGAGAGGCTATTCAAACCACGAAGAGATTTAGTTCTCATAGTTCATCAGAGAAGTTTCTTTGAGAAGCGGATGCTGATAAACTCAGAAACTATCAACCAGTCAAAATGCTAAGAATTTCAGTTTCCATTGAATATTCAGTCAGTAATGACACATCTCGAACACAACATTCATCTAAGAATCAGGGGCAATGGAAGAAAAGGGGGAAGAAGTTTGTAATAGCCAGATGTTAAGGAAGGCCACAGTAAACTGTATTACGAACATGTCTTCTGGACAGGGAAGTGTTCTGGATCTTTCTCTCTGTTTATTTACCTAAGTCAAGATAAATCCAGATGTGGCCAATAGTACCTTTGCTCTCTTTCACAGGCAAAGAGCACCCCACCCACAAACAGTTCCCCCATGTTTGTTTACACCCCAAGAACAAATGGGACCTGTCTCATATTATATTTATACCATACATCCATAGCTTGTAACCAGATGAGTGTGGAAGTAATATTTAATTACATAACGTTCGCAATACTCTCCTCCTCTCTTTTATACACTAAGAGTGGGCATGTGTATAACATTCCGCTGTTAGTAAAGCTTTTGTCATTATAAACTTTAATGCCTTAAACAGTTTCTACTCTTTCCCCTGTTGCATACGTCTAAAAGTTACGTCAAGAAGAAATCTGACCAGACAGATGGAATAAAAACAATAACTCAAGAAAATGTTGCCAATTTGTTTTGTTACACTTTTTAGGTAAAAATATGAAAGGTTGGGAAAGTCAAAGCAAGGTATTAATGGAAACATTATAATGAAAGGAAATGGGTTTCCAGGAGACAGTCCAGGTGTAAAGTCAGCACATAATTTGTTTCAGGCAAGTGTCTCCAATTAATCACCAGAAAGCGTTTTATTCTCTTAGTTTTTTTTTCCCTAATGCTTAATGCCATCACATCCTATCATCAGCTACTGTGACACAGATATAAAACAGACGTCATTAGCTTTAACATGTCTGTAAATGCATAAATGCTTACAATATACTCATGAGTATGTGTGTGCATTCCTAGCTACACAGCTCATGGTTTAAACAATGATATATTATTCTAATAAATTAGTCTAGCTTCACTATCCTAAATAATTCCACCATAAGAGATCATTTTCATTTTTTTCAAAATGAAAAGTGAAGTATAATTTAAAGGTTACTATAATCTGCTAAAATCTTAGTATAATAGTATAACACAAATATAAATTATTTCATATTATTATCTTAATAATATAATTGATCAAATAATTCTAATACTATTTTAGAAATAAAGAAAACCAGATCTATCTTATAAAATAAATTTTATTAATTACTTTAATGCGAATACTACTGTGCTTTGTTTTTTATAGAGCAGGCATTTAAACTTTTTCCACTAAAGCTCAACTTCTGAATCTGTATTATATAAGAAACCTAATGAGATATGATATTGTATGAATGAGGTACCAGTCAAACTGAGAGCACAGCATTTAAAAATAATTCATAACTTTTATATGATATTTTATTAGAAATAAATAAATTTAATAAATATTTCAACTTGTTGCAATAAACTTACTTTAAAAAGTTATATTATAATATTTTTGTTTTCTAGCTTCTGGTTACCATAATCAATATCACCAAAAATATTTTGATATGGAGTTCAGGGCCATTTGTATTTTCAGAAATATTCTTTAAGAGATATTTTAAAATTTTAGAGATCATGAAACCACAGTAAGCAATATATAAGACAAACAATATCAAACAGTTGAAAAGTTCTGATTCAATTAAATAATCCAAGAATAAATTCTGGCCCTAAATAAAGGAAATAATTATAAAAATTTATCTTTCAAAAGCAAGACAACAACAGCAAAACAAAACAAAAATTTTGGGTCCAATTTCTTCAAAATTAATGCTTTCTTCTTCTTTTTTAATCGACTGTTAACTGTCATATCAGGCATTTTTACAAAGGAAATTTCATTTGAGTTTAAGCTACGATGCCACTACAGGGGTGGACTAAAATACATGAGAGGTAGCAGGAGATTCCAGCTACAAACTGTGAAGCTGAGAGACACAAGTGAAGGTATAAGAGAGTATCCATCAGCACGGGGAAGATTTTATGGTAAAGGGGAAAACCTACTGCATCCCTGGGATTCAATCAGAAGCAGATCATTTGAGGGAAGATGTAAGCAAGATACAATAAAGCAGGAGAAAACTGGGGAAAAAAGAGAAGGAGAAAAAAGAGGAGAAAGGAGATGCCACTAAAGGGCAAAGAGAGTGTTGAGGTCTTTGGGGAGTTACAGAAAACAAAAGAAAGGTAAAAATTGCCCTTTCCTTGGAGTTGTGAATAAGTCCAGATTCTGTTTTAGACAAGCATGTAGCTCAGAAAGTAGAAAAGCAGTTTGCACAATCTGAGCCAAGCACATCACAAAGCAGAGCACAGGAGAGGGAATTGTTCTATAGAGACAATAGTTTCACAGCCTAATATTATATAACATTGTTTTTTATTGCATTTTTATATTGTATTTCCATCAAAATAGGAACACATGCTATGTTTTAAGGCTTGTCTCTGGTAAGTAATTGATTTTTTTTATATCGTTCCTTGAGTTTTTCTTTCTGTTAGTTTTCCCTTGTCTTTATTTATGCTCTGTACAATCCCTGGCGTATGTTTATACTTTGCTTTCTGTGGTAGTCAGAAAGTAAATGGTCCCCAAATGGGGTGGCACTGTTAGGAGGTGTGGCCTTATTGGAGTAGGTATGGTCTTTTTGTCAGAAGTTTGTTTCTGTGGAGGCAGGGCTTAAAGGTCTCGTACATGCTCAAGCCATACCCCTTGTGAAAGACCACGTCCTGTTTCTTGTGAAATAAGATGTAGGCCCCTCAGCTTACTTCTCTAGCACCATGTCTACCTGCATGCCACCATGTCCCACTAGGATGATAATGCATTAAACCTCTGAAAATGTCACCCCCCCTAATTAAATGTTGTTCGTTTTAAAGAGATGCCGTGGTCATGGTGTCTCTTCACAGCAATAAAAACCTTAACTAATACATTTTTTATGAATTTCAATGTATCCATCTTCATATGGATAACTCCAACATGTACTCCATAACTATTTTCAGATTCCATTGTTTCTGTCCTTGTTACATCTATGACTCTTTTAGTAAAAACAAGGATTCCATTTTATTATACTACTGTAGATAGTAGTGCACAGTAGTACAACGGACACATGCTTATCTATTTCTTTCAATATTGGTACCTGAGTATGGTGATTTCTTGCCTCAATAATGTAGAAAATAAGAAATATATGTTTCTTTTACTGTATGCCAACAAGAAAGGTAAATATATTCAATGTGTTTATCCATTAAATTTATCACCAATTAATTTCTGAATGAAAAAAAGAACAAACTAAGTCAATTTTAAAATTTTTGTTCAGTCTAGAAGATGATGAATGTTACAATCAATAGAGACTAGAAAGTGCCTGCAAATGTGTTAGAGAGGATGCACAGGGTTGTTCAGATACATAAGAAGTTAGGAACAAAATTCATCACTCAATACATTATCAGCATTCTTTTTTACCATGCCTCTTCCATTACAACATTGAAAGACCCCACAGAGACAGCTACCGCAAGCTAGCTCTGGGACTCTGCATGACAGCTGGAGAGCCTGTATGGAACTGAACTAGATCCTCTGAATGTGGATGACAGTTATGGGGCTTGACCTGTTGTTGGTGGGGTAGCAGTGGAACCAGAACCACTGAATGTCAAAGTGGTAATATCTATAGTGTATTAAATAGCAATTAAATCTGCATCTGTTTTAAAAATATGGAATGATGACCTAATAAATCAAGATAATCAAGAACTCAAGAAAAACGTGGTAGGAAAAAAGTACAAAAAGAAAGGAAAGCCGGGCGGCGGTGGCGCACGCTTTTAATCCCAGCACTTGGGAGGCAGAGGCAGGCGGATCTCTGAGTTCGAGGCCAGCCTAGTCTACAAGAGCTAGTTCCAGGACAGGCTCTAGAAACCACAGGGAAACCCTGTCTCGAAAAACCAAAAAAAAAAAAAAAAAAAAAAAAAAAAGGAAATATAAAGATTAAAAGTGAACTATCTAAAGAGTGGAAGAGCGTGGCTTCAGGAGTGCTGAGGGATCATAACTCTCAATGATGTCATATGTGTTTATATTTCAGTGATTTTGTTTAGATGTTGAAAAGTTCTGAATATAAAGAAATTTATATATATATAACATATATATATACACACATACATACTTGTATATAAACTTTTGCTACACTTTTTAGGTGTTATATTTTAGGTAATATAAAGTTAAACCATTTCTTAAACAATTTCACTTATTATTTGTAAATGTCATATAAAATTTAAACAATTAATTTTTTTATTTCTTAGATTTTTTTCTCTTGTAAAATGATAGTCTTCATAACATGTAGTGCTTATTGACATAATTCTGAACAAAGATGAGCACATTTTTGCTTTCCTGACAAAAAGAATGTAAAATTTTGCATATAATGAAGACTTTTCCATTTTAGTATGATAGATGGCCATATTCCTTGCAAAAATAAATCAGAATTGTTCGAAATGATCATGTTATAAGGGACCTTGACCCTGTCTTTCTCTTCTCTGCTCTAATCCCAAACAGGCTATTTCACTTTCAAATATCCTCAGGCTGATTATTTCCTGATTGATCTTCTTAAATGAGCTTTTCCCTGCCTCACCTAATGGACGTGTGCTCCTCCCTAAATCTTTTTCAAAGTGGCTTATACAAAGACAGATCCCTGAGAGGTGACTTTAACTTCCTGCTAAACAGGCCAGCCTGACACAGAATGGAGACTAGTTTCTAAGAATTTGGCAGAACTCAAATACGATATGATATTCACAGTTCCGTGATGTTTTTGTGACTTGGAATGATATGGATGTGTGTTTTGTTACAGCAGTGTCTAATTACCTTACAAGTTGGACTTGATAACACGCAGATGATTGAACAATATCTACTTTGAAAGTGAGCACATTTGCATTGGGCTCTGTCTATTAGCCACTAAATTAATGCAATGACCTTCAATAACTTAATGTTTATTTACCTTTCCTGGACTTCAACTATTGAAAATCTATCATTCATTCTCACCCTGTGTTCACAGATAAGTTTATAAGACCAAGTTTTATGTTGAACCTGTGCATGAAAATTTGATTTCTACACCCAAGGAAGAGAAAGCTTTTTCTCCAAAGTCTTATCATTTTGGCATCTATGTTCTGTAGCAAAAGTATAAGAAATCAGCAGAACATGCACCAGAATTTTGAGAATAAGGATAATACCGGCTCTACATTCCAATATCTTACCATATTTTTACCAGAATATTCTTGACTGTTCTATTTCTTACTCTTTGTTCTAGAACACTCTCTTCTCAGCCTCTATCCTATGCTTAGTTCCACCTCCACTTCAAGTGGTAACATGATCATATAAGTAACATGCTCTGCTTGTTGCTTTTACATTTGCTCCTTACATATGGGAAATCTGGAACAGTGTGGAGAAATTTGGGGGAAAACATGTATGTTCTCGCATTGCAAGAAGGCAATGGCAGCTGTCTGGCCTGTAATGTGAGCCATGCAGTATTTTAATAGTGGCAAGGAACTCCAAGCCTATCCTCGTCTCAAACTTGAAAAATGTCTTAGTATGGAAATTGTGATTCCAGGGAGTAAGGAACAAGTGACAACTGGTGGATCAAGTATACAGTTATGGAAAGATAGTAGGAGGATATACATATGCTAAAGGATTATCCTTGTGGCAGAAAGAATATATAATGGAGAGGGAAACTTTGAAATTGAAGATAAAGCAGGGAAGGGTATATAAAACTCTTTAGTGGCAAAAGGAGTAGGTATAAATATTATATATATAATATATATAATCATATATATAATATATGTATGTATAAATATATAACATGTAGTCTTTGTCAAATGCTGCAAGATGACAATGAATATTTATCACATGATTTCAAGTACTGGACATAGTCTCTAAGATACAGCATTTAAATATAACTCATATTGGTCTACAGTCAGGAACTGATAGAAAAATGGGTATGGAAGTTAGGAATATAGAAATGTTTGTGACGATCAGACAGACTGCAAATTTGAGAGTTCATGAAGCAGTTTGTGCAGGGATGCTTCCTATGTGAGTGGTAGCTCAGAAGGCACTGTGAGGCCATATGACTATAGGTAACAGAAGAGTTAGACAGGTAACAGGAGAAGGGTTGGAAAATTGAGCTCCTATAGATCATCTCAAACAAATACAAATAGAAACCCTCAGTTGTTCTTATTTTCAACTCCTATCAACACTGTAAATGTGATTGACATTTACAAGTAGTTATTTTTCATACTGAGTGTTTAGTGAGGATTGTGCAGTCTCTAAAGATGAAAGAGGATTGACTTTGAGGTTACCTGAATGTCACAGAACCCAGAAAGTCAGTGCAAGATGCTAATTTACCGGAGGAGCCCTGACACACAACAGCTTGACTTATAATGTTCTGACTCTTGCTAAATAGAAATACTAAACCCCAGGGTGAGGGAGGACATAGCTGGAAACAGAGTGTTTTCCTACCATGGAATAAGCCTTGAGTTCATCTCCAGAAACACAGAAGTTGAATAGAATATAGTACCAGACAGTTGTCTCTGTGACTGATCTTCACATGAATCCCTAATGTAGTCGGAGTTTTATAAGCTATATTTTAACATAGATGTAGCTCACATTCCCCATAAAATTCAGTAATATACTAAATCAAGGTGATCCCTGTTTAGATATGTATGAGTTTAAGTAGATATAGATAATTTCTAACTGTTTTAAAGACTATTGTGCTTTGAATTTTGTTTTTAGTATCTTGGGAAAAATATCTGGGCCTTGTCTCCTTCCTGTGCATGTCCATGCACACAGATTTTTCGGTCTCTCTGTATGTTTATTTGTCCTGTTTGAGACTGAGATTGGTAGAATGACTTGTATCAACAGCATAGAAGCTGGTAGCTGGGAATAGGCACCATGTCTCCTAGTCACAGAGGGACCCTGGAAAGCAGAAGAAACCTCAGAGTAGAAATAAAAAAAAAATACATGGTATTAGTTTGTGTGATGGAGGATTCTCATTGGCTAATAAACAAACTGCCTTGGCTTTTTGATAGGGCAAAACTTAGATAGGTGGAGTAGACAGAACAGGAAAAAGGAAGTGAGGTAGATGGCTCAGACAATTGCCCCACCTCTCCTTTCTGGGACAGACTGCCGTGCCTCTCCTCAGGGAGAGAGATGTGATGAAGCCAGCCGCCAGGTCAGACGTGCTGAAACTTTCCTGGTAAGACACCACTTTGTGGTGTTACACAGATTATTAGATATGGGTTCAAGCAAGAGATGTGAGAGTTAGCTAATAAGAGGCTGGAACTGATGGGCCAGGCAGTGTTTAAAAGAATACAGTTTGTGTGTTGTTATTTCGGGTTTTAAGCTAGCCGGTGGCCGAGAGCAGGGCAGCGGGAAGCCGCCCGCAGCTTCTCACTACATTTGTGTTTCATTCGGGTTCTTGGCAAGAAAGCATACAGCAGGGATCCTTCTTGACATGAACTGTCAATGATACACTCTCAATAGAAAGGGGGAAAAATTCATGTTTCATGTTGCATAACAAAATATCATAAAGTTAGTAGATTGAACAGTGAGGTGTTTTCACTTTCTCTATATGAAATTGCTAAGCACTGATAAGTGGGGTTGTCTACTGGAGGCCTATTAAGATTATACCATTTTCAAACACACAGTCCTATCCATGAAGCACATTCTATAAGCCAGTGCCTCACCACAGTCAAGACACTGTGACATTTATATGTTCGACTCTCTCTCCTATATTTAGCACAACATAAGGATGAAGCAGTATATGGAAAAATAATTTTCTTCAACTTTTAAAAAGCAAAAATGTTTCTATGTGTTTATGTTTTGGGTTTAGAGATTAATAAATCAAGTTTTCTACATATCATGCACAATCTTTATACTCTTTAGTTCTTTTTGTCCACTTGACACAAAGTAATGTCACCTTCAGAGAGGAATTCTCAGGTGAGTAATCTCAGGCAAGTCCATGAGGCATTGATTTGGTTGATGATTGATGTGACAGGACCCATCTACTGTGGGAAGAACCTTGCATGGTTTGGTGGACCTAGGCTGTATAAGATGCAAAGCTAAGCCCTCTAGAGATAACCAACCTGTGAACAAATGCTACATTGTTCCTGCTTCAGCTCCTACCCTGAGTTGCACTAGTGCTTAACTGTTAAAGCAAATAAGAACAATCTCTTTATAAAAGAATATGTATATTTATTGTGTGCATGTGCATGTTAGTGCGAGCACGTGTACAAGCACTCCATGGTACACATATAGATGTCAGAGGATGGAGTCTCCTTTTGTTCTACAAAATTAACTGAGAAAAATCAAGCAGTCTTGACTGCTCAGCATATTGCCTTTAATTTGTCCTTTATTTGCTTTTTCCATTTTCCAATATTGTTCATTTATGTATTTATTTTAATCTATATATGTGAGTATATGCCTGTATGTATATATGTCACCATGTGATTGCCTTCTGTGTGCAGAGGCCAAATGATCCATTAGAATTGGAGTAACTGACAGTTCTAAAAATCCACCAAGTGATCTGAACAGTTGAGAATTCTTGGTAGCCTCAATTGCTCACATCCCTTTTAACTTCAGGATTTATAATTTAAAAATAAATCACTATGATATTTTCGAAATTCCTAAATTCTGATTGTTTTGACATAAGATGTGTTCAAAAATAACTGTGGTTTGACCAGTGACTTGTTAGCCCATGCACTGACAGAACTAAATTGACTGAGGCCAACACTGTAATTCTGGATATAATGTAATAAAAATGCCACAGCACAATAGTATGTTTTATAAATAATTTGAATCAGACTGTTATTCCATCAGGAAACATAACTCATATTTTGAAGTAAGCCAGCATTAAAATAGGAAATTATTCATAGAGATGAAGTTCTTTTATATACATAATCGTGAATTTGATTAATATCCCCTACTGTGTTTCTGTCATGCAGTGGAATTAAAACATGTTTCTAGAAATTAATTCAGAGAATCATAAGTGTGCCTTTTAAATCACAAATTCATGCCTAAAAGATGAAGAAAACACATGTATACTATTAAGAAAAATAAAAATACAACAAAGGAGAATGTAAATATTTAATTTCATGGGTTTTAATGGAAGGGAATTGGTGAATCAACTCCATCTTTTTTTATTACCACCCACTTCCTATTCTAAACTACAATATTAATGCAACTCCGTGTTTGTTGTTGTTTTGATAAAGAAATAATAAAAAGTGGCATGTTATTATATTAGCACAATAATAATTAAATATATTTTAATGATGGTATTTTTTATATTATACATAAAAGATAAGAAGTAAGAATACATACATGTGCTGAAATAGGATTTATATTTTATATAAGGGTAAACATATTCTATCAAATTTTAGTTTATAATTAAAACATGCTTTATCTACTTTTCTAGAACCACTTGGACTATTTATGCACCCAACTAAAATGACTTTCCCAATTTATAATGATCTAATAGTGAATATCATTGTTCAATTTAGTAAACAAATACTTTCTCATTAATCTTTGTGGGAAAATACAGAATATATGCATGAGTTATTCATAATCATAAACTGCTGTGGAAATAAAATAAGTATAAGAGTTAAAACTACAACACTATATTAAATGCATACCTACACACATCTATGGTACCCTGTGTAATTTGATAAATTGAAGGTAATAAATATATTTGTGCATGACAGGTGTTTGGTGAAAGGGTACATTTAAGGACAGCTTTTGATTATGACAGAAAGAATGGATTACATATTACTCAGGGGAGATTGTGGTTTACAGTCAGAATATATAGGCTATGTATAGCTAGAGAAAAGCAAATATGTTAGAATTTGCTGAGGAATATGTAAGCAGAGACTGTTCTTTGGTTTCCCTTATGCCCAGACCCAAATAATCACACAAATGTATATTAATTATAACAGTTTGGACAATGGCTTAGGCATATTCCTAGCTAGCTCCAATATTTTAAATTAACCAATTTATATTATTTTATATTTTAAAATGAGGCTGATGGTCTGTTACCTCACATCTTGCTTCTAGGGAAGCAGAATGGCATCTGCCTGACTCCACCTTTTTTTCTCCATGTATTCATTTTAGTTTTCCTGCCTATATATATTCTGCCATGCCATAAACCAAAGAAGCTTCTTTATTAACCAATGGTAATAAAACATATTCATAGCATCCAGAGGAAAATCCCATATCATCTCCCCCTTTCTGTCTAAATAAAAAGGAAGGTTTTGGCTTTAACTTACCAAAATTACATATACAAAAGAGGGATCAAGGAAGAATTTTGGTTGCACTATTTAGTCTATTTGTATCTGGAAAAAAAGAAAATATTCTATCATCTATTTCAATTTGTGAGTCTAATATTTTATATCTAATTATAGTTTATCTTAACTTCTGAAAACTATAACTATTTGTCCTCATTTCCATCAAAAACCTCAGAAAGACATAATATTGGCTAGGTAAACAGGAAATGCATTGTAAGCAGCTTTCATAACTCTATAATTGACAGAGACATCTCGCTGCCTATATAGTTATTCAAAGTTCTTCTAAAACATTGGGGCATTCATCTTCAACCTACAGGTCCATAGAATCTGGTAGACTTTTTAGTGAAGCAGGAAATTTGAAGATCTGTTTTGCCTTTTACTGATAAAGTTTGTCACTTGCTTTCTTCTGTATCCTGCAAAATGTCTGTCAGTTTCATCTGTGAAGCAGGAACACTGAATGACCATCCCATCTTTTGAAAAGTTCAGCAGTTACTTTTCGGTCCTGCATGCCCATTTCAGACAACATACCATCAAGCAGTCAAGTCAAGAGCAATTTCTTGCTCAAATGGATAGCCTTGTCACATTGAAGGCAAATTCCATAATAAATATCTTCAATGCCCGTCAACTTCTCTTAGTTCATTGGTTCTGCTAAAAACAGACATGTCCTACTGTTGAGAAAAGTCTAAGTTCTTAAAACCTTTTAAATGTTATATTCTGAAGGTCCTTGAATTATTGGAAATTATCTATCTATCTAAAATATATCTATGTATATCTAGTAAACCTAACTAACATGATTACAAGTTTGACTATTATAAATGACTATTTATTAATTTGTAATTTTAATTATATATTACATTATAAATGAGTCATAAAAACATAATACCTTAAATAAGAGAAGTATACATTTAACAAAATTGACCTTAAATTTATATCAATAAACCAAAGTCCATACCAAAGTAAAATATTCATTTCAATATAATATCCCCCTCTTCTTAGAAAGAGATTGACTGTGAATATTAACCACTTAAAATCAACCCCCTTTAAATGAAAACAAACATTTATAAATAACAGACTTGAGAATTTGACCATTTTTTTCTCCAAACTGCTTTCTGCTGTTTGTTTTAGGATTCATGTTGTTCTTCCAGAGGGTATTGTTGTATCAATCCACAGTAGCCTGGCAAAAACTCAAAGGTTCTCATTTTCTGTTGGGGATAAAAAAGGAGTACCTTTTATCCAAAGTAACATATACTTAGATCCATATTTTGAAGTTTATTGAAGTTTAGACACCTTTAAAGTATATATGCTGGCTTTGTCTAGCAGCCTGAGAATCAAATGTCTCTCTACAGTCAAAAATTGCAGTTATCAAGAAGCTCCAATTGACTGCCATTTTTGTGGGTCTACAAACCCTTTTGTGTACACTTTCTTAGGCTTTACATGTATGTTGAAGAACGTTGGGCACCATTATGTAAGCAAAGACAGTGTTTTTGTTTCCCAGCATCCAAAACCCAAATAGTCACACAGATACTACATTAATTACGATAGCTCTTACATCCTAAATTAACCCTTTTTCTATTATTTTATATGTTACCAGGAGGCCCATTGTTTGTTACCTTACATCTTGCTTCTTGGGCAGCTTCATGACATCTACTTGACTCTGCTTTCTCTCTCCTTGCATTTAGTTTAGTTTTCTCACCTAGTTATAATCTACACTGCCATATGCCCAAGCATATTATTTATTAATCAATGGTAATAAAACATATCCACAGCATACAGAGGGAAATACTGCATTGGGAGCACTAAGAAGGTGAAAATATATAACAATGATGATCTTTGGAATGAATTCCAGAAAATATGAAAGTAAGTGTACAATGTTGGACATAAAATTTTGTAAAAATAGGGCATTCATATATGTTGATATACATATACATACAAGTATAACACATAAATGAATGTAGTGGAAACAAGAGCACACATGTGCACTAAAATTTACAAACAACAGTAACAGTTTGTCTAAACAATCTGTATTGTAGAAAATGTCCTAAAAGCAGTGTAAGATGTTTTATTGTGCAAACAAGAAGAGTACTTAAAAATGTTATGGACTAATATTGTGATACTGAAGTTACTTGAAAATAAGTTTTGGAAATTAAAGCTAACACATGATTCGATCAAAGAGAAATAAGTTAGTAAAATCCTTGACAAATGAAATATTTTAGTACTGTTTCTTTCAAGTAAGATTTAAAAACATCAAAGTATTAAATAAGTATTATGCACACAATGAATTAAAGACCTAACAATATTAGGTAATGTGACCTTTATTGTACAGACACATTAAAATGTAAAGAAACAAGCAGTGAGTCATACAGTAATTGGAAAATACTGTATTTTTAAATGTAGTACCAGATTTTTACATGCTGACCCAAAAGTGTTGAAGTGGTCTTCACAATATTGGAGTAAGACTAAGGAAGATTCTGAGCCCTTTTCCAAGCCCACATTGTCAGAGTATGGTCAGCAGAGGATGCTGCCCTTGTTATATTCATGATATCTTGTCCCACAGGGGATGTTGTACTGTACCCACAGCAGGTAACTCAGCCAATTGCTTTGTGTGCACCTTGTTTCAAACAGGCTGCTTGCTCATAAGTAATCCAGGGCAATCGGGTTTGTGTCACGGTGCAGAGTTGAATCACAGTGACTTTTGTAAAGTAATTTTAACAAATACTCCTGCTGGGTCCTAATTAAACATCAATTACTCTACGAAGAACATACCACACAAATAAAAATTGTCAAATTTTATGCTTTTGGTATAAATACTGCACAAAAACTAACCAACTAATGAGGAAAAAAGAGAGAAACAGAAAAAGAAAGAACGAATGAGAGAAAAAAAGAAAACACACTGTAGACATTTATATAAACCACATAACTTGTTATCTGAAAGTTTTCCATAGCATTCAAAATATTAAAGGATTCTCTTTTCTTTTTGTAATCTACCCAAAAAAGTTATTCAGTATTAAAATTACATTAAGCACACATATATGCACATATATATTTTTTAATTCACTAACACACCCAGATAATTTCAGAGTATTCTAATCTTTTATATAAGACTAATTAAAACCATTCATTTTATTTAAATAGAGATCAATGTTAATAGGACAAACTGAAAACAGTAGCAAGCCCAGGGAGAAAGTAGTAACTTTCAGACATTCCCAATAGTATAAAATATCAATATTTTATTTATTTACTTATTTAAATGTTTTGAACATTTATTTACTATTACTTTTCAAATTTGAGATTAAAATATAATTATGTCATTTTCCATTTTCCTTTCTTCTGTCTAAATCCACCCTATGCCACTGCTTTATTTAAAATTTATGACAACACCAGATGTGGTGGTGTATGCTTTAATCTGAGCACAAGGGAGGCAGAGGTACATGGATATATATAAGTTTGAGATCAAACTGGTCTATATAGCAAGTTCCAGGACAGTTGGGACTACAGAGTGAGACCATGTTTTTAAAACAAACAAAAAACCAAATAAATATCCACAGTCTCTTTTTTTTGTTAATTGCTGAATTCATAAACATATATAATATATTTTACTAAGTATAACATCCTTAATTTGGATAATGTTATTTATAAGTATGTTTTCAAAGCTGACCATTTGGTATTCTCAATGTAAAGTAAAGAAATTCCAGGACTACCTAGAATAGAAAAGCTTAATTTTGAGCGATGACAAAACTGTGCGACGTCAGAGCTAACATTTCCTGTTAAGTGGCCTGTTTACTTTTTCTTTTCTTTTTTTCCTGCTTGATATTGTTTATTCTGGTTGTAATTCTAATTTTTATACTTAATATCTGTTCTTTTTTTTCTCATGGTTTATTTTTTTATATTTAAAAATTTCCATCTCCTCCCCTCTTCCTCCCCCCTCCCTCCCCTCCTCCTCCCCCTTCCCTCCCCTCCTTCTCCCCCTTCCCTCCCCTCCCCTACACCCATACCTCCCCTCCCTCCCTCTCAAGGCCAAGGAGCCATCAGGGTTCCCTACTCTATGCTACGACCCAGGTCTCCCAAACTCCCCCCAGGTCCGGAAGGTGATCGACCAAGCTGAGAAGGCTCCCACAGAGCCACGTCCATGCAGAATAATCAGAAGCCCAGAGCCCATTGTCCTTTGCTTCTACAGTCAGCCCCCAGCCCTTGGATCAGGCGACCACAAACCCGTTATAGTTTTGGGCCGGTAGGGAAAGGAGGGAGAGAGGGAGGAAGGGCGGGAGGGAGGGCGGACGGGCGGGCGGGAGGGCGGGATGGGAGGCGGGAGGAAGAGACACAGATAGGCGGGAGGGTAGGAGGGGAGGGAGGGTAGTGGGGTGCAGGGAGGAGGGATAAACAAGAGGGATCGAGGTGACTGTCTGTAGGTGACGGGAGGGCTGAGGGTCTGTGTCGGGCGATGAGCACGATGCGAAAGGCATTACCGTACCTGTCCTTCATTAATATCCTGTCTTCCTGCCCGACCGCCATCCTAACTACCCCTCCCTCCCTCCTTTCTTTCTTTCTTTCTTTCTTTCTTTCTTTCTTTCTTTCTTTCTTTCTTTTTTTTTAAAGTGTCTCACTAAGTAGCCCAGACTGGCCCATGACTCTTCATGTGGAGCAATCTGGCCTTGAACTGACAGAAATCTGCATACTTCAGTTTCCTAGGATTTAAAGTGAGCAAAGAAGAATTTTTTTTAACAAGGAGTGTCTGTTGTAGCCGTGTTTTGCAACCATAACAATGGAAAAACAAATACCACCACCAAGAACAACATCAAATTCTTACTTTCTATTTCAACATGAATGTGTAGATGAATCTTTATTTGTTTGTGTTCTATTTAATTACTTTACTATATATATATATTATATTTTTGTATTATTTATATTATATTTAACTTTATTGTGTACTTTTTTAAAATTTTATTTCCACACTGTGTTTAATTTGAAATGATTGAAAATTGGCAGTATGTAATTTAAGATTACATATTACGTTGTAAAACTGGGTGAGCATTCTGAATAAAGAATTGTTTAAAAGTTTAGAAATAAATGTACAGTGGTGATCATATAAACACGGGAATTGTTCTGTGTACTAGTATTTTGATTTTGTTTTAAAATTTATTTCACTATGAAAAAGTATTTTTACCAAAATGTATTTTTGAAACTAACTCTTTTAATATATATCCTTTCCTACATTTCTGCTGACCCTCACAATTTATATGTTTAATATTATTGAATATAGCTTCTTCAAGTTTAAAGATATCTTTTTTGAAACCTAGTCTACCAAGTGTTCTGTTAAGAACATCTGTACTACCATCTACTGGAAAAATGAGTATATATCAACAATCAAAATGTTATCATCCACTCAAACAGAATACATCTAATTTTTAAAGGTGCAAATCAGTTTTTAAATAAGAATCCTATTGTTACTATTAATCATAATATTAAGTGATAACACATATGTATCATATTTAGAATTCTTCCATAACATGGAAGGAGATAGATGTATACACAGATGATATATAGCTAGGTAATAACAATTACATACATGTAGCAAGCATAGTAACTGTAAATTTGGAGACAGGAATATAGCAGTTGGTAAAGTTTTTCTTTGCCAGAATAAAAGCATGAGTTTGATTACTATCACCAACTTTAAAGTACAGTGTAATAGCAAGTATCTGTAGGCCTAATATTGAGGAAGGGTTGAATTGTGTGTATTCAGTATTTGCTGATAATATATTTTTCCGGTTCATCTCATAATTTCACTGTAGTTAGTTTTGAATACATTTTGAATGTAGAATAAAAAATGTACATAGTGAATTAACTTTTGTCCTATAAATAAATATACATTTTCCCTGGTGTGAGATTCTCCAAAAAATAAAATGGAAAATTTCTGTAGGTTTAAAGACAAAGCATCTAGACAAAAAACAGAAGTGTAATATGAAGAGATATTGTTAAGTCAGAGTATCTCTCTTTCTCTCTCTCTCTCTCTCTCTCTCTCTCTCTCTCTCTCTCTCTATATATATATATATATATATAATATATATATATAATATATATAATCCCATATCACGGACTGATATGGGATTCTCCTGGTATGGTGTGATTACCATTAATTAATAAGGAAGCTGCTTTGGGACTGTTGATAGGGCTGAACATAGATAGGCATGAAAAACTAAAAAGAATGCTGGGAGAAAGAAGGGCAGAGCTAGAGAAAAGCCATGTAGCCCTGCTAGACACAGATAAAAAAAACATTTTCTGGTAAGCCACAGCCTCATGGTGATGCACAGCTTAATGGAGATGGGTTAAATTTAGATGTAAGAGTTAGCAAATAAGAAGCTAGAGCTAATGGGTTAAGCAGTGATTTAATTAACATTACCACCAAGAGGAAGGAAAAGAGACCACAAGGAAACTTTCCAGGGAAGCAGTTTAAATAGACTGAGGGCACGGTCAAGATTTTGGTTTGCTCATCTTGACCCTCCTCCAGGGAAGGGTCAATACTTGGCTGGCACCGGGACGGGGCCTCCAAAGATGGAGGCCAGAGACTGAGGCTTATATTTCAGACTGTTTGTATAAGGGGAAACAAAAAGCTGAGGTGATATTTTGACTAACATTTAGGCTCTCTTGGGAAAAAGGGGTGTTGACTCAAATCTGGCTACTTCCTGTGGGCAGGGGATGACATGGAGAAGGGGAGAGCTAGGTGTTGGTGGATCATGCTCAGCAAGAGGTGTGGCTGGAAAGGCATCCCATGTACTGTCATCCCAGAGATGTCAGGCATTTGCTCCTTGGGGGAGGTGAGAAGGCAGATGTCTAATAAAAAATATATTGTTATCACCAAAGATGAGTGTGCCAGGATGAGGAGCATGTAGGCACTTTATTGTGACATCCTGGAAAACCAGAGGGTGGAAGGTCCTGTCTGATGGGGACCAAGTGTTCTGAGTAGGTGCCCGCTTGAGCCTGGAGAGGTGATACCAACATGGGTGTCCCAGAAGCTTGGCAGCCAAGGGAGTGGTAAGGATTACCCTGTAAGGTCCTGTCCATCGAGGTTTGAGAGAACTAAGAGTTAACTGTTTGAAGAGTACTCTGCCTCCTGTGGAGAGTGGGACAGGTTTAGTGGCATTAGGGTCCACTGGTGTGGGGGAAGAGGGACAACTATCAGTGTGTGAATGGAGAAGGGACCGTAAAATGGAGAGGTAATGTAGGTACCCCACCAGTGGGGGATTTTGGACTGGGAGGTGATGGTTAAGGAGAAAGGACTTGCCATAAAGCAGCTCAAAAGGGCTCAGGCTCATAGGGGAATATGGGGTGGCCCTGAGGCGAGTAAGGACAATGGGGGAGAAGGGAGGGTCAAGATAACCTGAGTTCAGTGGAGTGCTTGGTTAGTTGCTGTCTAATGAGTCCACTGGCCCTCTCCACCTTTCCCAAGGATTGTGGATGGAAAGGGGTATGGAATTTCCAGGAGATGTTGAGAGCTTCGGACACAAGCTCTATGACCCTGGAAGTGAAAGCTTGCCCATTGTCCATCTAGATGGTTCACGGGACACCAAACCGAGGAGTGGTATGATCCAGGAGTACCTGAGCCACCACATCGGCTGTTTCCCTGAGACCAGAAATGCTTCTATCCATCTTGTAAAAGTTTCCACAAGTGTTAAGAGGTAACGAAGTTTTTTATGAATATAAATATGAGTGAAATCAACCTGCCAATCTTTGCCCAGTTGGTGCCCGCGAAGCTGGTGTAGTGACTGATGTATGTGGAAAGCCCCTTGTGAGTTTGCCTGGGCACATGTCTGGCAGGAGGAGTGAACCTGTAAAATAGAATCTTGGAGATGGGTAGGGTCAAAAAGGGGCTCCAAGAAGCAGAACAAAGCTTTGGGAGAGTGGCTAAGGATTTCTCAACTCACTAAAGATGCTGCGCAAGCAGGTTTCACGAAAAAGCCTGAGAGAAATATTGTCCTGCAAAAATGCAGAGCAATGGCAAAGTGGGAGGAATGGGTCCTGTCTACCCACATAACTGAAATTGGTGAGGGGAACGTAAGGCCTGAGTGAGATGTTAGAACAGAATAGGCAGCTCCTGTGTCCAAAAGAAAAAAAAAAAAAAAAAAAAAAAAGGTAATGGACTTACCCGTTACCCTGTTACCTGCAGCTTTACCCTAGGCTCAGATAGGTTTATGGGATACATCATGTCTGGGCAGCATCAATTCTCTGCAAGGCTGAGAATTTCACAGGCTCGCACAGTTTCACTTGCCAATGTTGGTGAGGCCAATCATCTGTGGCATGGCTTAGAGGACAAGCCTGCACTGGGGCATTGTGATATCTAGCTTCCAGGTTGCTGGCAGATAAGTCATAACCTCAGAGGAAGCGTAGTGCAATATCATGCCACATAACCATTTGGGCCACACTTGAAACAGTTTGCCTGTGATTAACTTAAGCTGGGCTTTATCAGGGTAGAGCCCTGTGTTTGGCTTCCCTTGTCCCCCTTCCTGTGACCATAGGGCAGCTGCTAAAGCCTGGGCCTGTAGATTGTTGCAGCCTTGTCTGTCAGGAAGACTCAGCTGTTTCTTCTCAGGCATTAAAAACTTTAAAGGCCATTTTCACAAATTGTCATATAGGGTTTTTTTTTTTTTTTTTTTTTTTTTTTTTTTTTTTTTTTTTTTTTTTTTTTTTTTTTTATCCTCCTCAACCTTTCTTAACGTTAAGCAGAAGGATTGCTAGAAAAGGAACCTAGCCGCTTTTCTATCTGAGAGAGATCTGGAAGAGAAAAGGGAACATGAACTTTCATAATGCCATCGACTCCCACCACCTCCTGGAGAGAACAGAGAAGGGTGGAGCTATGATGGGATCAGGTATGGGAGGAGACTGGGGAGGATTGAGAGGGGCTAGCCCAGTGCACAGAGCGGGTCCAAGAGTGGGGAGGTGAGTTAGGGAGGGGAGGTGGGTAAATTGGAAGTTGACCTTGAAACTCTGGATTAGGAAGGGAGAGGGTAGACAAGGTAGAAGAGGAATGTGGAGAATGTTTCTCCACAGAAGGAGGTTGGGAAGTATGGGCTTGAGGGAGTAGGGGAGGGGCCAGTGCCTCTGGCTGCATGGTCCAACTGGAATTGTTGAAGGTCCCAATTCGCACATGACCAGGAATTTGGAGGCATTGTCGCCTTAGGGACCATACTGGTGCTGAGAGACACTGGCTACTAAGGGAAGGGCAAGAGTGCAGAGCACAAAACAATGGACATATGTAAGCTCTGCCCATTTGTCCTTAGGGCGACAAAAATTTTTAGGTCCTGGAGGATGGTGGTACATAGGGAAATTAGGCGTTTGGGACAGATTGTATTGGACAGGCCCAATTTATACAGATTTTGTAAGAACCATTCCAGGAGTGACAGCAGATCTGGCTTTGAACTGAGAGTGCCCATTTTAAAGTCTATGCCCAACCACATGGCCTAAGTTTATTACTTAGCACATCTGCTAAAATAGCTATTAGGCCCAATGGGGTTGTGGAAAATGAATACTAGGCATCGCTGGAGCAAGCAAAATCCTCCTCAGCTAGGCCCGGTCTTGCTGGTCTAGCCACTGCTGAGATCAAACTTCTGGTGTGAGCTCACAGCTTCAACAAGAGTCTGATAATTTGTCGACAAAAGTATGTGTGAATGGGTCCCCCCAAAACCCTATACCATAGACAAGAAAACGGGACTCACCAAGATGCAGCCTCTGTAGCTCAGGAGCCTATTTTACCATGGCGTTCAGAGCTCAGATTGTGGACTAGGGGGCTTTTGACGCATGGCCTTAGGGTCACACAAAATGCCACCCTACCTGCCTGGTAGGACCTCCAAGATGTTAGGAATTTTTCCTAATGCGAGCTCTCTGGTGACACAAAATCCCAATCAAGTCAAATCACAACAATCCAAATTAAAAAATATCCAGGTTTAATGAGATTCCTGTACTCTCAGGTGGCCCTGAGGGGGAACCAGGAGGCTGCTAATGTGACCACCAGGAGGAAGGAAAAGAGATCACAAGGAAACTTTCCAGGGAAGCAGTTTAAATAGACTGAGCATGTGGTCAAGATTTTGATGGGTTCTTCTTGACCCTTCTCTGGGGAGGGGTAAAGACTTGGCGGGCATAGGGATGGGGCCTCCAAAGATGGAGGCTGGAGACTGGGGCTTACAGTAACAAAATTCCATTGCTTCTATTAGCTGCTATTTCATGAGGAAAAACTTTTGTATAGCAACACAGGTGAAAGATATTGACTCTATGGTAATATACTATATAATATACTCTAGAAAAAAACTCTATGTCGACATGAAATGATTGTTCATTTTGCAGCTGTTGAATGGAATAATCTTGAAAGATTAGTTCACTTCATTTAACCTATAGACTACAAGAACTTTGAGGTTTTTTGATTGATGTTTTGTTTGGTCTATTAATTATAAGAGTAGTCTGTGAAAGTATAGTATCCCCTGCTCTTAAATTGCTGACTAATTCTCTTATTTGCCCCAGGAGAATCAGTTTTATATAATTGGATGGTCCATCTTTAGAAGTGCATAGATTGACATCATTATTCCATATGCATTATCGAGTAACCTTCATTGTCTTTCTAATTTGTTTTTTCTTAAAGTCTATTTGATCCTATTTAAGTGTAACTATTAAAATTAGTTTGAGATTCTTCTTGCAGTGAGTTTTTATCTATCCTATCATTTAAAGTCATACAAAGTCAAACTAAAGATTTGTACAGACAGAATACTGAAGATCCTGTTTATAATTTATGCAGTGACTCCAAATCTATTGGTTGTTTACTTATTTATTTGATTGTTTATTCATAAGACATGTTCTTGGTCCTTAGATCAGGGTGGTCATCAAGTAACATGTGAGAGCAGTCTGACCTTTACAGTCCAGTCAAATATTATCACTCCAAACTTCGGGACATTGTTATTTAAATGTGTAGACCAATGTCTATATTATTCCTTTCATTCCAAATTATTAAATGAACTTTAATCATTTATCATTTCTTATTAATCTTTGTTCATTTTATTGATGAATTTAAATTCTTTTGGTACTTATTGTTTGTATATATATGATCCTCATAGGATTCATACTTCCATTGGATTTATACTTTTACAGTTGTAGTAAATTTTCTTCTAACACCTTGGCGAGACTATTATACTGTTTATGAATTCTTTTCTTTTCTTTATTTTGGAAGCCCTAGTTTTCATTTATGAAAGACACCTTTGAGGAGAAAGAAGCCTTGATTGGCAGCTATTTTCCATCAGGTCTTGAGAATGTCATCCAAGCTTCCAGGGCTGTAATTTTCTGCTGAGAAATCTCTTTTTAATCTAACATGATTGTCCTTAAGTGTGACTTAGTCCTCCATTCACTTCTACACATTTTAAATTCTTTCTCCTTTCTTTAACTGCGGAACTGTAGGTGTGAGGTAATGGTATTTACTTGTTCTGTTTTTGGATGTCTCTGTTAGTGAGGGAATAAAAGAACTTATGTGTTCCTTCATTTTAAAAGTGTTTGGCACATATGAGCACTGCTGATAAATACTTGGTAAGGGTCATGAGAGAAGATTACCTCATTCCTGACACACACAACAAACAAAAAGCAATGAGTGTTCTCAGAAGCAGACTTCCTGGTCTCTTGTTCTTGATGATAAAGTCCTCTCATTTTGTGTCATGTTTCAGTACAATTTAAGAAAGTAAAACTTTTAATTAGTTTATATTTTACAGGAAATACTAGTTGAATACGGTCATAATGTAGGGAAAATATCAGAGTCACAGCAAACAGACAAATCTAGGAGACAAGGAAGTATCCTCTAACTAAATTATTGCATAGAAATAAACAGAGATTTCTGAATACTTGAACATTCTCAGTTCAAACAGCCATTTTCTTCTCAAGATAGCTCTTAGGTAGCGATCTCTGGGAGGGCTCATTGGATGAGGTAGTAAATGCTGTTTTGAATTCCAACATACAATGCATATTCCAGCCTCTACATATATACAGTGTAAAACTTCAAGTGATGAAAATTGTTCAATACCAGGCACAGCAATTTTATGCTCATATAAAGTGTTTAAGAACTCTCTATTGTCTATCTCTAGTGAATTGAAACTCCATCCTTCCCACAGATAAGGATTAGTTAACAAGTATTGGAATTTTTTATTTATTTATATAATGCTGCTTTTCTGGATCTATGAACTTTATACATTGGCACTTTTTCTACTATTGAGTTCCAGTAGTCTTCTTTGGTCACTCCTTGTAGCATTTACCCTGTTGCCTAGTGTTTTGGTCCTTTGTGTGAAATACCATACAGTGTCCAGTGCTGGTACAGCCATGAAGTCAATTTCAATTCTATATTTTGGATAGTTTGATTTAGAAGTGAGGATTTTCTTACCTTCTTATTTTCATTTTTTCTTTATTTAGGTATTTTAATATTTTAATGCCATGTATTTGATCAAAATCCTTTTCTTTTCCCAACTCTTTCCATATACACCCTTCTCCCTAACATTCCTGTTCCATAGTCTTTCACTCGAAATCAAATAATACTTCTGCATGCTTCTGTTTGCTTCACAATCTTGTTTCATCTTCTGTCTATGTTGAGTTTTGTGAGTCTTTTGTTTCTAGATTTTGATATTTTCCCCAATATTATGGCTACTTTCAACTAGTATTTTCTGTGAAATGCTTTCTGTAATGCTTCCTTGATCTCCTCCTGCAGTTGCTCAGAAAATACAGATGTTGATATGTTTGGTGGACTATCCTGAACCTCAAAAGTTTATTACAGTTTGTAATTTGTCCTTTTAAAAATATCTAATTAGAATATTTGAAATTGTCTGGCTTGAAATCCCAATAGTTCATCTCAAATGGAACTACTTTGTATTTTGTGGTTTTCAATGATTTTTTTTTCAGTTAAACTTATTGAGTTTTTATTGTGAAAGTTTCTGTCTGGTTTCTTTGCATATACTTGATATCTTTTGCAGTTTAGAGCTCTTTTTTGCATCTAGATTCCCTACACTAAATTTAAGGGATATATATATATATTACCATTAATTAATTCTCTCTCTGTCTTCATAGTGCTGGGATTATAGGTAAGTCATTGTGTCTTATTCTTTGAGCTTATATATAACCATTCTTTTAATTTTATATTATGTAATCTAACCATATTTCCTGGAGGTACAATGATATCTATATTTGCATTGTTGTGATACTACATCAATACTTATGATACTTGCACCTTCTGCATCCACTATCCCTTACATTTTCAGGACAGTTTGTATAGAATGTTTCTATCTTCAGAGGACATCCCAATGGAGGTGGTATGTACTGTTGGTTTTAGTTCCAGATGAGCAATACAGTATAGTATTCCTGAGTTTTAATCTTTTAATTTGTATTTTCATGGCGATGTAATTAATTATCTGGTAACAGTCTAGTCTGTTGAAGAGTCAATCTTGGAAGTGGGGACATCTGTGAAAAATCTTATAACTGAGGCAGTATACAGTTATGAGTGGGGGTAGAATACTCATTGTACCATTACTAATTGTAAAAGGGTTCACAACACAAGACAGACAATGAATGTTTCAACAGGCTTGTTTTTACTGAGATATGTTATCCAAAATACTATCTACTCATAGCAACACTGACATCAGAGGAAAACCCTGAAGCATTTGCTTCACACTAAACACTGTTTTAGGCTCAGATATTCTGTTGGGAGAGACAATAGCATGCAATGGAGAACAGCCATTATTACTCAAAGTGAACTTTAAGAGGAGCACATCATTAAGAGTAAATGTGCAGAGGGAAAATTGGGACTTTCACATCTAGTGCCAACACAAGTGGATGCCTAGGCATATATCAGTGGTGCAAAGAAGCCCTACTAAGGACTCAGGAATATAGTAGGAAATTTTGTCTTTGAGACATTTTCAACAGTGAACCTATGCGTACATAGGGATGCATTCAGGCCTATACCCTGTCAGTGTAATAATCCCAGATGTATCAGCAATGGATCTTGGATCTTCAGTGTTATAAGTGACTGAAGGATATGTGCGTTTGTCCAAATTATTGTCCCCAAATGACAGAGCCATGGACTCATGATTGTTGAAGTTAATTTCTTCTTTCCCCACTATGCTGTGTTTCCAGAGTCCCACAATTAATGCCAAGTAACTTAGATGCTGATTCACTGTTAAACTGCTTTGTAGTGTTTATAATATTTCAAACCCCTCTCTGGGAATGTGTTTTTTAGTAGCACACATAGGAAAGTTTTACTCTTAGAAAAATATGAATTTGGACAATATTTCACATCCAGAATGCCACCTAGTTGTGGCTGCCATGGCTTTGAGAGTTCAAGGGACATGTTTCATCCCTTTCCAGAGAATAGCTACTCTGCAGACCCAAAGTTGCATTTAAAACTGGCCTACAAGCCTGTGATGTTTGGATATTTTCAGTGGGTAATATTATTATAGTCCATATGAGTGACTCTTTTTGAGACTCTCCATTCAGCCCTTCCCCTATAAAAGTGAGTCATCCTCCTCTTTCCATGCTGAGATCCTACGAGAGCAATTGCTATGAGATGTTTTCCTCCTCAATTGCATTTCAGTTCTTCAAGTCACACAATATTCAGTTTTCTCTCTGTTGTACTTTACCATGGTTAATCATCATTAAGTGAAGCTGGTTATTTACTTTGGTTATTTGTAAGGAAGGAGATACAAACATGGTGAAATTCTTTGTTTGATTTTATAAGCATAGGTGTAAGTCAGCATAGAAATTTGTACTAAGGTTATGAAAAAAAAATCCTATCCCAAGCTCATTTAGGTTGCTTTGAAGGATTATGTTTCAATCTCATTTTTTTTTCCTCATGGTTTATTTTTTTTATATTTAAAAATTTCCATCTCCTTCTCTCCTCCTCCCCCTCCCTCCCCTCCTCCTCCCCCTTCCCTCCCCTCCTTCTCCCCCTTCCCTCCCCTCCCCTCCACCCATACCTCCCCTCCCTCCCTCTCAAGGCTAAGGAGCCATCAGGGTTCCCCACTCTATGCTAAGACCAAGGTCCTCCCAACTCCCCCCAGGTCCAGGAAGGTGATAGACCAAGCTGAGAAGGCTCCCACATGAGGGAGAAAGTCAGGAACGAGAGGGGTGCGTTCACTCATGGAAACGGTGGAACAGAACTAATGGGAGATCACCAACTCCAGTTGGAATGGGACTGATGGATCATGCGACCAAACCCGTTTCAATCTCATTTGTAGCTGTCAACCAGAAGTCACCATGAGACACCATCGACATTATTTTTCCTTACCTCTGTCTCTTCCAGAAGGAACTGACTTACTCTCACACTGGTTTCTTATGATGGACTCTTCTTGCATGACTCACATTTTTTAAAAAAAATTTGAATATTACAAGAAGCATATAATCACAAACAGAAATTACAAATACTTGATTAATTCATTGACTGTTTAAACACATACAGGTCAGAACATTAACGGAATTAAGGTTTCCCTACATATTTTTTGAACTTCTTAATTAATATTTATTTTCCTTTTATATTAAGGTATTATTTTTCTTAAGCATAGAGTTTGTAGTTTTCTAATCATGCACTTTTTGTAAAAGAGAATTGAAGGTAAATGTGCAACATTCAACTTTTTGTGCTAAAATTACCCTGAATACTCATAAGAGTCATACATCTTTTTTCAGAACACTGGGGTTCAATTTTTAGTATCATTGATGGTATAGAAAATGCCTGATTGAGTTTACTTGACTCTCAGGTATACCACAGTTGCTGAAGCCTCACAAAATAATATTTGGTTGATTTTAAAGTCAGTGAAGCAATACATATCAATCCCAATTCCAAAGGACCTAATTCTCTGCAGTAAACTAGGTTTTTGTACTTTGAGTAGTCTCCAAATTTATTAGTTGCATAGAAGGCCAAGAAACCAAGAAAATATTTAACAGTAATGTGAAAAACAAGTTATATATAATTTTTCTTGTTCAAGAAAGTTAGAGTTTCTAAAATATCAGAAATGATATATCACTTTTCTTTAAGCATTTATTATTTTTCAAGTTTCAACTTAATGCATTTTAATTTGTAGATTTATTCTCATAATTCCCATAGCTCATTTTGTTTCTAATATGCCTACATTTTCGTAATGCAAACTTCTTTAAGACACTAGTTACTATATTGCTTGATATAGGTAAATCGTGGTTTCTTCTTCTTCATTGATCTGCCCTCTTGGCTTTATTGACAGACCATATTGCTAGTTTCCTCTCTCATGAATCTGTTTTCTTGGCAACTATGTTTTCACGTTTAGGGCAATTTTGAGATATGTTCCACTATCCACACTAGTGCCTCTTGTATATATGAGGACTTTAATTTCCTCTATGTAAGACAACTCCCTATTTTACATTTTCTATTTAGTCATAATTTTTGTCATATTTATCATATTCTTTAGAATATAACTCAAACTGGCAGTTTCCCAAACCAGCATGTCTCTTTTTTTTTCCATCCTTTTCTTCAAAAGGAACCACTCTGTACCATCATTTTAAAATATCTAGAAAAAAATATAGCTATATTTGAAGAGTCATTTTCCAATTCTGTAACAATAATTTCCAGCAACACATTTCAAAAGTCATGTGCCTATATATGTATTTAAGCAGTAAAATATATTCACATTAAGGAATAAAATAGACTCAAAATGGTCATATGATTCACTTCTCCCACTCAAATCTATACATGTAGTCATTTAGCTTCTTAAATAAAAATACTATCATACCATGACACAATTAAAATATTGTGCTTAGGTTCTATTGTAAAAAAAACATAGATATAAAATTATCTTAAACTAAGAAAGTACTTACACTCTAAAATTTTAAAAATTCTGTTTTTAAGTAAATTAGAGGTTTGTGAACACCTTGCCCATTGGGTGCTCATATATCTGTAGGCATGACATGCCTTATAGCCTGCGCTTACCGATTTTCTGTGTCACATTGGATATTTATGGAAATATTTCAAGTAATTTTCAATATTTCAACATTTTTTATGAGGATCCATGATCAGGTACACCTAAATCACTCTTCTGATTTCCTTTCGGTGTCATACATCATACTTTAAAAAAGCAAACTACAATGAAAAAAAAAATTGCACTTTTCGCTCAATGTGAAAATGGTAGAATAAGTAGTATGAAAAAGGAAACTTTGAAGCTGAGGGAAGTTTCATAAGGTTTAAGGAAGGCAGCTGTCATGGTAACACGTAGTACAAATTACAAATGTGATAGAGATGCTGACTTTATGCTTCCTAACCTACATTCTCTCTTTTATCCCATAAATATAATAAACATTTCAGGTTTTAAATTCATTCTGAAAACATGTTTTGTAAAGGTCCAGGCTAAGTACAAAGTATTTCCACTTAAATAAACAACCCAAGACACTTTCTAGAGAGAATAAATTATTTTAGAAGTGGTTAAGAGTAGTTATTATTAATGGGGGAATGTTAGTTAAATTGTCAGGATCACAACAGTCTGAAAGACATAAACTCCAGCTCCATTGAAGAATTTTGAAGCCCTTGCCTTCAGGGGGGAAAGCTACTGCAGTCATTTTAGAAACAACAAGCAGCCGGATGAGGCTGAGCTGCTAAAATTTCAGGTTTCCTATTTAGTCTGTCACTACTTGTTTTTATGGATAAGAAGAGGACATGAATTAAATTCAAATATATTCCTAGGAAAACAATTGTCAACAACGAAAACATAAAATGTTCTGCTAGTATAAGTGATACAATAATCATAGAATCACAGACAACAGAGATCCAAATTTAAACTTAATTCTTGAGAAATATTTATTGAAATGAAGAGTTTACATATATAAGTTGCTTATTGCTTCTACAGTTTTCCCTGCTACTCATCATACTTCAGTGACCTTCAAACTCATGACTCATCCATCACCTATCAACCTAGAGACAAAACTTTCCAACAGATAACTGATAACTATCAACCAATGACTTCAATGGTTGCTATGATTATTAAACAAAAGGATTTGATTGATTATATTATTAATTAAGTGTAGTCTGCGTGTCTGACTGACTCTCTGTGTGTTAATACACCTGACTACAGATGCCAGAGCAGAGCATCCTATCCCTGTGATGTGAACTATAGGTAGGTCTGAGCTGCCTGACATGAGTGTAGAGAACTCTACCCAAGTCTTTTGCAAGAGCCAAGGAGCTAACAAGTGTAGAGTCATCTATGTCTGCAGTCACTCCAAAATTTGAATTTTTCAAAAATCTTTCAGGAACAAATAACATAGATTTAACAGGATACAGTAATGTATAAGATAGCTTTTGTGTGAACTAAGTTCTTTAAGTGACTCACTTTAATATATTCATGTGAAGAGACAATCTGGGGCAGAACCTATAGTGTTGTAGAGGTGTATTTTTATTAAAGCCTCCTAACTTACACGAAATGCCCCATACTTTCAAACAAGAAGGAAAAGTCTACAAATCCCTACTCTGGTCTTTTCAAGAATAACTCATACCCCTTCTCATTATTGGATACAAATATAATATACTGCATGCTTTGGTGACCACTTGTCTTATGATTCTAAGCAGGTAAAAGAATCTCTGTTTGTGCTCAAACTCTGAGTCATATTTCTCATAGCATATGAGAATTCTTTATTTTCACTTGTTTCAATATTATGGTATCATTCAATGTCACTTCTGTTGTTCTTTCTTCATTTGTTTTATTGATTAATATTTTTTTCTATTACTCAATTTCAGTGCTGACAGGAAAATGTAATCTGTTTACAATCATTAGGATATCTCTCTGTGTTATGCATCCTTTTAAAAAAGAATACATGCTATTTTTTCAATTTTCATGAGGGTTTGTAATGTATATCACCGAATGTCCCCGAGGGCTAATATGAAGGGTGGACATTATTAAAAATGTGATGCAATTTCTTGAATAGTTGTCATCATGGGGACAGTTTCTCACTTCTACTTGCTTACTACAGCCAGGTACGGTGGCCACCAAAGGTAACCCCAACATTCAGGATTCTAAGATGACCTAGGTTACATAACAAGACCTGTCTAAAATAATAATATGAATAACAAAAATGGTATATGATTTACATTCAAATCTGCCTACTTATCTGTAAGACATGCTAATCAAAGAACCTCCCACACTAGGACCAAAACAGTGAAAAAAAAAAAGTCAGAATCAAGAGAACTACAACAAAAAGATAATATATCTTTGTGAAAATGATAATCAATGCTACCTAAGGGTACTGCAGTCAGTAAGTAAATGTGTGCACATATTCAGGCAGTCCTGTGTGTAGAAATGTGTTGACTTATGTATTAACTTACTTGCATGTGCCTGTGGTGTATACTTGTATAGTTAAGTGTATGTGCATATATGTAGTTGCACGTGAGACTGTGTGAATGTGCATTTAAACACCAAAGCTGACATTTGTCATTTGAAATCACTCTCTGCTTTATTTTCTGAGGTTTCTCATTAAACCAAGAGTTCACAATTTTCAGCCTGTCTAGATATCTAGAGGATTTTCCAGAGAATCCACCATCTTTTTTATATCTTTAAATAATTCAGATATTAAATGCTACATTTTAAAAAAAGCAATGCTGATAATACTTTAAATCTTATTGTAACTTATCTGAAACAAAACTCACTCAACCAAAATAGGCCAAGTGCTTAGCTTACCAAGTCAGATGCTGTATATCTGTGAAGAAACTACTTCTAATAAAATATGAAAGATTTTTTTCAGCAAGGCTTTGGAGATCTTTGGTATTCTAATTTGAATACTAAAAACCCACACATATGGTATATAGCATGACAAATGATTATTTGGCTAAAATGACATATTTTGAGAAATATCCATTGAAGTAGTGATCTGGAAAATATATATAGGAAGAAATCAAATTAGATTTTGATTCATGCAACAGAAAGTTTAGAATGTTGTCATTAGAATTTCTTGATCTATAGGAAATGTTTCCATAGGAAAAAAAAAACTTCTGTTTTGTGTCTCATTACTTTGGGTATACCAGAAGATTTTAACATTCTTTACAAAATAAGATTAAACATCCATCAGTTTCTGTTCTTACACTGCATATTAACATAGAGGATTACAAAACACAAAGAGAAAAAAGAATAAGTGATTTTATTAAAAGTTAAATGACTTAATAGTCTTGTTTAAGTTGTATATTTGGTCATTATCCAGCTTATCCTAAAGGCTTTGATTAAACTCACACTGAAATGAGCATAGGTAGAATTTTAAAAGGAACAAAGGGATAAACATATATGAACGCAAAGTCAAATTGCGGCAAAAATCTAAGCTTTAAGGGAATACACACACACACACACACACACACACACACACATACATTAGAATTATATTAATAATACAATATGAAAAGGTCCAAGTATGAATTTTCTGGTATACACACATATACACATCTACACACATTTTATCATGACTACAATTTGATATCATAACCACCAACATTATAAATTCAATATTTAGTATTCTCAAGCCTATCAGGCTATAGCCTCGTTAATTAGATACTATATGCTTTCTTCTTCCTACTATGATTCTAGTTGAAATGTGTATCACTGTGTTTACTTCATGGAGTTCTTCAGGCATTTTATATAAGGTTAGTTATGCTGATTGCAAAAAGCTGATATAAGTAATCATCAACTTTGCTATAGTCCAAATAATGTATTCAATAAATAGTAATTATAAGACATAGGAACTTGATATGTGATCTTAAACATTTTTATATTTTCAAATAATATTCAAATTCAATATTTTTTCTAAAGTTTAGATCCTTTAAAAAACTGAACAAAATTTATTAGTTAAATATATAAGATAGTATTTTAGGGGTTTTCCCAATAATTTACAAATTTACATAGCTTAATGAATTTATCCTAATCAGGATCCATAACAGAAATGCAAGCAATAAAAAAGACAAGTCACTCTCATACAAAAGCTATTATTGCATAACATCTCTGAAACACAGACATTAGACAGTGGATCATGTGTGAGCATTCTTATGATGTTGTAATAATTTTTAGACTTCAAGATCCTTCCATTCCCTCTCATGCAGGTTGTAGCATTTGGAGCTATTTCCCTGGGCCTGTGTTCTCCTGGTAATGCCATTGTCCAGGTCATTATATTGCATGACTCTCCAGTGGGTGCTTCACTTTTGATAATTCTCTCACTCTGAAATACTGACTTTCAAGTAGCTGAATGACAATATGACCTCTCAAGCTCATCGATGTGTCCCATGGTGATAACAAGGAGAAAATTATTTTCTTACAATAAACTCCTTTCAAGAGAAAAGTTGAGTTTTGATCTTCAGTTCTACTGCTGTGTGTGTTGGGGACACAAAGTCACAGATTTGTAGAGTTATAACTTAAATATCCCCTGTGGCTATAAACCAGGAGTAAAAATCCATATCTCTCCGATCAAACTGCATAATTTTGGGCAAAGAAGACATAAAACTATCTCTTTATATTGAGTATTCTGAATTTATAGCACACACAATGTCCTTCTGCAGTATTGAACATGGATAGCTTTTATTTAATTTGATTTAAAGAAGAGAGTTTCACTCCATACTCATTAAGTCAAACTATAGGTCTTTGAAGGACTAAATTTTTGAAGTGTGTAACTTGTGGGTCAATTTTAATTTTAACTGTGCATGGCATGAAATAAACATCCAGATGACAAATTGAAAACTCTTAATTTGTGGAGATGCTAAAGTTTTAAGAAAGCAAGAGGATAAAAGCCATTCTTTTGTCCTACTCCTGCGTGGAATCTGCAGTTCAGATCCAGGGGGAGTGATAAGCCAGTCATTTAATGTTATGTCAACACATGTATCTTTTCTTTCATTAGCAAACTCTCCCGCTGTTTTGTACACTGTTGGTAGCAGACCACCCACCGAAGCTTATAGAGGTGCAGAAACTGGGTGCTTTAATAATTCTGTTTTGTTTAACTCTCTTCTTTATCCTATTCAAAGCCCTTTTTCTTCCTGTACTTGTAGAATAACATATTAGCTTCACTTATAAGATAAATGTTTAGCAAGTTTATAATTCAGATGACCTATTTTCCTTTTAACTCCTTAGAGTATGTGAAGAGGCTGGCCAATAGAGAGAGCCACATTTGCCTGTAAATTACCCAAACTTTATCTCCCACACAGTCTGCCCACATCATCTGTGAATAACTAACCATAAAAAATAAATGGTGAGGAAAGTCAACTGCATTCATTTCCCTTTCTTTCATAAAAGTGTTCTGTTGAGATGTTGGTTAATGGCCTAAGCCCCATTACAGATTTGAAGTGTTTCCTGCCCTCCAGACCCATCCTCCTGACAAATGCCCTCAATTCAACTCTTCTTTCATTTTAAGTAGCACTGGTTCCAGGAACTTGCTGAGTAAATAAATATAATTTTACAGAAGATCCACAGGTAATTAATAATGTGAATGACAGCAAAAGTAACTGCACGGTATCACAAGCAAGAAAGAATGAGAAAACAGAGAGGGGACTTGATAGGAAATTAATGCTAATGATTTCATCACGTATTTCTTAGTCATAATCACAAGTCAGATATAAAATGTCCAATTTTTCTATTTTAATTGACAAGGATATAGTTGCTTTGTTGATACTAAATTACTTGAAAAATTAATACCAATAATATTTTACAATAATAAAATCCTAGATTCATTTTAAGTGTAAAGTATTTATATAAACACTTACTAGAAAACTTTTGGAGATTGTAAATATTAGCAAATATGAGATACAAATTAAGTAACGATATTTGTGCTTCGATTTATAAAGTGAAATTCTCAGTCTCAACTTTTGGACTTTTGTTCCTTTGAAATAATTCAAAAGGCTTTAGAGGAAATGTGTTAATGTGAGTGAAGAAACTAACTTGCTAAAATATTACCAAATAAAATCAAGAACGTATTTCTAAGTTTTTGTGCATTGGAATTAAAACAAGAGCAGGCTCTCACAGGAATATCTGCTTTGAATGTATGATTTGATAATGGAATTCCAACAGTAGTTATCAATAGTTATGTGGATGATGAACGTAAGAAGACCAAATCTGTTACATATTTGTTTAAGCATGAACACATTAGGTTATAGTGGATGTTACCACAGAAGTATAATTTCCCTTTCTTCTTATTTATAATGTTTTCTATGATAAGTTTGGGAGAGTTGTCTGCAATCACCATATCCCAATTTAAAAGTTTAAGCAGATAGTATTCAATTGAATTAAGACTCTAAATAAAATATTTAGTTCTCTTTAAATAGCAAGAATTGTTAAAACCATCTTTAATTATAAAGTATTGACCATATTCTCTCTCATTTTCCATTACCTCTTTTAACCAAAATATTAATACCTGGTGATCAGAATTTCATAAGGTTGTTTAATTAAAAAACACATATAAAGTTAAGATCACTAGTAATGCTAAAACCTGCGATGGCATATGACTTTACTCATTTTCTAGAATACATTAAATTATAAGCTTTGGAATAAGAAAGCAACATTTTCCTTAAGCATTTTATTCATAATAATTGCAAAATAAGCTTTATGAAAGAAGGTCTAACCATAATGGTTTCAAGTCCAATTCATGAGAACACAGTTATGAAATTCTCATGAGATAACTCTTCTCTATGTCAAGGCAGACTTCACTTTAAAAATCAACAGAAAAACCAACACCTTTTTGCTTTTTTTTTTTTTACACTTCAAGAAAACCTGTCATCATTAACACAGAAATGGCGAATTAACCAAGTTTCTAGTTTTACTTTTGTCTGTTTCTTTTTTTTCCCAGTTTATTTATTTTTTATTAAAAAATTGCCATCTCCTCCCCTCCTCCTCTCCCTTCTCTCCCCTCCCCTCCACCCATACCCCCACTCCCTCCCTCTCCAGGCCAAAGAGCCATCAGGGTTCTCTACACTATGTTGAGTCCAAGGTCCTCCCAACTCCCCCCAGGTCCAGGAAGGTGAGCAACCAAACTGACAAGGCTCACACAGAGCCCGTCCATGTCGTAGAGACCAAGCCCATCGCCATTGTCCTTGGCTCCTCGGTCAGCCTCCACCATCAGTCACTTTCAGAGAGTCCGATTTGGTCGCATGTTCCATCAGTCCCATTCCAAGTGGACTTGGTGGTCTCCCATTAGTTCTGTCCTGCCGTCTCAGTGGGTGAACTCATCCCTCATGGTTCTGACTTTCTTTCTCATGATCTCTCTCCTTCTGCTCCTCATCAGAACTAGACGGTGGGACAGATCTAACGGGAGACCACCAAGTCCAGTTGGAATGGAACTGATGGAACAGGGGACCAAACCGGGCTCTCTGAATGTGGCTGACGGTGGAGGAGGACTGAGAAACCAAGGACAACGGCAATGAATGTGAACTCTACAGCATGGACGGGCTCACTGTGAGCCTTAACCTTCACCTGGCGATGGATGGAGATAGAGACAGAGCCCCACAATGGAGCACCGGACTGTCTGTTTCTTATATATTGAAAATCTGATAAGAATTATAGTAATAAATACCTTAAGGTGTAACTAAAGTATCATGATTTCAATGATAATTGCATGCAATTTCTTTCTTCACAAGGTATATAATTTTTATTTGGCAAAATGAGAGTGTTCACAGCTAAAATATTCTCTTTCCTGAGTTTTTTAAGCTTATACATTTCTTGAAACATACATTTTCATATTACCTTTTTTAAAAAATCACAGCCTTCTCATTTTAATGTCTTTTAAACATGTTTTTATTTTTTAGTTTACTAAGCCTTTTGAAAATGGGATATTTGTTAGTTTTTTGTTTCTACACAGTGATGATTAAAATGACTTTAGACTTTCTGTGGGAAATAAACTGTATAAGGAAGATTAAAAATAACATTTGTGGATTGCTGCTCTTATTATTATCTCTCTCTCTCTCTCTCTCTCTCTCTCTCTCTCTCTCTCTTTCTGTGTGTGTGTGTATGTGTGTGTGTGTGTCTTTGTCTCTCTCTTTTTGTTTCTGTTTCTTTTTCCCTGTGTCTGTCTATATCTCCATCTCCCCCACCTGCCCTCTCTGCCTCTGTCTCCCTGTGCAAGCATTTTCCTGTTGGACTGCAGTGTAAATTTTTGTTTGTTTGTTTGGTTGGTTTGGTGTTGGTTTTATGAGACAGGGCTTCTCTGTAATTTTAGTGTGGTTCCTGGAACCAGCTCTTGTACACCAGGCTGGCCTCGAACTGAGGGATCTGCTTGCTTCTGCCTCCCGAGTGCTGAGATTAAAGCCCTGCCCCTACATGTATATTTAAAACTGCATTCCCACCAAAATCTTCAAGTAACAGTTGCCCTTAAGAAGGTAGATCTGCCAGAATGAAGTAGCAGCTTCTTTTAAAGAACCACAACTCAATTTTTCACTTAATATATCTAGTTTGGGTTGATTCAAAGATGTCTCTAGCACAGCATTAACAGAGCTGTAATTTTCTGGGTTTGACAAGGTCTGTAGTTTGAAGACTGAAAGTCATCATCAATTACCCTATTATCTTTCAAAAGCTCATTAGAGTTAACCTATTTAGGCGCCAGCAACTTCTCGGAATCACCAATAGAACCCTAATCAGAAAACCGCAGAGGAGTCAGTCTTCTGCTATCAGAAACCTCAGGACAATTTGTGTATTAATATTTCAAAAAGTTTGTAGGAACACACGGTCCCTGTTGAGCACTAAGTCAGAGCAGATAGGGTTACAGATAGTGAACCTGGCGAGAGCCACAGGCTGCTCTCTGTCTGTCTCCAGGCTTGGCAACTGAAAAGGGAAACACACAGAGGAAAATGAAATGAATGCCCGCATTTGACTTATGATTAATAAGTTCCCATAATTGGAGAGTCAGATAAGCAGTAAATAGAAAAGCATATTTACAGGAAATTGAAAATATCCACCAGTAGCAGAGTAATGGGGTTCTAAGTACAATGTTTGCTCCTACAGAAGATGTGATTTTTGAAGTCTGAACCCTCTATAATCTAATAGTCTTCAGAATGTTTGTTCTAATTTTCACTATTTGTTGGTGAAATTGAAATCTAAGATATCCAAAAAAAGCAGTAAAATTACACTTGGAAAATACAATTTTCAAAAAAAGTCAGGTAATAAGCAATTATGCATCTCATATGTTACCAGTGACCAGTGACTTTTAGACATCTATACAATACAGAACACACACACACACACACACACACACATATATATACATATATATATATACATATATATATATATATATATATATATATATATATATATACACGCAGACACGTGAGCAAACTGAGGAACAAAGCTCCAAGTTCAAAGAACAAATGTAAAGATAAACAGAGCAAAAACACTAGCAACATTAAAGGGATTCAGGAAGTACCAGCCTTATTTTACTTGCACTAAAATTAATTATATATTCTGTATATGGAGATATTCTTAATTGTAAAAGGAATATCAGTATACAGGACTTTCAAAAATGAATGCCTAAACTGAACCTGAATTCAAACACTTCTAACAACTTATAGTTTCAAGTTAAAAACATTAAACTGAAAACACTAAAATAAATTGATTGAAAATTTCATTAATTATTAATATGTCCCCCAAATAAATAATTAAAACATTGAAATAGTAGTAGGATAAGTCAATACAAGGTTATAGTCTCTGTCTTGTATGAATTTGAACAAGTCTACCTTTGACTCATGTCTGAATGGATGTGTTTATGAATCATATTCCTAGGATGTTGCTTGACTGCAGGCCTTCATAGCACACAACAGAGCAGGAGACCTCTCAGCACTGAGTTCTTCCCCAGAAACTGCACTGCCATGGACTAATAATGTGCAGCATAAGTCAGGAAACATCACATTTTCAGTGTGACTTCACACTTTCCACATTTCTTTCCCAGCCCCAGTTTAATGACCATAGCAAAATATCTTGGACCTTGTCTTGTGTATCCACACATGAATTAGACATTATTATGCCATTCAGATATTTTGGAATATATCCTATATTAAGACCCATTCTACTTTAACATTCCATGATTTATAGAAGAACAAGTATGAGTCTTTGGACTCCCAAGTTTAAAAGGGAATTGGTAAAGAGGTTCTGTGTCTTTCTTGTGTAGCTACTTCATATAAAAAGTAAATAATAATGATTTGATGAGAAACATACTGCAATTCAATTATTGTTTGATGAAGTCTATGCCATTGTGTGCTTTTAGTCTCCCTAATAAAGAAGTGGCTGGTGTTTGATGAGCAAATATTTCTCAATAGACCAATGAGAGAAATAGGATAAAATTATATGTTAAGAAGTATTTTCACTCTTTCCTTTTGGAGCTGCTCAGTTTCCATGCTAGTTTCAAAACTTTAGAAAAAGAAAAAACTTGCTCTTTTTAACTACATTAACTGAGCCAAGGCAAGGCCTGATCCTGAATCTCCACTCTATCCCACTGTCTTTAAACATAGTAAGTTTATTTTAAGTGGGGTATGATGGCACATGCACGTACCCACAGAACTCAGAGCTATGACTGTAGAACTGCAGATTGTAACCACTCTGCACAATGCAGTGAATTCCAGTCCAGCCTGTGATCGGAAGTGAGACAGCATTGACATCACTGTAAGGCAAAATAATAGAGTTATAGAAAGTGAACAACTGTGGCCTTTCAGGAACTTACAATATGCCCATTGGCTTATTGCCACCTCATGTTTTTTAACTGCGTTCATTTTCATCTCTCCTGTAACTTCCTCCCTTAGAAACAAATACCATCCTGCCACTTATATTTCACATGTATCTTAGACCTTTACCTTATAGGTTCATTGATTTTATTTGGGGAAGGGCCACCCAGGGAATTGTGGCATTTATGATCAGATGGAGATTCTAGTCCTATGTTTTGAGGAAAATTCAAGTTTTCCATATTGACTCCTCATTTATTTTTATCAAGATTTTCCCATGTTCTGCATTTGAACCTGTATTTTTCTGTCTGCTCTACGGGTCATGCTTTTCTAAGGTGGGAGAGGAGATGTAAACTGTGGGTGTTCCCAAACCATTGGCAATGCTGGGAACTTTTGTATATTAAATGTACTTCCACATTTTCTAAACCACATAACTTAATTTTAAGAGTTGAATTATCCGAATGGCTTACGTATCCTCGGTACTAAGGCTTTTGCCAGATATGTGACATGTAGGTATTTCCTTTTACTCTATAGATTCTCTCTTAGCTCTGCATGTACTATTCTCCTCTTCTGAAGGCACAAATACGACATCTGATGAATGAATGTGTAAAGAAAATGCAGTATCAATGCAAAATGGAGCATTCTTAACTCATTAAACGACATTCTCTCATGAGTGTATAAGAGGGAATCTCAACAGTATTTTGTGAAGGAAGTTAAACCAAGAGAAACAAATATTACCTATTTTGATGTCTATATGGAAGTATGAAATTCTATCGCCAGGTGGAGGTTCCCTCACGGTCCTGACTTTCTTTCTCATGTTCTCTCTCCTTCTGCTCCTCATCAGAACCTTGGGAGCTCAGTCCGGTGCTCCAATGTGGGGCTCAGTCATTTTCTTCATCTATCGCCAGGTGGAGGTTCTATGGTGATATGCAAGAAATTCATCAGTATGGCTATAGGAACTGGCCTTTTCAGGCTCCCTCTCCTCAGCTGCCCAAGGAACTAACTGGCGGCGTCTCCCTAGAAACCTGGGAACCCCTCTAGGGTCAAGTCTCTTGACAACCCTCAGATGGCTCCCTAAATTAAGATATATGCTTCCCTGCTCCCATATCCACCCTTCCTGTATCCCAAGCATCCCATTCCTCCGAGCTCCCCCCATTCTCCCCTTCACGCTTTTCTCTCCGCATCTTCCCTTGGCCGCGTCTTGCCCCACCCTCAAGTTCCCAATTTTTGCATGGCGATCGTGTCTACTTCCAATATCCAGGAGGATTACTATATATTTTTTGGGGGGTTCACCTTCTTATTATCTTCTCAAGGATCCCAAATTATAGGCTCGATGTCCTTTAATTATGGCTAGTAACCGATTATGAGTGAGTACATCCCATGTTCATCTTTTTGGGTCTGGGTGATGAAGAAAATGACTGAGCCCCACATTGGAGCACTGGACTGAGCTCCCAAGGTCCTGATGAGGAGCAGAAGGAGAGAGAACATGAGAAAGAAAGTCAGGAACGTGAGGGGTGCGTTCACTCATGGAGACAGTGGGACAGAACTAATGGGAGATCACCAACTCCAGTTGGAATGGGACTGATGGATCATGAGATCAAACCTGTCTCTCTGAATGTGGCCAACAGTGGGGGCTGACTGAGAAGCAAAGGACAATGGTGCTGGGCTCTGATTCTTCTGCATGGACGGGCTCTGTGGGAGCCTTCTCAGCTTGGTCGATCACCTTCCTGGACCTGGGAGGAGTTGGGAGGACCTTGGTCTTAACATAGAGTAGGGAACCCTGATGGCTCCTTGGCCTGGAGAGGGAGGGAGGGGAGGTATGTGTGGAGGGGAGGGGAGGGAAGGGGGAGGAGGAGGGGAGGAGATGGAAGTTTTTAAATATAAAAAAATAAACCATGAACAAAAAAAGAAAAAAAAGAAGTATGAAATTCTGTTGCAAAGATGGGCAATAGGGTACTATGTATTAGATGAAGTTGTCAGGAGTATGGATGATGAAAGCATTGTTAGTATACATAGAGATACTCCTGCCAGGAGGAATAATTTGAGATGTGGAATTACACAATCAATTAGCTGTGGCTTGGAGAAATTCATTATATATCTTAAAATAGCTTACAGCAAAGAGTATACTTCTAGCACAAAGAGCTTGTAAATGTTTAAACTGACATATATACCAATTAAACTGATCTTAGCATAATACATTATATACATATAGATATGGAATTATCACACTCTAATCCATAAATATGCATATTTTATGCCAATTACTTTTTAAAATTCATTAGCAACTATGCATAATGCACATAACTTAGTGAATAATACATTAGTTAAGTAACGTTTCTTGCTTTGTGAGATAAATCTTCCCTGCACGTCATTATGGGTGCTCTTATTTTTAATAAATATATTTTTCAACACTTGATTGCATTATCCAATTTATTTCAATTTACTTGCTAGTTCACTTGCAGTAACTTGACTATTGTATTCAGTAGTTCAGTTAGATGCCTCCAATAATACTACATCTTGATAAAATTGGTATTTTTCTTGAAAATGTGTGAAAATGCCAGCTATGCTGAAAGGAATAAGTATTTATTTTTTCATGAATCAACACATACCTGTGTATACCTCAGGTGCATATTTTTTAAGAGAAGTGATAGGCAATTTGTAGATAAATAATGCTAGCACAGAGCAATAATGTGAAACAATTAAACCAGATTTTGTGAACTATTGGGGCACTTGGGCAAGTCTTTTCCAAAGCAGAAGCTTAGCATTCTTGCTTTTCAAGAAAGAATACTGCTTTTCAGTATTATGCACTAAAAGGGTAGCATGGATCACGTAGTGCTGTGAGCACAATTGGACTCACAATCAATAAAAATAAATCAGGAAAATAGAACAAAAAATAAATTGAAATCATTCAAGTCAAGTTTGTTTACTAGACATTATGCTGTCCACCTGTGAGTTTGCACTTGAGGAGCTGAGACAGGAGGATCAACACAAGTTTATCTTTGTAACACTTTTTCAAACTTGTTTGATAATTAAACCTTGTTACATTTAAATTGACATGCTCTCATTTGCTGAAAAATGCTTTGTTGTAATGTATAATATTTAAGACTTACACATTTAAATTTTGACTGAAAAATTAGCAATATAATTCTATAAGAAATTGGACAAATATATTTCTTATAATGCTTCTCGCTGATTTTAGTAATTACGACATCAGTATAAAACATTCTTAAGTGTTAATGCACAGTCTAAGCAGTTATGTAAACATATTGCTACGAATATAGACAGCTAAATTAAGGCTTACCTATTAAATTAGGTTTTAAGAACTAAGCTGACGAAGAGGTTGCAAATTCCGCTGCAATTCCAATATGCTTGTCTGTAAGCAAGAACAGAAAAAGGGCAAGGTTTTGAAATTCAAGGGCACTTTATAAAGTGGATGGAAACATTGTGAAATGACTGATAACGAAGATAAGGCAAACATGCTTTCAAGAGGATGCACACCGAACTTTAGTTTATATGCACTTAGTTATAAATCTACTTGATGCTTCAGTTTAATAGAGAAAATGCAGACATGACTACATAACCCCAAGCTACAGATTGCTTGTAATGTCATGCACCAGATATGGAAGGTTTTTATTTGCCAGAACTGTTTTCAATGTATTGATTCTTTGCTATAAAGAGCACTTAAGGCTTTCATTCATCCAGATTAAATTACTCAGGTTTGCCAAATAACATGCCCTCTTTAGAAGGGTGTTTTACACAAACCTGTGTTATGTATTTTTTCGGCTATGGCAATATTTTATCTAAATGTGAGCAAACTTTTTTATTTGTACCTATAATTATAGTGGAGAATTAGTCATTTGAAAGAAATGTTGACATTTCAACAGTAAACAGCAATTCAAAGGAAATCATTGGATGTAGAGCTTGGCAACTAAATTCATACCTAAAGTGCTCTTAACCAGCTGATGTATTGGGTACATAGCATTTACTTTCAATGAATCAATAAACTCTGGCTTAACAAACTGTCACTCTTCATGGTGGGCCTTAAAATTTTGACAAAGTCTTTGGTTTGCTTGCTTGCTTTCTTACTGGGAAATGTTAACAGGTTGCTTTAAGAAAAAGAGTCAGCTAGATCTAGTGACTCAAACTCTAATCTCTCAAAGTTACATTTTAAAAAGCAGAACAAAATACAAATAAATGAACACATTATCCAACATTTTAGGAGATACTATATTTTCTTTTTAGGCAATTTAAGAGCCTATGCAGGCTGATACCAGTCTGATGTGTGTGACCCCCCCTGCTAGCTGGACTGCCCCACTCCCTGCCTGCTGTTTCCCCAAGACTGGTTAACTCGTTTTAGCTATCCACCTCCTCATTCCCCCCAACTCTAGCCCTTCCCTGCAACTCCAGCATATTTAATAGACCCAGGTACAGTCCATACCAGTATGAAAAACAGGTGAGTGAACTGAATGCCAGCGAAGCTGTCCACTCTCCAGATTCTGATCCCCGGAATTCATCCCATGGTCCCACTGCTCCTGCTTTATCACGCACAACTCTTACGGATCTTGATCCTAACTAATGTGGAATACCACATTGCTCAGGGATAGAACTCACAGTGTGAGGAGCAGACTTCAGTTGTTCATGTAAAGATCATAGCAATAAGAAGAACAGGTTTAGACCACAAAGGAGAGCATTTCCTAAATATAATACCAGTAGCACAGACACTGAAAGCAACAAGTAATAAATAAGACTTTCTGAAAGAAAGAAGCTTCTTTAAAGCAAAGGACACAGTCGATAAGACAAAACAGCAGTTAAAAATATCTGAAAATGCAAAATCGAGGAAAGCAAACAGGAACTACAAATAAAAAATATCAACAACAGAATACAAAAAGAAATGGAAGAGAGACTCTTGGGAGATTAAGAGACAATAAAAGAAATATATTCCTCAGTCAAAGAAAATGTTCAATTTAAAATCTTCTAACACAAAACATCTAGGAATTCTGGAACATCATGAAAAGACCAAACCTATGAACAGTGGGTGTCTCCTGTGCCAATGACTTCCTGAATAGAATACCAATAGTGCCGGCACCAAACTCAACAAAGAAAATGATGAGACTTCATGAAATTAAAAATTTTTGTAAGATATCATCAATATGACAAAAAGCAACCTACATATTGGGAAAAGATCTTTACTAAATGCACATCTGACAGAGGACTAATTTCATAAATATATGAAGAAACTAGACATCAAAGGCCAGATAATCCAATTAAAATAGGCTATATTTCTAAAAAGAATTCTCATCACAAGAATCTCAAATGACTGAAAAATGCTTAAAGAAATGTTCAACATCCTTGGCCAAATTCTTAAGGGATAGCAAAAAAAAAAAAAAAAAAAAAATTCTGAGATTCCACCTTACACCTAATAGAAGGCTATGATCAAAATCACAAGTGACAATTCATGTTTGAGAGTATATGGAGTAAGATAGGAATAAAAACTTGTAATCAATATGGTGGAATCAATACAATGGTTTCTCAGAAAATTGGGAACTGATATGCCTCAAGACCCAGCTATTCCACTCTTATGCATATAAACAATGGACACTTAAAGCACAACAAGGAAATTTGCTCAATTATTTTTCATAGAAGCTTTATTCACAACATCTAGAACCAGGAAACTAGATGTCCCCTCAACTGAAGAATAGATATAAATAATGTGGTACATTTATATATTGGAGTATTACTCAGCTGTTAATACAAAGTGACATTGTGAAATTTTAAGTGTATGGAACTAGAATAAATCATCCTATATGAAGTAACCAAGACCCAGAAAGACAAACATGGTATGTACTCATTTATAAGTGGATATTTGTTGTAAAGTAAAGGATATCCATGCTATAATCCACAGACCCAGAGAGGCGAGATAGCAAAGAGGGCTCAAGGGGTAGCAGAGATGCTTGAACCTCCCTGGGAAGGGAAAATAGAAGATATTTCATTGGTTAAATGAGGGCAGGTGAGGATGAGAATATAAGGGATATGGTTGGGGGTGGGGAGAAGGTATTGAAAGAGAAGCCTGAGAAAGGGTTCATTTCTGGGTCAGGTAGAAACCTGGAGCAAGGGAAACTCCCAGGAAGCTACAAGAATGGCCGAGGATAACAGAATATATCTTGAAATGGCCATCTATTGTAATGTGGTAAGACTTTTAGTGCATTGGGACATCAACCAAGGCACAAAACCTTCAATTTACCATCTGCCCGGCCTATGGGATTGGCTAGGGTAAGGGGTCAACAGAGATTGAAGGAGAGGCAAACAATTGAATAGTCCACCAGAGACCCAGGCCATGAAAGCCATCCCATAACCGACATTTTCTGGAGCACGAGAACCTAGAGGCAGGATGGCTCAGATACATAGAATAGAACAAAACACGACTTAGAAAAAAATCAGTGTAATGATAACTGATGATATTCTGCTCTATTCACAGATAGGTGCCTAACCCAATTGTCATCATAGAGGCTCCATCCAGTAACGGATAGAAATAGGTGCAGAGACCCACAGTCAAACATTAGGCTGTGCTTTGTGGAATCCTACTGAAGATTGGGAGGAAGGGTTGTCAAAGCCAGAGGTATCAAAGGCATCACAGGAAAACCCATAGAAGCCACAAATATGGGCTCATAGGGGTTCACAGAGCCTTGATTGACAACCAGGAAACATCCATGGGATTGGTCTAGGCCCCCTGCATATATGGAATAGTTGTTTAACTTGGTCTTTTTTGTGGCCTCCTAACAGGTTGGGAGCATGGGCTGTCTCTAACTCATTTTATTGTTTCTTTGGACCCTATTCCTCATACCTGGTTACCTTGAAAAGTCTTTATGCAACTTAATATGGCATATTTTGATAACTGTGGGAGGACTGAACTTCGCCCAACAGACATAAGGGAGGAGTGGATTTGGGGGCAGAAGGGAGGTGTGGGGTAGGAATGGGAGGAGAGGAGGGAGGAGAAATTAATGCCAATATATAAAATAAATACATTTAAAGATGGGGGACGACTATATATGACTTTTATGATTTTCAAGAGCTATCAATTAGAAAAATAAAATAAAACCAAAAAGAGCATATATTAAACCACACTTTCAGATTCCATATATTAAGGAAATGGGATGTCAAATTATTTTAAACCTGGATAGAGTATGATCATTAAGGTAATAATATTACAAAGAGGAAAAGGCATTGCCCCTGTACTGGTTCGCAATGGAATAAGTAGGTAGCCCAGAAGCTCTACATTTTCCTCAATAAACAATCCCACTTACTATTATAGGATGAAATTTGGAACTATAAAGCCACTATTAAATTTATAATACACTAAGTACTTTTCTCAATATTTCTCAATATTTAGCAGCACTACTATTTTTGTCCAAGAAGAGGCCTGGTTGTTCTTCCTTTTCTAAAAGACTATCTCTTAGTCTCTGGGAAGCCTAGATGACAGAAGGGCCCCTGTTCATCAAAGAGACTTGGAATATAATGGACTGTCGAATGATGTGATTTACAGTGAGAGCACACTAGGTAATATAGTAACGTGATTTACAATGTGAACTGCTCTGCTACAGCAGGCTGTAATGTGATTTAGCGTGACGATTGCTGGCAAAGATTGTGCGATGCTGTGACTTATAGTGGGGAAAGTGGATCACAATGTAGCACCTTGACCTTTAACAAGGATGGAGGCTTCAGTCAATTTTTTAGGGGAAAAGTTTTTAATAAGTAAAAGAGCTATAAACATACTCTGACCAATACTCAAGCGAGCTTCTCTTCTGCAGTTGTGAGGGGACCAAGCATGCTTAATTTCCTAAGACTTACAGTTCGGTGGTATCATTGCTGTCTCACTGAACAGATCCAGCTCTGAGTATCTGATTCCTTTTCAGTTTAGCATCTGTGTACTCTTGTTTTGTTTTATGTCTAGCTTTGGCTGGACACTTTATTTTTCCTACATGAATTTTCCTTTATCACTTAAGACTGATATTGAGAAACCAACATTTAGATGTAAAGTATGTTCCTTGCTTGTAGGTGATGTCAGTGGATATATATAAACATAGATACTCATAATTCAACATATACCTTAAACATTTATGTTGGCATGGTATGTAAACATTTATGTGCATAGATAAGTATACAAAGCATTTATACGTAAGCAGATATTCATATAACTATATATAATATATATTGTTTTGAGTTTTCTAACTGTATATAGAAACTACAAGAAACCTTCCTCTCATTATCTACAATACAGTTATATTTTAGACAGATGTACATGTAATATAGTTTCTGATTTCTAATAAATATATCTCAGAACAATGCTAGATACTACCATGAAATGTTGGTCATAGTTTTGTGGGGTCTTTACCTTAATAGTTCCTGGTAAAATTCTTCCTTTTAGTTAGAATAGGTGGGGTTGCTTATATTTAAATTTTAAAATGACTGGAAATTTTAATAGCAAATTTGGATTTGTTTCTACTCCTAATTTTTTTTTCATTCCTCTATTGTGCTGGCTAGGTTTATGTCAACCTGACACAAGCTGTGCTTAGTTTTCTGAAAGAAAGGGGCAACATCAGTTGAGAAAATTGTTCCATTAGATCAAGCTATAAGGAATTTTCTTCATCAGTGATTGATGGGAGAGGGCCACAAGCTGGAGTGGTGGTGCTGGGTTCTAGAAGACATCAGTCTAACCACCCACAAGGAAATAGACAGTAAGCAGCAGCAACTGTCCTTGGCTTCTGCATCAGTTCGTCCCTCCAGGTCCTGGCACTATTTGAGTACCTGCTCGTACTTCCCTCAGTGACTGTTACCTGGAAGTGTACAGTGACAAAACCTATCACTCACAAGGCCCTGATCATGGTGTCTTATCACAGAAATAGTACTCCTAACAAGGACACCTATAATCTGGGTTACTTTAACAATAAGATATGACACACTGAATGATTTTGAGAGTCAGTGTTCTACTTTAGTATACTTGCCCATGTTTTATTCTCTGCCATCTCTGTTCCTCAGTTACTAATCTCTGTTTTTTTTTTCATTCTTGTAACTACACGTTATAATTAAATGACAAAACACCTCATTTTTTTCTGTCTTAATGTCATTTTTCCTTTTATTCATACACCCACATCAATTATATTTTTTACATGATGAGTAGCACATAATGTTGTAGACATTTGTTTGGCCTTTGCTTTTAAAACTGAACAACTGTAGGATGTTGGGGACATGGAAGAATGTGGATCCCAAATGCACAAGGTGGTCTATATCCTGTGGGGAACTAGAAAGTTTACAAGACAATTATTTTAAATGATGATGGGATTCTGTATAGTAAAGGCAGTAACCTACTATCAGATTTTCACCTCCCCCTCCTCTCCTCCTAGTACAATCCTCCAGTCAGGCTCTGCAACAGACCACTTGCTGAGGACTCCTTTCTCCTCCTGCACCTGTCTCCAGTGGATCACAGGGTACTTCCTCTTCATATTTTCTTCCTCCCAAACATTGCTTTGACCAAAACACAACTTTAGCAAAGCACTCCCTGGGAGCCCACAGGTGCTCCCAGACAACAGGACAACAAGGAAATAAGGGTAGATATTCATCACCCCGTCCACTCCCCCAAGTCTAATCCCCCATTTCAACACCTGCTCAGTAGAAGAGTTTCTGATATTGCCTCTCAGTGCACTGTGCCTCTATTATCAGGAAATTAATAATCAGTTTCTTGTGAAACACCTTGATTTTTCTCCCTCTCGTGCAATACCTTTCCATGTTTAAATCTCAGGGATTAATACCAAGAAACACATTTTTACTTACAACCCCTGTGCCCATACATATCACCACCACCCAAACAGATTTACTACCAGTCACTATAGAGCCCTACAAATTTCTAAGAGTCGGAGAGGAAACAGAAACAAAAGAGCAAAACATTTACCCAGAAAAACAAGACCATACATCAGCATCTATAATTACAAACTTTGCAATCCTAAATGTCTAGATGCAAACATAAAAACACAGTCAAAATATTAAAGATAATATGTCATTTCTAGAAACCTGCAAACCTCCCATAGTAAGCCATGGATTTTCCAACATAACTGAAACACAGTAAAAAGACCTTAAAACACCTTTTATGGAAATTAAAAATAAGTAAATAAATAAATAAAATAATCTGTGAACACTCAGAAAACAGAGGAACAAAATTAATGAAACCATTCAAGACATGAAAGCAGAAAAAAAAACAAAAAAAGAAAACCAAAAACTGAGGGAAATTTGAATATAAAAATTTAGAACCTTGAAAAGGAATCACAAATGCAAGTTTCTACAAAAATACACTAGATGGAAGACAGAAACTCAGACACTAAAGATGGTATAGAAAAGCATGTAATTATCTGTCAAAGAAAATTTTAATCTATAAAATTTCTGGTACAAAACATCCAGAACTTTAGGGACACTAAGAAAAGACCAAATCAAATACTAGGAATAGAGAAAGCGAAGATACACAGGGCAATGGCATGGAAAATATTTTCAACAAAATCATAGAAGAAAAATTACCTAACATAAAGAAGGAAATGACTATATAGTTACAAGAACCATACAGAAACACCAAGTAGATCAGACCAGAAAAGAAAGACCTTTTGACACAGAATGATCAAATACTAAACATATAGAACAAAGAAAGAATATTAAAAGCAGCAAGAAAAAAACTAACATATAAAAGTTGCCCTATTGAGAATTACTGCTGATTTCTGAATAGAGACTCTAAAATCCAACACGGCCTTGATGGATATGCTTCAGACTGTTAGAGAACACAGATACCAGCCCAAACTACCAAGCTAAGCAAAGCATTCATTCACAATAGTCACAGTAAAAAGAATTTCCATGAAAACCCAAATTAAGAAATAAATATCTACAAATCAACTCTTACATCACCAACTAGAAGGCAAACTCCAAAATGAGAAAGTTAATTCCATTCAAGAAAGCAGAAGAAATTATCCCATACCAAAAAAAAAAAAAAAAGAACAAAGAAAGGGAAACACCTAGTACAATGTAACTGAGAAATGTGTGTGTGTGTGTGTGTGTGTATGTGTGTGTGTGTGTGTGTGTGTGTGTGTGTAAAATACAAGGTTTAATTTCTGTCACAAAATGAAAAAATATTAAGTAAAATAATTTGTAATTGAAGCAAAGGCATTAGCTCAGTCTTTTTCATCATAGCCTGCTATGGTATCTCACATCATATGACATCTTTTATGATTTGTTATGTAACTGGATATAATAAAGAAATTTTATATACTTAAAGTTAAAAAATGGAAAAACACACCACCAATACCACCAATACGTACACACACACACACACACAAACACACACACATATATACATACATATATATATGTATATATATATATATATATATATTTCCTCATAGTAATCAAGAATATGCTTAAATGAGATCCTAGACATGACAGAACAGAAAATTCTTTCTTTTACTTTTCAAAGTTTTTATTTATTTGTTTTAAAAGAAAGCAAACTATATTTCTCATTACACACACCAGTCCAAGTTCCCACTCCCTCCCCTCCTTCCATTTCTTCCATATACCCTCCCACCCTTCCCCCATCCAATCCTCAGAGGGTGAGTCATATTGCCTTGAGGAAGGTCCAAGGCCCTCCCCATTATATCTAGGCTGAACAAGGTATCCATCCAGAAGGAAAAGGTTCCCAAAAAACCAATACATGCAGTAGAGATAAATCCTTGTGCCACTGCTAGTGTTGCCCCAGTCTGCCCCAGTCTGCCCCAGCCATGCAGCTGTCAACCACATTTAGAAAGACTAGTTTGGTCCTATTCTTGTTCCTTCCCAGTCCAGCTGGAGTTGGCGAGCTCCCATTCGCTCAGATAGAGTTCTTTAGTCAGTGAACCCATCATGGCCTTGACCACTTTGCTCATATTCCCATTTCTCCCACTCTTCAGCTATACTTTGGGAGCTCAGTCCAGTGCAGGTCTCTGCCTCTGTTTCCATCAGTTGCTGGATGAAGGTTCCATGGTGATATTTAAGGTATTCATTACTCTGAATACAGAACAAGTTTGGGTCCCCTCTCCTCTATTGCTTAGGGTCTGAGCTAAGGGTCTTGGGATTTCCTGGAAATTTCTCGAGAGACTGGTTTCCTGCTAACCCTATAATGGTTCTCTCAGTCAAGATATCTCTTTCCCTGCTCTCATTTCTGTACTTCTTCCTTCTCGATTATCCCATTATTCAAGTTCTTCTCACGCCACCCCTTCTACCCTCCTCTTCCCCTTCTTGTCTCACTTTTCCTCCCACCCCCATACTCCGAATTTCATCAGGCGATCTTGTCTGCTTCCCCTTCCCAAGTGGATCTGTATATGTTTTTCTTGGGGTTTCCCTTATTATTTAGCTTCTCTAGGATCATGAACTATAGACTCAATGTCCTTTATTTATGGCCAGTATTCACTCAGTGAGTACATACCATATTCATCTTTTTGGGTTTGGGGTACCTCACTCAGGATGGTGTTTTCAAGTTCCATCCATTTGCATGAAGATTCAAAATGTTATTGTTTTTGACTACTGAGTAGGACTCTAATGTGTAAATGTGCCACATTTTCTTTATCCATTATTTGGTTGAGGGACATTTTGAGACCAGTTTCTCCGTATAATAATAGCCCCCACTCTGCTGTAACTCGCTTTGTAGGCCAGACTAGCCTTGAACTCACATAGATCTTCCTGTCTCTGCCTGCTAGGTGCTTCGATTAAAGTCATATGCAACCACTGCCCAACCTATAGTGAGTATCTTTATTTGTAGATGATATGATAGTATACATAACTGACCCTAAAAATTCCACCAGTAAACTCCTACCGATGATAAACATCTCAGCAAAGTTGCTTGATACAAATCTATAGTCCCCTTATATATAAGTGATAAATAGCCTGAGAAATAAGTCAAGGAAACAGATCCTTTCATAATAACCTCAAATAATATAACAAATCTTGGGTTATTTATTTCTAAGCGAGTAAAAGACTTGCATGATAAAAAATTCAAGTCATTAAACAAAGAAATTAGAGAAGATATCTGAGTATAAAAAGAGCTCCTATGATCATGGATCAGTAGGATTGACGGTAAACATGTCCATCCTACCAAAAGCAATTTACAAATTCAGTGCAATCCCAATCAAAATTTCAATACAATTCTTCACAGATCTTAAAAGGACATTTTTCAGCCTCGTATGAAAACACCATAATACCAGGATCGCATATATAATAATAATAAACAGCTGGGGGAATCACCATTCTCAATTTCAAGTTGTACTGTATAACCATAGTAATAAATGCAATTCTCAATTTCAAGTTGTACTGTATAACCATAGTAATAAATGCAATATGCTATTGACACAAAATGGACACTTTCATTAATGAAATCAAATTGAAGACCCAGACATACATCCATTCAACTTCAGGCACTTGACATTTTATAAAAATACCTGAACTGCACACTGAAATAAACAAAGCATCCGCAACAAATTGTTCTGGTTAAACTGGTTGTCTGCACATAGAAGAATACAAATATATTCATATTTATCACTCTGCACAAAACTAAACTCCAAATAGATCAAAGCCTTCAACATAAAACCAGACACACTGAACCTGATAGAAGAGAAAGTAAGGAATAACTTTTACTTCATTGACACAATGTAATTTTTTTTAAACAAAACACTAAGGAGCGGCACCAAGATCAACAAGTCTTGAGGCTCATTAAACTCAGAGGCTTCTGCACAGCTAAGGACACCATCATTTGGACAAATATTTTCAGCAACTACATATCTCAGTGGAGGAAACTGAAATCTCTGAGAACAATTAATAAACTGTTCAATATGATTAGCCAAGAGGTAAGTGCAAATCAAAACTCTGTTGAAGTTCATCTTACCTCTGTCAAAATGGCTATGATAATAAAAGTGACAGCTCACACTAGGCAGGATGTGGAGCAGAGGGAAAACTTATACATTGCTGGTGGGAGAGCAAACTCATGCATCCACTTTGGAAATCAATGATGTTTTCTCAGGAAGATTGGAATTAATCTCCCTCAAAATCTAGTTATATCTCTGTCGGGCAAATAGGCAAGATACACTTCACCCTCTCACAAAGACATTTGCTCCATTATGTTCATTGCTGCTGGATTCATAGTAGCTAGAAACTCGAAACCATACCTAGATGTTGCTCCAGAGAAGACTGGATACATAAAATGAGACACACTTCATCAAAAATATTACTCATTCATTAAAAAGAAATGACATAATAAAATTTGTAGGCAAATATATGGAGCTATAAAAAATTCAAGGCAGTTGAGGTATCCCAGATCCAGAAAAACAAATATGGTATGATTGTGTTTACCTGTGAATATTAGATCTTAATTCAATAATAACCAAGCTACAATATGTAGAATCACAGAGGATAGAGAGTAAGGGGATAGAGGAAACAGATATATCTTTTTAGAAATTGAAAATAGAATAAACATCTATGGATTGGCAAGAGTTGGGTGGCTCAAACAGGATAAGCAAGTTAAGAGGGAGCAAAGGAATTATGGAATGGAATAAGGGAATACACAACAAATATTAAGATGCATTTCAGGGATAGTATGGAAGTCTAATACTGTCAGAACTTCCTAAAATACATATATGTATTAAGGCAATTTAAAATAAAGGCCAAATAATGAAGGAGAATGAGTACCAACTGGCTATCTCTTGTCACCAAACAAAGCTTCCAGTATTGGAATCAGGTTACAGGGCCATGGGGACTCTTCAATACCCTAAGACAATACAAACTGTTGTCAAGACTGTAGGTTGCATGCCACAAACTGACAACTGAAGACAACACCAACACAAATCACTGAACACAGAGATGTTGAGTTAGTGCCTTCATGCTGCCTAAACTCCTACAATCTAGTGTCTTTAGTATAAGTAGGTACTTTACATGCTATCAAATGAGAAACATAATCATAAACCTGACATAAAACCCAATCTACAATAGTGTCATGCCTGTCAAATATACCATATGATGGGACAAAGCTTGTGTGAGTATTCAACCAATAACTGATTTAAGACCCATGACAGAAAATAGAACCCATACCTGACACTGCTTGGGTGACCCAGAACCAGAGATGAGATAGTCTAGGTAGGTAGGGTAAAACCAAATAATAATGATTAAGAAAAAAAGAAAGAAAGGAAGGAAGGAAGGAAGGAAGGAAAGAAAGAAAGAAAGAAAGAAAGAAAGAAAGAAAGAAAGAAAGAAAGAAAGAAAGAAAGAAAGAGAGAAAGAAAGAGAGAGAGAGAGAACATAGTAAGGAAATTATTGCTAATTATATCTGCTAATCCTATAGGCCCAATGGCTTGTCAGGTCAACATCAGAGCAGCTCCTTCCTGTGGCAGATGACAACAAATATACAGACCCATAACCTCACATCAAACAGTGTGAGCTAAGTTGAGACAGCCCTAAATTTGATGTCTCCATAAAATCCTTCTCCTAAGAGGCTAAGAAACTCATGGAAGGGAAGCCTAGATGATTACAAGAGCCAGAGAGGATGGAGGACACGAAGAAAACATAGCCCTCTATATGAGCTTGATCAAAGCTCATCTGAACTCACAGAGACAAAAATGGATAAGTACTATTTCAGTGTTTAAACAGGATTTTGCACAATTCCCAAGTGTGCAAAGGACCGGGTCATTAAATCTTATGCCTTTTCATGGACTCTTTCCTTCAATTGTTTTTTTTTTTCCTCTCCAACTTGGATATGTTAGCTTTTGTTTTATGTCATTATATTTTATTTTATGATATTTTAAAAATGAAAGAATTAGTAAGTGAATACAAGTCTAGCTAATAGTTGTAAGTGTTAACAGTTGGAGCATCATTTGTGCAAGATAGGAGAAGGAAAGTCAGTTTTCTTCAGTGGAGTGACCCTGGCTACATCAACCACTCTGGGGAGTGGTTCATGCCTGATGTTCAACAAATAATAGAATCGCTTGCTTTTTTTTTCTTTTGTGCATTAATTTGGTTAATGTTTGGTCTTTGTGGGGTGTTGTTGTATTTTGTTTTCTTGGTTTTTCTGAATTTTGTTGTTGCTTTGATTTTTTTGTTTATTGTTAAAGAAAGAACCTGATGTTCTGTCATAGGGAGGTAGAGAATATATGGAAGAAATTCAGGGAGGGGAAGAATAAGATCAAAGTATATTAATATTTCAAATTATTTTAAAAATAAAAATATAATCTAAAATAAAAAGATTGAAAATGGCAGACTGGCTTAATGTAATATATTCCTGCTGAATGTTTAATGAGATGTCACCCATTCTATGGTGGGGTTTTGATGATACAGCTGTCTTTCAGTCATTTCTACTCCTGTAAGTAACCTCAGGAAAACTCTCTGCTTCAATAGAAAGAAAAAAGAAAGAAAGAAAGAAAGAAAGAAAGAAAGAAAGAAAGAAAGAAAGAAAGAAAGAAAGAGGAAACGAAAAGAAAACATCATGGTTGTCATTCAGTTTTGTACTTGTTTTTTTTTTTTTTTCCTTAGTCAAATGAAATACAGTTATTGGTTTTACCTCTGAAATTTAACTTACAAGGTTTGAACTTCAAGCTTTAAATCACCATAAAAAAATGGGGCATTTCTGCTGGAAATTTACAGTAGTTTAATTCCATATTCCTTTCTCTCGGTTATGTTTGCTTTTGGCCTTTATATTTACATGGTTTACCATTTTTGTTATGCATTGTCTAATTTGGAAAATAAAGCTATAAATTAATTTTATTATAAGTCATGGAGTAAATACTGAACTGAATTTTACCTTCAGAGTTTATATAGTGTGGGTTTATGCCTTGGATAAGCCACTGGAGCCCCATAATTTCCACTGCACTTCAAATACAGTAGAAAGATCACAATGACACAGGCTTTCAGTCAATGAAGTGGCTGAAAGAGGAGCTGGTTCCTTTCAGAAGCCTCTCCTCTCCAAGAGGTTCTCTTTGTCTCTTGTTATCTTAAATGCTACTTTGCTTCTTCCAGAAGTCGAATCTTCAACTTCTCGAAGCATGGGTATACTACAAATAGGAGACAAGAAGGGTAAAATTAGTCTTCTAGTGGCCCATTATCTTGTGGAATTCAGTCTGTCTTATAAGAAAAAGTTTCTGAAATGTAAAAGATTAGATTATTCAAGGACAGCGACATGTTTTGTCTGTGGTCTGGACAGTCTTCAGAGATGCGTGTCTGTTCAGCTGAATTTTACATATAACATTGCCACTGCTTTATAAAGACATATCAATAAACATGAGGGTGTTACTCTATCAAATATCTAAATATATTAAAGTGGACTATGTTCTATTCATCAAAAAAGGAGTAATTTGCTGCTTTGAGCTACTTTAACCATTCTTGAGTTTTTCTTAAGTTAGTCTTGTATTTTTTCTCTCAGGTTTTCTTTTTATTATTTATTGATTTTTTGAGCTATACATTTTTCTTTTCTGCTCCCATCCCTCTTCTCCCCTTCTCTCCTCTTCAACCCTCTCCCATGGTTCCCATGCTCTCAATTTACTCAGGAGATCTTGTCTTTTTCTACTTCCCATGTAGATTAGATTCATGTATGTCTCTGTTAGGGTCCTCATTGTTGTCTAGGCTCTCTGGGATTGTGAGAATTGTAGGCTGGATTTCTTTGCTGTATGTTGAAAACATCTAAAAACCACCTATGAGAGAATACATATGATATTTGTTTTTTTCTGGGTATAGGTTACCGCACTCAATATGATGTTTTCTAGATCTATCCATTTGACTAGAAATTTCAAGATTTCATTATTTTTTTCTGCTGCTTAGTACTTTATTGTGTAGATGTACCACATTTTCCTTATCCATTCTTCAGTGAAGGGGTACTTGGGTTGCTTCCAGGTTCTGGCTATGACAAACAATGCTGCTATAAATATAGTTGAGCATATGTTCTTGTGGTATGATTGAGCATTTCTTGGGCACTGCTATTGCTGGGTCTTGAGGAATGTAGTCTTGTATTTCTTAAGATGAGAAGGCATCATGAATACCATGTGTAACTTAAGGAAAGAGAATAGTAAGTATGTCATGTTTATTTGCTCAGTCTTCATGACTAAGATTCCCTCCATTAATGGTGTAGTTGTTACAACATAGTAATTAGTTTCTTTTAAAAAACAGACTTGAATACGTGTACTTATGTGACAAGCAACTTGTAATAAAATATTGATTCTAGAGATGGAAGAGGCAGCTTGTATTTTTGTGTAGCCCCATTAGTTGATTGGATGTACTATAAAAACAACAACAACAATAATAATACCAAATTTCTATCATTTCTTGGCATTTAGTTAACTGACATATATGTTAACTCTAGAGGACCCAGGTAATATCAACTCTGATGTATCTAAACTACATGTTTTGAATTGTACTAATGATATTTTTATTATAGAACTTTATAATGGGTTCTACTTTACACTTTGTAAATTCATGACTATAAGCTTAAAGTTATGAAACTTTCCCATGTGTCAAACACCATGTTTGTTAGCTGCGACACCTTAGCCTACATAATGTCAGAATGGTCAGGGTACTCCTGGAGCCTCCTTGTTTCCTTAGCTACCTAGAGTGTAAATAATCTTCATTTTTTTCACTTTGATCTCTTTGGAAACTATATTTTCCAGCTATTTTTTTTTGTCAAAAATGCTTGGAAGAAATAATTAAAAGGGAATTATTTTGAATCATGTTTGTAGAAGGTTCAGACTATAAGGATGGAGAAAGCATCAGTGATTAGCAAAGTTGATGTCATATAGGACCAGACAGCAGAAAGCATAGGAACATGAGCATTTATCTAACTTTCTGCTTTTATTGCATTTTATTTGTCTGTGCTCCAACCCTATTAGTCCATGTCACTCCCCACATATGGAGGACCTTCCTTCTCTTGTTAATTTTCTTTGGAAATATCTCCCATACATGTAGGCATACCTTATCCATCTGCCAGGTGTTTCTAACTCATATCAAATTGACCATGAAGAGCAATGTCATAAAACACATGGCCACATAGACATCAAGGTACAAACTTTTCCTTTGGAGTAGAGGATCTGCATAAATTATTTAAATAAAATTTATTTTAATTTAAAATGCCTATCTCTTCTCTGCCATTCATGCTTATGAATTTAATTATTTATATAAATTCAGGGTCACTTTAGATTAATTTGATGCTTTAGGCTAGACACCAACATTTTTTTCCTAGATTTTTTAGTTTTTTCCACTGGTAGGTCATCGAGTAAATGCTTATGCTTTGTTGTCATATGTGTATGTACTTTTGTTCTCTAGTTTATATTAGTCCTACATGAGACCCTTGCCTTATTTTACATAATTCTCACATCATCTTGAAACAAACCTGCCCCAAGGAGCTTTGGCTCCTTTTCCAGAATAAGCCAAGAACTAGATGTTTGGTGCACTTGTTGTGATTACATTATGAAAAGTATAGGCTTTATCAGGTGGCAGAATAGAGGAATAGATGTATTGTAATGCATGTACATTGTTACCTATCTGTTGTCTTTTTGATTATTTATTAATCAGATACTTCAGCAAATTTTGTCAAAAAGATTGTCTTCATAATAGTTTAAAGATACATCTTCCCAAACCAAACACATGGCAAACTTTCTCCTTACTCTTGATGTCTACAAAGCTTGAAATTCCTTACTAAAATATGCACGAAAAAATTTAGGCATGAAAATCATACCTACTAGATTTACTTTTAATTTGAAATATGAAATAGAAGAATTTAGGAATATATACCTTAAAATTTCCAATACAAATATTCTTTCTATGGATTTCAATTTGATTGGGTGTAGAATCTCAGTGGTTGTCTATAATTGATCGTCTCTCTAAGGACGGAGTATCCAAATGAGGTTAAGTGTGGTAGGAAGACACACCTAGATTAGGCATCAACATTCCATGGAATGGTTTCAGAACTGAATATAGGAAACAGAAATTGAACTGAGTACCAGTATCCATGTTCTGATTCTAGAGCCTTCTGCTCCTGCCACCATGACTCCCCTGGATGATGGGCTGTACCTCTTTTTTACAAAACAAAATGCTTTGTCTTAGCAAAGGAAAATGTAAGCAGTTTTCAAATACCATTTTCTGCTGTGACTTCTTTTCTCTCTTTCATAATATAGTATTCTTGTCCCTGCCAATGTTTATCTCCAGAGAATGGATATTTTCTTCTGTGTTTACTAAAACCTATTTATGAATGAGAAAAATAAAATTTAATCAAACATCCACCACCACTAGTTGATCTTAACCTGATTTCAAAGTGGTATAAAGAAAAGAATGTTAACCTATTTAAATAGAGCCAGTATTTTATTAGATGGTACTAAGAAGTTTAATACTTCTCTGTGTTCTAATATTTTTAGATAAGATAAAGAAAAAAAATAATAGTTCTCCACCTCATGACTTGATTGCATCATTATATTTGATAAAATGTACATAACAGGGTGCAGAGTCATCTGTATTCATTATTCAAAATAACATTTTCAAATTCTATCTAATAACATTCAACAAAATATTTAGAGAACTGTATGATTATGCATATATTAAATACATACTTTTCTCTTAATGTGGTAAATGATAAGTGGTAGTTGACAAAATCAGATGTGAAGATTGAATGGTAGTGATTTTTAAGATTATTTTAGAAAATGCCTTAAAATGTTATAGGAATGAGTTTGCATTTGTAATTTTCAAGCAGAAAAATAATTATTATTCTTACTGTTAATAAAACATGGGTTATGGTTTTATTTTAAAAATAGGACACTGTCTTAAACATTTCATTAACTAGTGAACTTGTAGTGTGACATATTCAAAAGCACATTCCTTAATTGAACCAATCCTCATTTGAACACAGGATATATTGATTTGCCATCTGTCACAAGTGTCTAAGTTAAACCACACTGTGTAACTACCTTTGTTTTCAACTCCTTTCCTTGTTCACTTTATTGCATGTTTGAAATTGAAACCAGATTTTTCATATATAGCTATATGTATAATTTGTAGGCTTAAAAATTTCCATGAAATTGTTCTTATCTTGTGAAAATAACTTTGGCTTGAGTTTGAATGTGGCTGACGGTGGAGGAGGACTGAGAAACCAAGGACAACGGCAATGAGCATGAACTCTACAGCATGGACGGGCTCACTGTGAGCCTTGTCAGTTTGGTTGCTCACCTTCTGGACTTAGGGGGAGCTGGGAGGTCCTTGGACTTAACATAATGAAGGGAACCCTGATGGCTCTTTGTCTTGGAGAGGGGAGGAGTGGGGGTATGGGTGGAAGGTAGGGGAGGGATGGGGGAGGAGGAGGGGAGAAGATGGAAATTTTTAAGAAAATAAAAAGAAAAAAAAAAGAAATATAGCACCAGAAGATGTATGAAAGGAATATATTTTAAAATAAAAGGCACACATATTAAGTTATAAACAAGATCATTTACTATCTTACAAAGATGTTATAATAGACTAATAATAAAAGTTTTAGGTTTTAAAATTATAATATTCTTTCTAATAAGACCTGAAATTCTCCAAATCAATATAATTCACAGTTCATTTCTTTTGTCTGTTTGCATCCTCTTGCATTCAGTTGTTGACCATCTGAATTATGTAGACTATAATACCTGAACATCAGTGCTGAAGTTCTACTTAAATGCTAAGGGCAGAATGGACAAGAGCTCTGGTGCATCCTGATAATAACCCTATTCCTGATATGGAAATGCCACGCTTTGCATTTACGCTTTATGGTTTTGGAATATAATCAGCTGAAGAAATTCATCAGGAAATGTAAGGATTTTTGTACCCTATCACAACATTTCAGACCTCACAAGAACTTCAGTTAGATCAACCCCTTCACCTATGGTCAGGAACTAGATGTATGTGTCTATCTAATGTATGAAGATAACATTGTTATATTGTCCAGTTTGGAAATAAAACCCAAGTTATTTTATAACTTTATCAACAAGACATTTAAATGTAATATTTGAGATTTGATTGTAGAATGAAACTCTCTTAAGTAAACTGTGACATAAATCTATGGAGTGAGGCAGTCTTAGAGAATTGTCTGTTCACCAGACTTCCTCTTTTGTACACTGAAAGACGTTGTAATGTCCACTCCCCAGGAGTTTGAAAATAAAACAATGTAGCGTGTGGACAAACTTTGGAATCGAAGATGTGTGTGTGTGTGTGTGTGTGTGTGTGTGTGCGCGCGCGCGCGCGTGTGTGTTGGGAATACAAGTGTTCAACTGCTGCCAGTTTGGAGCTAATCAAAAGTTCTTTCCTCTATATATACTATGGAGAGTGGAAATCCTCACAATGACTTGTCAGCTTCTCAGGACGACCAACTCATCAAAGAAGAAAATTCCCTTGATAAGCATAAAAATGCATCAGTTTAGTGTGCAGCAGTGCATGTGTTACGATATGAATGTCAGTTGGTTAATCAGAATATCCATGAAATACCAGCAAAAGTGAGGAAAGACATGGACACAGAGTAGAGAGACAGATCAATTGACAATGAAACTGGTATTACGATCAAAGAGTTGCTCTAATATCAAGTAAAATGACCCAGAAAATAGAAACTTGAGTGGAATTAATGGGCAGGCTGCTTATATCCATTGACTGAAGGTGACTTCTGTGAGATGTTGGTTTCCTGCTCTTCCAAGCCTTGCTGCATGGGACACAGAGTGGCTTTATTTTATAAAAATATCATAGTTCCAAAACATTTGTAGGATATAGTTCTGAGAAATACATATGCACAAGTGAGGCTGCTAAAGGATTATGGGAAACATAGTCATATGTGAGGAAGTTTCCAATATCTATCATCTTCATTTTCGGGGAATAATATTAGGCCAGCCAGGATAGCAATACTCTTGTTTTCTTGGAGAAACAAATCTCCAGCAATTTGACGACAAATACTAGCAACTAGTAACTCTCGTGTATAAGCCAGGATCACATACAACATTTACCAAATTTAACTGTGATGTTTGCCTCAGAAACCTGAAAGAGGATGCCTTTAATTGCTAACTTGGTTTGTTCACCTGCAAAGTCTTTAAATTTTCACGATGAAGAAAATTAAAATATTCAGAATTTTTTACATAACCAAATAAATAACATCTTAGCCAAGTGCACACCAGTAACTCCAAAATAATCCCTATGTGGCTTTTAACTAAGTATTAAATTTCTATGCACAGTGTTTACAATAAATAAATTTCAATTCTAACTTTACTTTACTATTTAAGACATTTCTGAAGTTTTATCTAAAATGATTCTTTGGGGATTATTATTTTTGTTTGTTCTTTGTTAGATCTATTTCTGAACATTGTGTGGCTATCTTAACTTTATTTGGCACATATTTACTGCTTCACATCACACATTTTCTATATTTCTCAGTATTTGCAAACTTTCAAGTAGAATATTAATTAAGGAATATGGAATGAAAGCGTTCCAAAACTCATCACAGACTTACACACATTACAGATAGGTGTGAGAAGTGAGGCAGAAGTTCTAACAGCAACAATGTTCATCCTCTACCATACATGCTGAAACAATTGCAAAATGTAGGGATTGTTGACAAGATAGGACTATTAACAGTTTTAAAGTATCGAGATTGTTTCTTGCTGCAATCACTATGAAGTGTTTTTTTTTTTTTTAATTCTGAGCACAGTTTTAAATTAAAGAGCATGCTGGTTTGATTCCCTTTAACAACTAGCATATTTATTTGAGGGGGGGAAATCCTTTCTTTTGGTGTATTCTAAAAGATTGCTCCATTAGAAGATTGGGGCAAGGATATTTTTCAGCTTTACCTTGGTGTCTGTAGAAAGAAATCTCACTGATTTCAGTAGAATATACCTGGAATTTATGTAAAACATACCCACAAGAGGAATTTTTTTCTATGTTTAATTTTGGAAAAATACATTAATAATAAAAAAATTCTTTACAGTTCTAATTGTAAACAAAACTGAATTGATTAAAAGCCTATTTTTTTAAATTGTATATTTTTTTTTACAAATTTTCAGCTGCTCCCCTCCTCCCATTTCCCTTTTCCTCCCCCCATTTCTCCTCCCCCTCCCTTTCCAGTCTAAGGAGCAGTCAGGGTTCCTTGCCCTGTGGGAAGTCCAAGGTCCTCCCCCCTCCATCCATGTCTAGGAAGGTGAGGATCCAAACAGACTAGGTTCCCACATAGCCAGTACATGCAGTAGATAGAGACAGAGAACCACATTGGAGCACTGGACTGAGCTCCCAAGGTCCAAATGAGGAGCAGAAGGAGAGAGAACATGACCAAGGAAGTCAGGACCGCGAAGGGTGTGTCCACTCACTGAGACAAAGGGACTTATCTAATGGGATCTCACCGAGGCCAGCTGGACTGGGACTGACGGAGCATATGATCAAATTGGACTCTCTGAACATGGCTGACAAGGAGGGCTGACTGAGAAGCCAAGGACAATGGCACTGGGTTTTGATTCTACTACATGTAAAAGCCTATTTTGTGAGTACTTAAGGCACTCTTCTTCGAGGAGGAGGCAAGAGCAGTTACAGATTTTTTTTTTTTTTTTAGATTGAATAATGATTTCATACTATGACAGAATACTTCCCAGTGGTTCCTAATCACTCACATGAACAGCAGTTTTTTTTTTTTCTTCAGATTTAGAGGTAATTCAGCAAGAATGCAATATACGCCTACAATAAAGTCCTTAAACTTTCACAACATGCCTGCCTTGTAAAAAGGATTCCAGGTTGCTCAGTTGTAGACTGCCACGTACAAACACACTGCTGTCAATCAGATGTTCTCTTGCATACTATGATACCTTGGAATTCAACAGTTCATTCATCTGGACAGCATGGAAACCCTCCCCCCCCCCCCCTACAGCCCTGGCCAGAAGTGCCTCCTACCCAACAAATGTCTTTTTTTTTTCAATCTCTGTGAAGTAATAGCACCTGGAAAGGGATCCTGCTGTTATTCTTTTTCATATGCAGAAGAAAAGTGCTAGAACCTTTCTGTATGTGTAGAACAGATAAAGATAAAAGGCGGGACATAGAAGAAATACATACAACACTGTGACAGTTTGCTGATTTAAACTGACAGGTTTCACATACATCAAACTACATGTCTTCAAACATACTTTAATTTGAACTGCAATATCCACTGTCGGCATTTTATTTAAAGACTTAATGTTTTCTCAGTAATATCTCATCTATATATTATTACTTTATTATATTCATATTTTCATTCATATTAATGTATATAATATACATAATTTCATATATAATAACAAAATTTGCACATGGACATAATATTATAAACATTTATATGTTGATGTTTAAGAAGTACATATATATATATGAAAAATCTATGTAAGTAGTATACTTTTATAATTTTTAATTTATAATTATTCATTTATTTTTATTTATATAATCATAGAAGGGTGGAACACAGATATGCATAGTGTACATAGATGTTATAAGACATTTTGTAGGACTTGTTTCTCACTTTCAATCTTTTGGATTGAGTGGACCAATATCAGGTCCATTGACTTGGAGGAAACGTATTTTACCCCTGACCAGTGGATCCCAACCTTTTAATGCTGCAAACTTTTAATAAAGTTCGTCGTATTATGGTGATCTGTAAGCAGAAAAAAATATTTTCATTGTTATTTCATAGCTGTAATTTTGCTACTCTTATGAATAGTAATGTAAATATGTGTGTTTTCTGATGGTCTTAGGTGACCCTTATGTAAGGTCATTTGACACCCCTCCCAAAGGGATCATGACCCACAGGTTAGGAATCATTGGAAGCTATCTCTTAATGTTCAAGTAAATTATTTCAAATGAAAAATTACTTATGTAAGAAAGCAGATGTCACCAGTTTATATCCCTAAGAATTCTGTTGTTTTCTGACGAAAAAGAGAGGAACAGTGAATTTGGAGAAGAAGAAATTGGGGATTTTCTCAAAATAGCAGAAAGAGGGAAGACTCTGGTTGGGATGTATAATATTAGAGAAGAATAAATAACAAAGAACAGAGAACAAAGCTAATGTAAGTAGCTCCCAGTTTTGTGAGCAGATGATGTGTACACAGGTAAAGCTCTCACAGATTGGTTTTTAGAGTAAGGTAATTGACTCAATATAAATACCAGTGCTCCAGATACAATATCCTGGCACTGTGTTGTAGATATGGGTACTTATGATGTATTCTAGTAATCTTCCCTCTAAGAGAAAGAGCAAGGGACTAAATAATTAACTACATTGCCGCATAACAAGCTCTATAATAAGAGTTTGAATCAGGTATAAATATTGAAAATGTCTATTCAAGTAAAGTCAAGTGCTTTCCTTTGCCAGTATTTGTGGAACAGGAAGCTGAAAGGAAAAGAAATAAACAGCAGGCACCCACTTCCATGTGACAGCACAGTTCAGGGAATGGCACAAATATCTCATGGAGTCCAAAAGCATCATCCCCTGATGATTTAGCTCAAACTTTTTGACTCTTCAGACTGAGGTGATCAAATTACAATCCCTATTTATAAGAAGATTGCAAATGTTCTTAAAGATATCTGCTTCCAAGTAGATGTTAAAGCAGTTTTTTTCATAAAGTTTAGGATAGCAAAATAACTATTTTCAACCTGATTTGAAAAAATATTCACTTATTTAGGAAAAAGCAGGGAACTTAGTAAAGAAATATGTGGATAAAGTATTGCTAGACTGACTTATATTCTGGTTAATAGATTCATTACAGAGAGGAAGATGATACAGCACTCTAAAGCAGTTGAAATACTTAGTTATAATATAACTTCACGTGTATTGATCATTACAAGGTTTATACTTAACCCTCTACTTGTAGTATGCCCAAACATTTCTGCCACCCAAAGTGAGCATGCTTAAATATTAACACATAAAAGGCTGGCATCAAGAACCATGACTTGTGTGAGGAGCAGTTAAGTACCTATACTCTGATAGAGATTGTCAGTTACAAGAGAGACATTTCTTTCCACAATGTTAGAGTAAAGGAGAAAGAATTATTTGGAAGCAGCTGCTCCCCACAAGATCTGTAATCACTTTCGTTGGCGTTGCAGTCACCAGAAAGGTAAAAGACAATGTGAGTATGAGTGAGCCAATTCAGAGCTACCCATGTCTTCATAGACTCAAACTAACACAAACAGTTGCAGGTGAGGTTGGATAAGTTAATTTTCAATGAGGAGGAAGAAGTGTATGAAGCAATTAACTATGAGTCTTAGAAATAAACAAGACAACTGTGACTGTTAATTTTAAGAATAAAGGTATAGTGGAAGTATTTATTGGTAATTTAAAACAAATCCACTATGCATTAATAATGTGAAAGGCCTGAGGCAATACCAAGAATTTATGTCAGTGGGTTGGTGTTCATTTTGACATTACTATTGAGTTCCAAGACAGGCAAAGATTTGAGGGCGGGGAGATGGAAGATTAAAAGGGCACACTGAGATTTACTCTGCATAAGAATAAAAAAACCAAAAATGACACAAAATAAATAATCTTACAATTTCCATGAGATATAGATATTATATGAAACTTACAACATATAATTTTTCTGAAATTCAATACAGTATAGTCTAAAATATATAGTGCTTGCACAAAGTTTTCAAGAGAACCATATAAACTACACCTGGAGGAGAAATGAAACCTCCTGTTTGTCTGTCATCTTTTAGATTTTTGGATATATGCACAGCGCTGTGAATAGAAATGTTTTTCTCAAGGATTCAGACATATTTTATAAACATTTTCCTTTCCAAAAATTTCATCTGTGACTCCTACAGAAAACGTTATTTTCTCTGATTTTATGTATCCTTTATATTTCTTGTAGTCTCCTGGAAATTTATGCTTTCCTTGTATACAGACAACTCATTTTATTAAGTTGTTCCTCAGTGACAATCTTTGTCCGTTTCTTGTGTCAAATAAAGTTTAGTTCCTCTACTGTCTTCAAGACCAACAGTTCTTACAGAATTTGAAAAACAGTCTTATACATCAATCACTATGTACTAGAGTCAGAACAAAATCATAAAAATAAAAGAATAAAAAACTCATAATAATTTTATATCTGATTTTAGTAAAGCCTTGTGGGTACTAGAGTACATGCTCATTACTTAGTGTAATTTCTTGGATTCTCAAGAGCAACATTATTCACACTGTTAGCTGAGGTATTGCAGCAATTGTGTGCTTTTTTTTAATGCTCGCTAGTTACTTTCTTTGTGCCTGGATGTTTCAGCCCACACTTGTACTCTGAAGAGTAAAGAAGTCTTTTCATGTCCCTCTGTCATTTACTCATGCCATGAGAACTTGATTACCAAAAAAAAACCCCAAAATTAACTGTAATGCTATTATATTTGTGCATACTGTGTTCAGATCAATCTGTTCTGAGAAAATAGCTGACCTTTATTGTTTTCGTGTGGGTTTTAACAGATTTGATTAAAAAAACAATTTTGTCTATTCATTTATCATTCTTGGTTACATTTCACTTTTTTGCCTTATTCCCTTAACATGGTTTTGTCTACCTAACAAAAGAATCTCTAATTGCTCAATAATGTAAAATGTACAATTTGTCAGTTCTTTGCCCTTTCTCGGGCACTAAACAGTCACATTGAAATGTTCTTTGCTTTTTATTTTTTTGTACTTTGAATTTCCCTCAAACACATCTTGCCTGAGCATATTACCAAGAAGGAACTAATGACCAGTTTAGGAATGGTGAGAGAAATGGTATCCAAATTTCTCAGTCTTTTGTTTTATAGATGATGCTTCTCTTAGTGTGTTTGGTTTATCATTATAGAGGGTTATTTATTTCTATATTTTTTGAAACAAGGTCTCATTTTAGTCCAGGCAGACCACAAACCCAACTCCTTTAGTTACCCAAGTAACTGAACGAGTTGCTAAGGTTACAAGCAAGAACAGATCTACCTTCATCACTAGCTTCTGGCTCCAGACCCCATCTTCAGGGTTACAGTACTATGAATGCTTGACCAGTATTCATTACCATCATTGAAAATACTCTCAGTCTTTGAGTAGTCACATAATCCAGAATAACCCCAATTCTCAAGTTTCTGTACATATTTCATTGCTATATTAGATATTACAGAAATAAGCAAAGTTTCCTAAATTATACCCTTAGGACGTTTATGGTTTATAAAAATCTGATTGATACATCTTATAATTATTTACTTCTCTTACTTATCTAGAAGAAAATGGGAGCAGGAATTACTGTGATATTAAAAATATTCACTTTCTTTTATATCCTTTTCTTTCTCCATTTATGTTTCTTTTCCTCTCTCACTCTCTCTCTTCATTGTCTCCTTTCCTATTATTTATTCCTTTAATCTGTCTATCTATCTATCTATCTATCTATCTATCTATCTATCTATCTATCTATCTATCTATTCATCCATCTATCTATCTATCTATCTATCTATCTATCTATCTATCTATCTTTCATCTTTCCTCTATCACCTATGTATCTACCAAATATATTTATATATGCTTATATCATGTATCTACCATATATGCATACATAAATGTATATATTTATATTTGTTAATTTTGATACTTTATTAAATTCAGAGATGTTATTCTTACAAATTTTATATCTTTACAAATAATCTACTTCATTTCAATGTTTCCTTAAACACATATTATAATATCCTACCTTTCCCACAATTGATATAGGGTATTTTAAGGATCTGTGTAACTAGACTGTGACTGATACACTTTAATCTCATGGATTGGCCAAACTGAACCAAATGGAGTAAATGCTTTCATAATATAATTCATTTATCATGTCTCATGACTCATTAAGACCAAAGGAGTCTATCATTGGTTATTCTAATTTTTTTAACAATTATAAACTTCATATAAGTTATAGGGATCATTGGGGGCATAAAGAAAATAATTTTTAATAATAAATTGAATGGTATATGAATTCTGTTTCTTCACCTGCAGTGTGCTGGCTTTCTGTATTCTTTCATTGCTTGCTTTTATGGTGAGCCTGAGCTTCATAGCTCAGCCATTCAGTTAATATGGTGAGGCAGTCCAGCTCGAGAAAGGAATCCATGAACGGCATCCCGCAGTTTCGAGCTGTATGGTTTGTTGGCATGCTGTTAAGCACTTGATTGATGTGTTCCTATGTCACTCGATTCACTGTAGCTGCTACCACTCTCCTATCACCTGTCATCATCTGAGAGATGTATTTGTTGTTTCATTATCTGGGTGTCACTCTAGATTAAAAGGTCCACAAAATAAAAGACAATCTGTCTCTTGTTCACTATTTCAAATGCCTACACTGACAAGAATACAGCAGGTGCTCAAAAGATGAGCAAATGATTTCCCACAGGCTAAATGTACATGTGTGTGGGTGTACGTGTGTAATATCCCAAGCTCAGATATTTTAAGATAATTTACTATGAGATTCACAAACTTTTCATGTTTATATTTCCATACTTTTCCATTGTATTTTATTTACCTGTTTCCCTTTTGTATCTTCAGTGTCCATGACTTCATTATGAAGGAATTGCTTCTGTCGGTCTAGTGTGTTCACTTGATGGAAGCAATTTAATTAGTAAAGTATGTATTAGTTACATCATGAGGTTATCTCTGTATGCTGACAAGTTGTGCTATCGTGTAAAACCATGTAAGCATTTGAAAAGTCATTTATAGAGAAGTACCGATCCATGTATACATCCTTCTGTTGCATTTGGGTGCTCCTTAACTTCCACATAGAGCTCATAGCAGTTGTAAATGAATTCCTTAATTCCTTGTAAGTTCACACAACTATATTCAGATAGATTGATCACCAGTGTCATGAATTCTAATGTTGGACTTTGAGACAATAATTATCAATCCATTTTTGAAAGTTGATGCACTCAAACTGTCATTTAAAAAAGAATAGCCATTCAGTAAGATGCACTTTTGACAGTCAGACTTTCAAAAATAGCAATGTAGATAACTGCATTTTAATGCAAATTAGATCTGCATATTCAAAGGCTCAACTTTCCAAAATGAATCACACAGTGTTCTTCACAATGGAAGACACTTGACGATTTTAGCAATTTGTGTATGTGAAGCAAAAATGACAGTTTTTAAAGTGGTTAAAAATTTCTTACCACAACTCCTGGAAACCTAAGTTGTGCATAAGATACATGCATATATTTATAGTAAATGTTTGAAAATAAGGTTTCATGCTCTTGTATCTAGTGAACTTCCATGTCCACATTGCCAGCTTTTAAAATCAAAAATTTAAAGTTATGTATTTATATTTAAATGTTGATAATTCATATAGTTACAATAAACCTCTATTGGAGAGACTTTTTTTCACCTTACATCTCATCAAATGACTTTATAATCTTGTAAAGTTTTTGCATGGGTAATATAAAGGCAATTTTGCATTTTAAAATGCAAAAAAACAAGAATTTGCCTCCAAACACGGGGATTTCAGAATATTCTTTACTTATGCTTTCCCAAATGAGAACTTAAACTTGAATCCTTTCTCCATAGTTCTAAGCTCATGTTGTACCTCTCTGTCTCTCTCTGATAAAGTAAACATACACCCCACACACAGAGACACACACACAATGACTAAGTGTATGTTGCTTTGAGAAGTTCTTATTCCTCCCCTGCCTTAAGTTTCCTAATATCAGATCTAATCACACACCTATATCTACACATCATTACCTCCTTTTTTAGGATGTATAAAACCACTGTTCCCTTCTCCATGTCTATTAGTAAAAGAGGATCCATACCCTGCCTAATCTCTCTATATTCTATTTTCCCCAAGGAATTGCACATGTGTGAATCTGGAGTTCTTTCATGTGAGTACTGACCCCCATTCGTGAAATCATTCCTTTTTCATGCATAGTCTTTTATTGATTTTATTTAGCTATACATTTTTCTCATCTCTTCTCCCTTCCTCTCCCTTACCTTTTAACCTTCTCTCATGGTCTCTATGCTCCCAATTTACTCAGGAGATTTTGTCTTTTTCTACTTCCCAGGTAGATTAGATCCATGTGTGTCTCTCTTAGGGTGGTCATTGTTGTCTATGTTCTCTGGGATTGTTAATTGTAGGCTGGTTTCCTTTGCTTTATGACTAAAAGCCACTAATGAGTGCATATATATATTTGCCTTTCTGGGTTTGAGTTACCTCACTCAATATGGTGTTTTCTAACTCCATCCATTTGCCTGAAAAATTCAAGATGCCTTTATTTTTTTTCTTTTGTGTAGTTCTCCATTGCATAAATGTACCACATTTTCCTTATCCATTCTTCAGTCGAGGGGCATTTGGGTTATTTCCAGGATCTGGCTATGACCAACAATGTTGCTATGAACATAGTTGAACACATGTCCTTGTGATATGATTGAGCATCCTTTGGATATATCCCTAAAAGTGGTATTGCTGGGTCTTGAGGCAGGTTGTTTTACTACAATGATGAAACCTTTAAAACCTGGCTTTCAGCACAAATCATTACTCAAGTACTTTATACTTCACTTCTCAACACCCCACACAAACTATACTTATACAAGCTGGTTTTGTATACTCTTGTACCAGTTATAAATGCATTTACTTTGCAATATATCTATACATTAAAGTGTTACATTTGTCAAACGAATATGTCTCATTGTAAAACAGTTGATTTGGTTTTACTTCTTCCTTGGGATTTTTGGTGCATTGGTCCAAAAGGATAGAGGGAGCAGAAGCAGGGCACAGGGTTCAAATGACTGTGGGTTTGATTCAGAAAGCCCTCTGGGAGATAACATCGGTGAAACAGATCAGCTTTATTTCAGAGTACAGGAAATAATAGGAAATACACGGGATTAGGGAGCATAGGGAGAAACAAAGGCTTTATATGCGGCAGCAGGGTTCTCTTAAAGCAGAGTTCCTAGTACAAACATTGGTTATCCTATGTTCAGAAGGAAAAGCTTTTAGCAAAAAAATGTGCCAAGGATAAATAAGGCATCCAAGCTTAGAAATAGCTTTCAAATAAGGTCAGTGTCCAGGGTCCAGGGACATTCTCTGGATAAGGGTAGGTAGAGAGCAGGAAGTCGCACTGGAGGGAGGGTGTCCCCAAGTCATTTAACTTTGGAAAAGGCTGCAAGACCATGATAAACTGTGGCATTTGACCAGCAAGGTTTTCCATCATTTGTGCCTCACAGCACCGTCATTGCATTTGAAACTGTGGTGTACTGGAGGCTTTGGGCATCTGCGTAGAAAACCAAGTAGAGATCTCTCCATCACATATGTTAATGTGATTACTAGTAGCTTGTTTTCAACAGTTTTTTCATTAATATTTTTATGAAATGTTGCATGCTGGAGATCAAACCTAGGGATAAAGGTACTAAGAAAACACAAAGACTTATGTTCCTGGCCTTCTTTATTGATTCTGAAAATATGAAAATAACTGGACTTCTAAAATAATTCAATCCTATGCTATGAAACACCTTCCCTGCTCATGAAATTGCTATAAATCTAAAAGTTGGACAATAAATGTTCTTCTAGAGTCTGTGGGAGATGAAATCACATAGCTCCTGCACAGTCAATTTTGACATATCACAAGTTCATCTTTCTATATATAAACACTTATAATTTCTACATCTGGTAATCTATTCTGAAGTTACACACCTGCAACCAGGAATTTGTTTTTGAATCAGAAAATATAGCAAACAAATTGTCCATCAATAAGGTAAAGGCTTCCTAAGGCACAGAATATTAGTATAAATGAAGTCAAATAAATGCTATAAATTGATTAAAAATTATTTAAAAGTCATTCTCAGCCAGGTATTGTAATGACACAGAGTAGATCAAGAGATGAGGGTCCAACCCCCACAGCTGAAAAGCCCAGTCTCTAGCCTTAGGCCCCAGGGTAAAACCATGGGTCCCTCCCCTACTCACCTGAGGTGCCATAGCAACCAATGCACAAACATCCTGTAGGCAAACTGCTCCAATACCCTCCATCAGACCCTGTTATATACAAATCCCACTCTGCCCCCCCCCCCAATCCACCCATCCCCAAGAGACTTCAGAGGCTCCCTGAGACACAAACAGAAACTGCCAGGGTCAGTCCAAGAGAGGCTTCCTGAGACACAGACACTGATTACAAAGATTGGGCCAAGTGGCAAAGATACTGTTTATACCACCCAGAGGAAGAGATGTCTAGGCACCAAAGCAAGAATGCATTCAACAACCTAAAGAGCAATATGGCAACACCAGAAACTAATGGTCCTACAACAGGAAGACCAGACCATCCTAATCCAGAAAAAGCAGAAGAAAAGAACATTAAATATAACTTTATGGAAGATGACAAAGAACCTTATGGAGGAAAAATTCCTTAAAGAAATGGAGGGAAAGATTTTTAAAAATGGAAGAAATCAATACATCTCTAAAAGAAATCCGAGAAAAATCAATCAAATTGGTGAATCAAACAGTTCAAGACTTGGAAAGTGTAATAGAGGGAATAAAGAAAACACAAATGCAGGGAATTTTGAAAATGGAAAATCTCAGTAAATGAACAGGAGCTATAGATGCAAACATAATCAAAAGATTCAAGAGATGGAAGAGAGAATCTCAGGAGTTGAAGATACAATAGAGGAAATAATTTTTTTTGGTTTTTCTTTTTTTACTGCTACAATCATAATTATATTTTCATAATATTTTGAAGGAGGCAAACACTAAATTGACAGATTTTTTCTCAATTGCCTCTGAAAATGAAAGAAGTTCTGTTATTTTTTCTTTACACACACCTTGATTTCTGTCAGCCAGCTAGCTATATCAGTTTATCTTCCTTACTTGCGATCAGAATACATTTTGTAATGAATACATTTTGTAATGTATTGGAGTTTCACATAGTGCTCTGTATTTCATGAACACAAAATATTTGTTCACTAAGCTGTATCATAAAATAGTATTCAGTACATATTGTTTATGGTTAAAAATTACCTTTTCATCCTTGATGTTTTTCTGATGCCAGATGTTTTTGAATATTTCATGTGATCAAACTGACAGTACTGGGACATGACAAAAATGAATTGAGTTTATAGTTGTATTTAATAAAGAGATATTAATTTCATTGTAGCTGAAAACAGAATTGTTTCCTGGTTTCATGTACTTCTTTCTTAATTATTTTAGTATCTAAAGGGCTATTACACACTTGCCACACTTAACTTTAATGCTGCCATGTTTCTTTATTCACTTTTCCCCTAATAAGGAAACATAAAATATAGATTACATTATGCTTCAGTAAGGATTCTATCATGGGAATTTTTTGGTGGCAATATTTTGATCAATCATTTGAAATTTATTAAAGATCCAAAACAAGGTAATAAAAACTACTTAATTAAAACTTTACCTCAACATTCTGTCTTTCGCCAAATTTCATGATTCTATCAACACTCTCTGCAGCTTTAGAGCCTGACCAGGCTGGTCTCGAACTCACAGAGATCCGCCTGCCTCTGCCTCCCGAGTGCTGGGATTAAAGGCATGCGCCACCACCGCCCAGCTTAGAGGAAATAAATTTATCAGTCAAAGAATATGTTAAATCCAACAAATTTGTAATGCAAAAATTTGTGTTAAGGAAATTGGGACACCATGAAAAGACCAAACCTAAGAATAATGGAGAACTTTAGCTCAAAGGCACAGAAAATATACTCAAAAAAAATCACAGAAGACAACTTTTCCAAACAAAAGAATTATATGCCTATGAAGATACAAGAAGGTTACAGAACACAACAAGACAGGACCAAAAAAACAGATCACATCACCATGTAATAATCAAAACACTAAACATACATAAAAAAGAAAGATTATTAAGAGCTGCAAAGGAAAAGGCTGCATAACATATAAAGGCAGACCTATCAGAATTATACCCAGAATTGAATAGAAAACCCTTTTGTTAATCCACACAACTGTGAACACCTGAGTTTTGACAAAGAGGCTAAAATTATACAATGGGAAAAAGAAAGCATCTTCCATAAGTGTTGCTTGAATAGCTGTTTGTCAACATGTAGAAGATTATAAATAGATCCATATCTATCCTCATGTACAAACCTCAAGTCCAAATGGACAAAAAGATCTAAGCATAAATCCAGCAAACTTAACCTCAAAAAAGAAAAATTGGTAAGTATTCTTTAATACATGGCACAGGAGACCACCTTCCTAAATATACCCAGTAGCACAGACACTGATAGCAACAATTAATAAATGGGGCTTTCTATAATTTAGAAACTTCTTTAAAGAAATGGAAACAGTCAATAAGACAAAATGGCAACCAACAGGATGTGAAAAGATCTTCACTAACCTTACCACATCAGACAGACAGCTGTTCTCTAAAATATACAAAAATCTCAAGAAACTAGACATCAAAATACCAAATAATTCAATTAAAAATGGGGTACATATCTAAACAGAGAATTCTCAACAGAAGAATCTCAAATGTCTGAAACATACTTAAGGAAATGTTCAACATCCTTAGCCATCAGTGAAATACAAGTCAAATCGACTCTGAGATACCATCTTACACCTGTAAGAGTGGTCAAGCTCAAAAACACTGATGATAGCTTATGCTGGAGAGGATGTGGAGTAATGTGAACACTCCGCCATTGCAGGTGGGAGTGAAAACTCATACAATCACTTTGGAAACCAGAATGGCAGTTTTTCAGAAAATTGGGAATCAGTCTACTTCAACACCCACCAGCACCACTCTTGGGCATATAACCAAAGGATGCACACTCTTACCACCAGAACATTTGCTCAGCTGTTTTCATAGCAGCACAGACCGGAAATAATCACAGAGAAACTATATTATTTAAAACAATGCTTGACCCATTAACTCTAACTTTTTATTGGCTCACTCTTACATCTTAATTTAACCTATTTCTATTCATCTGTGTATTGCCACATGGCAGTGACTTACCAGGTAACGTTCTGTCCAGCATCTTTCTCTGGTGTGTGTGTGGGGGGGTACATGGCTTCTCCCTAACTTCACCTTATTTCTCCAAGCATTCTATTCAGTATTTTCCACGTACCTCTATTTCCTTCACAGGCCCAAGACAATTTTTTTATTAACAAATGGTATTCACAGCGTACAGAGGAAATTCAACATCAAGGAAGTTGAGAGGCATCCTTGAGCCACAGTACAGAGTAGTTGTGAAGTCAACAGTGGAGCAGGAAGAAGAATGAGAAAAGTCCTTCACATCTCATGTATGGTTATGTTATATATGTGATTTTTCAGCATTTGCTGGAAAAATGTAATTGCTATGAGACCTTTGTATGCAAACCGAGGAAGAAATGATACCACTGAGAACACAAAGAAAATGTTTTTAACTTTATACAGAAGAATCCACCCAATTTATTCGGATATGTATAATGACACCATAAAGATATCATAAGCACATGAAGTCTGAGAAGTGCAAAGTACAACATTTAAACAATTTTCCCAACTTAGGATGTGAAATGAAAGGTCAGTCCAAAGGCAAAGTTAAAGAAGAAATAGATGGATCCAGAAAACAGCAGAACCATGAAAGGATATTAAACAACAAAGAAAGTCTCTAGATGAAAAGTTTCAATATAGCCTTCAGTATGAAGTATCTATATTGGAACTCAACAATAGAGGTCAGAAGATAAAGAATTTGGTACTGGAAAAGGTAACATGAAAAATAGGATGAGAATTTTTAAATTGGGAGGATGAATGAAAAAGAAATATCTAGAGCAATAACTAAATAAGATAAATAAAGAAAGAAAAGAAAAGAGAAAGGAAGAAAGAAAAATAGATAAGCTACATGCAAGAGGCATGACTATTATGTAAACAAATGAAGTCATAGCATAATTTTAAGTAATAAGAGGGATATAAAAAAAATAATCAACCCTGCCTGGCAAGTGGAAAACACTTTTTTGAGTGTGTTTCTTTAAATCCTTTGAGAATGCAATGTGGTCAGAAGAAATTAATTGATCTAGAATTGAATCCTATTTCATGAATGCTTTGTAGTTTTATATTGGCTAAACTTTGTATCATTAAAATGCATCACGTGATGATTAATCATAACCATGTACATTTATTGCTATGTTCTCTTTTTTCCTATTTATCAATAACTGGCAGAATAATTAGAGGCAGAAAAATGATATAATAAAGAGAATTAGTTATTTCATTTTTACTAAATGAGGACAAAGCATTCATTTTCTACTCTATTTTAGATAATAACATTTCCTTGTATGATCTTACCTTCAAAAGTTATAATAAAAAATAAGACAGAAAAAACGTCTTAGAGTTGAAATGTGTATTTGTGGCACTGGTTGTTGTGATGAGCTCATGGGTATGTACTAACCTCAGACCGCATCAAATTATATACACTGAATTTTCAAAATCTTGCATGTCATTGAACTTCAAAAGTAATAAAAATAGCTGAGACAAAACATAGAGTGAAAAAGTGACAATCTGAATATTGCTATAAATAACATCAATAGTATTTATCTACTTGTTTAAAATGAAAATATACTCTGCTTAAAGATAAAGTGAATATTAAATAATTAGAAAAAGACATGTACGTGAAATCCTACTATTTCTCAGTAGTGACACTAAAATAATGTTCATAAAAGTTGCTTTGGATATAATAATCAATTTATTTTTCTATTTCATAATTTTAATGAAACTTAAGTAAATAAAATAATATGAAAATATTAAGATAATGTATATATCATATATTATTTTTAATCTCATATACAATTTATAATAAATCATGTTTAATTCTAATTGCTCTCATATATACTTTAATATTCTGCAAATGTGAGGGGAGAAACAATTCTATTTAGTTATTGGTCATTAGTGTAACAATTGGAGAAAATAATGAGTCTTATTTAAAAACGAGTGGTAAGTTCTAAGCATGGCTATGAAATTTTCTCTTCCTGTGATACTGTGCAAATTTGCCCCACATTAAATTCTAACAGAGTCATATCTCTGCATGACTTTTCTCCACTTAGTCTCATTTTTCAATAACATTGAAAACAAGATCCCAGCAGGGTGCGTTTTCACTTTGACAATGTCTAGGTCTTTACTGCCCTTCCTTTTTTTTTTTTTTTTTTATGTTTTCTGGGATTCCGATATCTATCAATAAAGGGCATGGAAAGATGACTTCAGCAGAGACATTTATGTTTGTGGCATTGGCTGCGTGTTGAAACTCATAGCAGTTTAAAAAAAATGAAAGCTGCTCTTTTGTAGTGCCAGTTCAAAAAAGAAATAATCACTTGGGAAATTTTACTCTGTGTCTGCTGCAAAGAAACCCAGCAGAGAAGAAAGGCTTGTGGAGCCACAGAAGGCAGTAAATGTCAGGAAAGGTGGCCCATTCTTGTTCATAACCATGAGGGCAGCCTACTTCTACTCAATTTCATTGTTATGCTTAGCCAACCATAACTGTGTGTCAGGCTGATCTTTGCTCTGGGGAAGTCGAGAAGTAACTACAGGTAACAAACTTTGCACTAGAATTTTCAGGAATTTAAAAACTTTACTGTAGTCAAAACACAATATTAAGATTAGCTCCTTGGGATTATTTGATTTTAAATTTCATGAAGGCGGAGTTTTTCAGGTATTCTCACTTTTCATTTACATTTAGTTCTTCAAACGAAGGTTAATAGATGTGTGTGCATGCACGCATGCACACACACAAACACGCAATGAGCTAAGCAAATTTAAATAATTCTTTAAATATAATTTGCATTCTGCAATATCCAACTATATTTAGTGATATCACAGAGACAATTTGGTAAGGTGTGGACTTAGGTTGGCCACACTAAAACATACTAATTACTGTTAAGTGTAGATGTTACAGAAGGTGTGTAATATCTTAAAGTTACATTGGATCAAATTAATAACATAGTAAAACAGCAAAAAGACAGTTCAATGAGACACATAATCTTATTTTATCAAGCAATTATCAAAAATATTTACATTTATTCTGTGTGTGCACATATGCATGTGTATGCTTTTGGTCTTCTATATATGTTTAAGACTGCTATACATTCATCATTGTAATGATAATGCCAAATACAAATGCTAGTGTGTTATAGGTTCCCATTCCCTGTCTTTTGTTCTCTTGGTACATTTTATCCTTCAGTGTTCCATGAGTCTTAGTGGGTGATATTGATATCCTGTTCAGAGATGTGGACTCCAAGTTCTCTGTTTACCAGCATTTTAAGTAGTTATCTATTTCTGCTGACCAAACTGAGGTCAACAATAGTCTATGGTACTTACATGAGTATTTTAAAAGGCAGTTTGACAACATGTCCATATAATAAACCATGGATCATAGATTCCTTATTACTATTTAGAACCTTTGAGCAATAGATTTGGACCAAGTCTGCAGTGTAAGATATTCATCCCTTCCCATTAAAGATCAAGTTTTAAATCTAGTCACAAAGAGTTTAGTACATTCCTATGACTATTACACTAGTGAGCGTATCTAGACTTTCAGGACAATATCATTTCAAAACATGCTGCTGTCTTGGTATAACAACTCAAACTATATAGAACTGTGAAAAGTTCTCAACTGATTGTATTTTCAATGCACAAGAACTTTTTTTCTTGGAAAATCTTTAAGATTGACTGTTTGAATCATCTGTGTAACATGCCATCCTTTAAGTCATGTATGACTTTAAAAATATTCATGGCAAGAAATTCCTGATTTTTTTTCCCCTTGGTTGAATGATTGCAATGAATTTCAACCAAAATTTCCAGGAAGACACTGTTGTCCTGCCTGGTAAAATGAATGACTAAGAATTATGAAGATAAAATTTTTACATGTTCTTTTCCATATGGGGGAATTTTGTCTTTTAGTGTATCTTGTGAGATTTCATTCCTCAGAGTAATGACTTCCATAGTTGCCATTTTTAAAATGATTCTGTATTGTCCTTGCAAGGTGGCAATTTTTTACTGATAGCTTCTCAGTTTGGCCCTAACTATAGCCTCTTGCTTGTATACAACTACTGAGAACATAGTTATTATTATAGTTACATGTGCACATAGTTATAGAGCTACTCTCACAATCTTATCACATCAGCTGAAACATTCTTGTCATGAGCATAATGATCATTGCTAATTACAACCTTGAATTTCTAAGTGTTTTCCTTTCTTTGTCAAATGTCTACACAGTAAAGAACATTTTCCTTTCCTCATTCTATACTGTACTCTAGAAAGTAAGCATATAGATATATAATAACTAAAGTTAAAGAATTAAATATATATAATATAAATCACTACACTAATATTATAAATTTATACACACATATATAAAACACTTAGGGGTGAAGAATTATTCTTCATTTTTAGACAGCATATGCATATAAACAACATAGAAATATTTTAAAGGATATTTGTCTGTGCTTTCCATTATTTACTAAACAGTTTATTTCTACCAAATGGAGAATTTTACTTTTCCTTTTTTTACTGAATTACAACTAATCCAGTCATTTCCTTTATGGTCATTCATCACGTGAAATTTTATCTAAAAGTTACTGTGATCGAGCAGCAATAAATGATGCCTGTCAAGTGCTGACTGAGATTCTCTGGGTACGAAGAGGAAATGGTGCAGTTGGATCACATGGTAGTTCTATCTCGAGGTATTTGAGAACGCTGTCTAGTTATGTCCATAGTGGCTGAGCAAGTTTATAATTCCTTAGGAAGTATAAAGGAAGGTTTAAACTACACACATGTATCTTCTCCAGGATTTGCTGTTGTTTACAGCTGTTTTGATGATGCTGTTTTATTTTATTTTATTTTGATTTGCTTTAGCATTCTGATTTGTATGAGACAGAATAGTTTTCAAATAAAATCTAAGTATATTTAAAACCTAAAACCTACATTTATTGTATGTAAATGATAATAGATCTGGAGGACAAAGGAGATTTTTATTTACTAGATATTAAGATTTAAAGTATTTTTTGAAGTTGCAAGCTTGTATATATAAAGCTAGGCAATTAATGCTTTGACTAGTTTAAAATATATTTTGTGACCTTTTAGTAACATACATGTGTGCTTTAGTTAGTGAAGCAAATTTATATTCATGAAGGCATTGCTAATTAGTAAGTAACATGAAGTTAAAAGGATTATTTTTACATTTATTGATATTTTATTTACTCATAACTTATAGTGAATGAAATATTTTTACTTTGCTATAATTATTTAAAATTTAAAACTTATAAAAACTAGTTAATTAGTCTCATCTTAAACCCTCATTTTTACTCATTGAAAAGTTGTACTTGATTGTTATTAAAATGTTTGTTTATGGGAGAATAGGAGTGAGTATCTTGCCAATACTACTTTACTTTATACAAAGCAATAGAACATCCATGGATGTCCCCAGGGGTCCAGCAACCAACCCTTAACAGATATTAAGTAGTAACTGTGTATTATTTTCCTCAGTATTCTTAGAGAATTGATTATTCTTCTATTATTATTCAGCTCTGAGGAGTGAATTCTGTTTAGAATATGACCCTGATTGTAAAAGGCAAGGGGAGACTGAGGAACTTCTACAGATTAGCAGAGATGAAGCAGACTTGACATCTGAATGCAATACGGGATTTTCAATTGGAGCTTGTGACAGAAAAAAAAAAAAAAAACATGACATTAATGGAAAAACTCTTCAAATTCAAGTTCCATCTGTGCTTTACCTAATAGCATTATGCCAATATTAATTTCTTGGGTTTTTTCTTTAATCATTGTACAGCATTTCTGAAGGATGATAAATTTAGGGGAAGCTCTCAGGAAAATATACAAGAATTCATCACATGAAGTCATACAAAACTTTCTTGAAAATAATTTCAGAATTAAAAGTTTAAATAAAAAAAAAATGTTTGTTTCTCTCTATATAGCTTCGGTAATTGTTCACATCTTAACAAAATTCTCACCTTAGGAGGAAATAAATGCTCCAGGATTCCACTACAAATTAAACGATAAGGAGGGGGTAAACTGTATTCTAAATCAGTCTTAAAAGTATTTGTCTTAACTGAAATTCTACATATTCAATACACATTCTCTTCACCAACACTTGGCAAATTGTATTTTTATAGGTTGATGTACAAGTTTAAATACAGTTATTGGGCAGAATTAATGATGGTAATGGTTTTTTGTTTATGGTATGTATCATTTAGAAAATATCGAACTCCACAAAATATTATTTTTGTAATTTTGCATTTACTATAAATTTTGCCTCTACTCTGTTTATATATTTAGTTTTAATTGCTAGACTATTGTTAACATCTATTGTTATTATTCTTAAGCATAAAAATAACTATAACATATAATGAAATGCATGTTGGTGCTATGAAATGGCCTGTTTCATGAGATGCTTGGTGTGTTACAAATGTATAACTCAAATAAAAAAATAATCATATCAAATCAAGTGAATTTAAGAGTAATACCATTCTTTTTTTCTAAATTGTTCCTAAGTATTTTCCAAAATAGACCGGAGATATCCTTTCCTTGTGCTTACATTTAAGATAAAATAAATACCTACAAGGAAGAAGGTGTTATATCTAAACTAGTGGAATTGTTTCAGGTTTCTCAAGGATCTTAGGACTGTGGCTTCTTCTCATGCAATTAAATTTCATAGCCATGTGAACTAAAAACCAGATGGTACCTAAAGTTTCTGATGAGGCCATTAGAGTTCCCTGATTGAGAAATGTTAAACACAGTGGTTTTATTCTCAACATAATCTTTATTTGAGACTACTGTTTTCCTTAGTAACAAGTGAAGTAACTAAAATCATTCAACTAAAATCAAGTAACTGATGCCATTCAAGTAGTAAGGAAAGCAGATCCTGCTTCACCCGAATACTCAGAGCATTTTAACTTTTTCCCAGGGATGCTCAGTACATCTGAACATGGAAAATTAATAGTAAGTTGTGCTGTACTTTTTCATATTGAAAAATTATCTTCTTTTTGCTTGACTTATATTTCAAAATGGAATGAGTTACTTGAATGTTACATTAGCATTAAATGTTTCATAAATTTTAAGCACAGTATTCAAGGACGAATATAGTATTTTTAAGAAAAAATAACTTAAAGAATCAAAAATATTCAAAACTTCAAATCTTCCAATTCAAGTTATTAAATACACACTTTAAAAACAAAGCCTTCATTGAGAACTAGCAAGGTTATCGTGCTCTCAAAGTTGCCATTGTGTTTCTACTTGTAGTGCACATGTTTATAATACAAATAAAGTAGGTTTCAGTTTATCATACAATTAAACATTGAAGTAAAGTGGCTGAGGTTAAGGGCCCTTATTGCTCTTTCAGGGGTCTTGAGTTCAATTCCCAACAATCACATAGAGGCACGCAACCATCTATAATGAGATGTGGTGCCCTCTTCTGGCATGTCAGGCATACAAGCAGGAGAGAACACTGACATAATGAATAAATCTTTTTAAAAAGTGAATAAAAACAATTAAAACTAACTTTTTCTCTCTTAAAATTTAAATATTAACGACGTCTTAATTTTAAGGCAGAAAATCCTATTTTATTTCTTTACTTAGGTCACACAATTGCAAACACCAAATATACATACTAAATATACAGAATTTTAAACACTTATGAGGTACTGATTACTTTTTCAGGGGATTAATTATCAACAAATTGAATTTAATTGTAACAATAACTTAATGTTAATTTCTGAATATTGCATAGGGACTAAAGTTTTGTGTAATTTATGCATGTATACATTGCTCAATGAAATAAAAACCATGTTCATCCATTAGCAAGTAATTTACATTTTCCTGCTTTCCACTTACAAATCAAAGAGGTATCATTAATTTTATAATGTCTATCTAAGCAGGTTTTTTAACAATCTAATTTCAAATGCACAGTAACCAATAATTATAGTTTAGTACTATCTTCTTATAATTACTTCTCTTCTATGTTCTTGAAAGTATAAAATTGTTTTTCTAAAGTTCTAACATGACAATTTTCTTCACAATTAGTATTAAACATCTTTATTCTTACCTTTATTCTAAATATATTCATTCTGTGTCTAACTTTTTTTTTTTACATTAATACATATACTTTTCCAGAATGCATTGACTCTGAAGATCATATGAATGGGTGAAAAATTAATTTCTGTGATGAAATGAGTGGCTTCTTGAGAGATTACATCCAAATTACACTGAGAACACTGAGGGAAATACACTTCCCAAAGATAGAATATGAAGAAGTTAAGTTAGCGTCATTGTATTTATATAATCCAAGTTTTATTTGAATATTAGTATATGACAAACATGTCTGCTTAATTAATTGAAACCTCTGACATTGCCAATAGTCTACAAAGCTATTGAATTTATTTTAAACAAAATAAAATAAAAATTGATTTTAACTACTGAATGACTTTTACTACCATGTGAACTGAGAGATGTGCAGATTTTTTGCGTATATTTATGACGAAAACGCACAAGTATTCAGAGATGAGCTTTGACATTTCCTATTTATTTGCTCATGACTCTCTCCTATTACTGTTTAGAATATTTAATTTTTACTTAAAAGACTACGATTCAGAGCATCAATTTTTACTGTCACAATTCCTATTGTGTTTTTTTGCCTTCAAATATTTTATACAATCACAGTAATTATTTCGTCAGATGAACATAGTCTTCTGTGGTTTTGCACGGAGTAAAGTAGAAATATTTGTGGCATTTAACAAAATTGATGCAAAAGATTTGAACAGCCCCTAGTACATAATTTATAATACTAGATACTTTCAGAAAGTTTAGTCTATTAGTTATTTTTGATGTGTGTGTGTGTGTGTGTTTGTGTGTGTATGTGTGTGTGTGTTGCATCTTTTATTAATATCGGAATCCACACCCATTAAAGTCTTAACAACATGACTGCTCATAAGTTGGCTGAAGAAGAATGGAACCAACTGGACAGGAAAAAGCCCACAAGTCCTCAACCATGCACAAAGAATGATCCACAGAAATAAGGCTGGGAATGGGAGACGTGTTCTTCCACGGGGAAGAATACAGTACTTAGTTGGCCAGTGATAAACAGTTTGCCGTGGAAATACTCATGGATGTCACATCAGACATACTGAGAAGGTGATTTTTTTTTGTCAAGTTCTATTTTGTATGGTCTCCCTGAATAACCTGGGAATACACAATAAGCAAGCAAATGACCACTGATTTTGAGATTTTCTAAAATCAAGACAATTCACACAACCTCTTAATCAGTCTAATAACCATTTTATAAAAATGGATTTTTTTTCCTCTGGTGGCTCTCAGATTGAAAGGCAAAGAGCAGAAATTGTGTATAAAGAGATTCTGTTGTGCTCTCGGAAACTGCTTTCACCATTTTAATGGTCCCTTATTCCACTCTCCCAATAAGAGAAATACTTGTGGATGAAAAGTTCTGTGCTGCTTTGTGAAAAACATCTAGCATGACCTTAATGCTTACATACCATACTATAATTTCATCCAAAAGGAAAAAATTATCTCATCAACCTTCAAAATATAAAGCAAAGCAAATGATATTGACACTGTGCAGCACAAAACCATTAGCAACTAACACTGATCTGAAGTGTTTTATCCTTAATTACAATTGTAACTCCTCCTAATCAGGTGGGCAGCTACTTTTATACGTGCTGTCTCTCTGAATGTCACCTGTTTACTAGAAAAGAATTATAATTCAATGATGTCATTTCTGACCCACTTACTGACTCTCTCTTTATTGCAATAAGAAATCACTTCATAAAATTCAAGTAGAGAGACATATGTGTCAAACACAAATTGCTAGAATTTACTTAAGTATTGGTAGATATCACAAATCAAGTTCAATAAATTTCATATTACTTAACTTCACTTAATTTGAGCATTTGTTTTTCAAAACATCTTGTTTTATCCATGGACATTTTCATACAATATGTTTATCATATACATTCCTATTCCCATGTCCTCCAAGATCTACCTCTACATCTCCAAAATTAATTATTTGTTTTCTCCCTGTTTTCCTCCTCCTTCTTCTCTATTTTTTTAAAATTTTTGCTCAAATTAGACTTTGATGAATATCACCAAACTGACAACTAAAAGCTATTCCTTTTTTTGTTTTAAATGATTCAAATTCTTACACTAAAGTCATCTTAATACTTCAGTAAACAGTATGTGTATATGTGCATGTGTTTGTGTATGTGTTCACCCAGCCCGATGTGTGTGCACCCACACATATATGAGTGTGTGCAGAGGCCAGAGGTCAACATTGGTTACCAACTCTTCTTCACCTTCATTTTTGAGACAGGCTCTCTCACTGAACTGATGTAGGAGTGTTTCTATCTATCTGTTGTTTCATTGGTTAATTAATAAGGAAACTGCTTGGCCTGATAGGTCAGAACATAGGTAGGTTGAGTAGATAGAACAGAACGCTGGGAAGAAGGGAAGTGAGGCAATAGCTATGCCTCTCCTCTCTGGGTCAGATGCCATGGATCCAGCCACCAGGTCAGACATGCTGAATCTTTCCTGGTAAGCCACCACCTTGTGGTGCTACACACATTATTAGAAATGGGTTAATCAAGGTGTGAGAATTAGCTAATAAGAGGCTAGAGCTAATAGGCCAAGCAGTGTTTAAATAAATACAGTTTATGTGTTGTTATTTTGGGGCATAAGCTAGCCAGGCGGCCTGGAGCCGGGCGGCAGGAACGCAGCCAGCAGCTCCTACTACACTGAACATGGAAACCAGCGATTTTAATAGACTGCTTGTCCAATGAATAACAGGTATTCTACTGTTCTGTTGCCCAGGATGAGGATTACTAATATACATTCCCATACCTACATTCCTATGTAAATGATGCTGGGGATCAAATTCAAGTTCCACGTGCAAGTCAAGCATTTGAATAACCAGACCATCTTCCCAGCATCTCATAAAGAATTTAACACTTTGTCTGGCTCTTTATTCATAAGTCTTGGCATAAACTTGAAATCATAAATTTTAAGCTATTATGCTTGAGAAAGTTACTTAGCATTACATTGCTAATCATATCACCTTTAAGATGGCTTAAAATCTACCCCCCTCAAAGGAGCTTATGCTAATAGTCACCTGTTGCAATTGTCACATAATATTTGCTCAGTATATAGTATTTATTACTTGGATTTTTCTAGGATAGTCAAAGGTTGAACGTAAACCAACAGGATAGAAAGAACAGGAGTGAATTGGAAATATGCAGAGCAAAATGGAAGAAGCCAGAAGCTTCCAGAAGTCAGGCACATCTTATCTCTAGGGGAGTACTGCTCTGCAACCAGTGTTCCACTTGCTGCTGGTATTTATAGCATTGTGATAAAATTCTGACTGCTACATTCCTGTGCCTAACACCACATACATTGATGGATTCAGGTTCCCCAGAGATGAAGCAGCGTTTGTCCTCTAGGTCTGAGGTTAGGAAAAGCCTTGGGTTTTCAACGTATATCTGTCCTAGACAGAAGAACAAAATAGATGTTGGCTAACGCCTGTACAAAAAGCCTGCTAATGTGAACAGAGTCTGCTACTTGCCCTGAGTCAAATTTAGGAGACATACAGTTCAAAATACCAGGAAACATTTTTACACTCTGTCTTTTTTTTTTTTTTTTTTGGTTTTTCGAGACAAGGGTTTCTCTGCAGCTTTTTAGAGCCTGTCCTGGAACTAGCTCTTGTAGACCAGGCTGGTCTCGAACTCACAGAGATCCACCTGCCTCTGCCTCCCGAGTGCTGGGTTAAAGGCGTGCCGCCACCACCGCCCGGCTACACTCTGTCTTTTACAATTTCTTTTTCTAGAACATTCCATCATTGCATGTAGACCTTTAAGCAATAGGATTTTTTTTTTCTGTTAACCAAGTCATCACTTTCCCAATCCAATTTGATGATTAGGATAAGTCAAGGAAGTGGTTACATGTACTTGAGATTTTTTTTTTTTTATTCACTTCCTTGATATCCATGTGGTCATTGTGTCTTCTCCAAATAAAAGTACTTGATCAACTGCTTTTTAGATATTTTGGTAGTTGGGGGTTTGCATTTAAGCTTCTAATATAATATGGTTTTGACCAAGAGCTTTAGTTCAGTGCCAAGGGGTGTAATTCAGTGCTGCAGCCCCTTACCCAGCAATCAGGATGCACAGCCTGGAGGCAATGACCGCCTGCAAGTGAGAGAATACTTTGTAAAACAGACTTAGGTTGCATACTAGAGAAAAGTGATCTCCCTCCCATTACTTGACCTAGATTTTATTCTCTACCTGTATCCACAAGAATAATTAGATGCCTTTTCTCACTAGATACTCAAAAATATAATTATTATTACTCATGAAATACCAAAAACATATTTAGTATCACAGAAGAGAGTCTTAAATTAGTTTTTTGCAATTTAACTGGTAGAAAAGTAATAAATATCACATTTATATCACATAAGTGTAGTGACATTTCATTTGTATCTTAATAAATAAAGCTTGGCTGAAGATCAGAGAGTAAAACGACTCCACTGGTCAGCCTTCCAGACCAGGCAGTGGTGACACATACCTTTAATCCCAGTAATCACAACAATTTGCGAAAAAAAACCTGGGCAGTGCATGCCTTTAATTCCAGCGTTGCAGGTGTTTAATTCCAGAATTAGAGAGGATTTTATGACAAAATGGGAGGAGACACTCTCTGTCTCATTCTGAGATTCTTGGAGGCAGGTTCACCATTTTGGATTGAAGTAGGCTTAAGAGCCAATGACTGGCTGTTTTGCTTTACTGACCTTCAGATTGAATCCCAATTTCTCTCTCCAAGTTTTATTAATCATGCTTCATTTTACTCTATATATCAACAACCATAAGGTCATAATTATATCTATCTTATCCATCAGCTAGACTTGGAGGCTGTGGGGTCAGTGAGAATATTTTGGTTAGCAATTCAAAAATAAAGTATGATGATGATTTTCACTTAAGGATGTGATTTGATTATTTGTTTCTGAAATTGTAATGGCATCTATGAGACAGGATACCAATGAACAATTTAGACGACATTGTCCTATATGAGTGTGAAATCCTTGTGTGGACTTCCAAATGCATTTCTTCATGAAAATAATGTGCCTTAAGTTTTCAGCACTTTGAGAAACATGCCCCTCTTCATTAACCAGTATGAAGTACAAAAGGATGCTTCTCTGACCGAGGAAGAGAGCTTTGCCAATTTATGGATACAAACATAAATACTTAGAAGCCACTTAGATAATACTACCATTAAAAAAATTCAGTTGGACTCCATGGGTTAAAAAATAAAAGTAATATTTATAAATTTTAAAGAAGTGCACAAAGTTGGATGACAGATGTGATGGGAAGAAGTCTTGGGAACATGGGATACAATATAATATATAATTTGTCAAGATACATTATATTCATATTATATGAATATAACGAAATATTCAAAGATGAAATTGTTGAAAAATATTATCTATAATTATTTTATCATCAGAAGGTACAAATAAAGTCTCTTTTACAGTGTATGCTACAAAGGAATCTTTGATAAGGTGGCAGGAAAATTGTATTACTGCAGACCACCATGAAAAGAATAAATTTGTGTACTCTCTTTTCTGTGCTGCTTCCAACCAACTCATTATGAATTTCTCATGACCTCAGAGTTTCGGGCAGAGGAACATGAGGTCATTGACCTCTAAATAGTTCAATGCACAAAAATGCACTCGGTCTGCATAAAAATTTAATACAATGTTGGTTTTCATTTATGGATTGTCCATTTTGTGACTATTTGGTAATGTATATATAATAAAGTGATACATATTTTATGTTATGCATTGGCATTATGCAAGCATGTAATGTAAAATCACTTGTATGTTGTATCATTCATGGAACATGGATATATTCCGCATGTTATTTTTGCTTTCTATTTATGTTTTCTTTTGTTTCTGCAAATCACTGTTGAATTAAAGCAAAGAAGTTAAATTATTTCATTCCTATATTAGTAGATCTTTACACAATATACTTAACTAATACAATCTGAATGCTCATTTTTCTACACTTGTAGGAACACGTATTCTAATTTATTTTTAATACTTTTTTTAAATGTTAAACTTTTAGTATATTTTGCCCTCCATCATAGATTCTGCTTTCTTAAATGGAACATGGTTGCTCTAAATAAAATGTATTTTTATTAATCAGACTTTTTTCATTTATTTAATGTTTTTAACATACCTTGGTTTGCTTTTACTCATGGTTTGATTTTAAAAGAAAGAGAGATTTTGTAGAAACATTTTAGAACCAAATATATTAAAGAAAGGCAAACAACACAATCAGCAAACAGAAAATTTGGAGATTTGATGGTTTATTTAATCCAACATTCTTGCTTTAATATCTGATGCAGAAAAAGGAAGAGAAGTAGTTGGTGATTTGCTTACTACTGCTTTCTGCCTAGACACAATGCTGGTTTTTAATGGTCCTGAGAATTTCTTCTGAAAATAATTTTCCTTATGTAATGCATGTTTCAGCTCTTTACAGTCGCTCCAACACACAATGTCTTTAGATTTCCATTTTCATACAAGATTGAAAGACGTTTTAGACAATTCTTGTGCAGCTTTGGGTAACACCACTAGATATATCTTCATAAGTACCTCCAAATTAGGATGTTAGGTATTTAAAACTGCTTTGGGAACATTTACTGAAGAAGATGTTAGGAGAAAATATCTTATGCAGACCATATATTTAGTTTATGACTATACAGTTGAATATTTTGACTCTCTGAGCAAAGTGAATTAAAATATTTAAACTGATTTGCATTTCTTTCTCATCTACCAGGTGTTTAGACATCCTGCAGGAGCCCAAGGACTGTTCTCATGAATGATAAAGTTTAAATATTATACAGCTGCAGATACCCTTGTTTTCTTGTTATGCATTCATCTGGTTTTCTCTCAGCTTTCTAAACCTGCAGTTGCAACAGGCACAAGAAATGGAAATAAAGTTTCTTGAATGAGTAGGATTCTGTGTATTTGTGAAAGTAACTAGGAAATAAAGCTAACTTGATAGATATCTTCAGATCAGAACTTTCCTTTTATAAATCTGTGCTTCCATTTTAGAATTAGAATATGAGTAAAAAGGTCCTATAAATAATACAACCAATTAAATTGTTTCTTTTTATAGTGTTTTCTGTACTTTTTTATTTGAAAACCATGCTTAATATCATTTTGGATGTTTATATTTCATCACAACTGATTTAATTTTGAGGTTACACAAATATAAGAATGCTGCAATTGGATTCAGAAAATAATGTCTTTGAAATCTCTGATTCATTGTTTAAAAATCGGTGAAACGTTAACAAAATTAACATTACAAAATAAGTGACAGTGAAATTCTACCATAAGAAGATACCAGAAACTACTGTGATTGTCTAATCTGCCTTTGAAGAGGGGTTATATCATGTGACTTTACTGACTGTCATCCTTGGTCTTGCACCAAATGAGTACAGAATAAAGCCAATGTCGTAAATTATTATAAGAAATCACCTGAAATATTGGCATAATATCAGTGACTCCAATTGTCTTTTACTGATTTGCTTTCAGAAAAATTATATTTATAATATTTATAATCTATATCTCTAAAATTTTATATAAAATATCAAGTACATCAAAAATTACTTATGCTGGAGAATCCAACAGGCTACATACTTGAAATTTTGAATTTAGTATTTTTTAATTGAATTTAATAGCATAATTTTAGGACTGGGAAGACAACTTCAGAGGTACAGGCAACTTTGGCAAGTTTGATGACTTAGTCTGATCCTTAAAATTCATACAAATGTAAGTGAAAGGAGAAAACTGAACCCACAAAGTTATTTCTGGCCTTTACCAGCACTGCACAGAATGTCATTATGGCACACATAGCACACACACACACACACACACACACTTAATAAAACAGAATAAAATATTATAGCAAACAATATTGTATAGGCTAACTGTTCCCACCTAATCTTAGTCTTAATATTATTTTTGAAAATTTTAGTATCTTTTATTGATTTTATTGAGCTATACATTTTTCTCTGCTCCCCTTCCTTCCTCTTTCCTCCCCTTCAACCCTCTCCCATGATCACGATGCCCTCAGTTTACTCAGAAGATCTTGTCTTTTTCTACAAGATCCATGTATGTCTCTCTTAGGGTCCTCATTGTTGTCTAGGTTCTCTGGGATTATAAATTGTAAACTGCTTTTTTTTTTTTACTTTATGTCTAAAAGCCACTTATGCATGAGTACAGATGATATTTTTCTTTCTGGGTCTTGGTTACCTCACTCCATATGATGTTTTCTAGATCCATACATTTGCCTGCAAATTTCAAGATGTCATTATTATTTTCTCCTGTTTAGAACTCCATGTAAATTAACCACATTTTCCTTATCCATTCTTCAGTCTAGGGGCATTTAGGTTGTTTCCAGAATCTGGCTATGACAAACTGTGTTGCTATAAACATAGCTGAGCACATGTCCTTGTGGTACGATTAAGCATCCTTTGGATATATACCCAAAAGTGGTATTAGTGGGTCTTAAAGAAGGTTGTTTCCTAATTTTCTGAGAAATCATCATACTGAAATCTAAAGGGGCTGTACCAGTTTGCACTCCCATCAATGCAGGAGTGTTCCATACTCTCCAGCATAAGTTTCCAGAAGTGTTTTTTATCTTGTCCATGTTTACAGGAGTAAGATGGAATCTCGGAATCTTTGACTGCCACAGAATGGGTCCTTTCTGTGCTGAGGATGAAAAATGTCAGATCATTGCTCCATGCCAGTTTCTACTTAGAATCTAAGACTTCAACTCAGTCTCCACTATGATTTTCTTGCAAACATAGTCACTAAATGATTGAGGTTTGTTTATTATAATGTAGCAGCATTTCATTTGTATTTTAATAAGAAAAGTTTGCCTGAAGATCAGAAAAGTAAAACAGCTACAATGGCCATCAGACTAGGAAGTGACACACACCTTTAATCCCAGTAGCCACACTAGCGTACCATAGAAACCACGTAGAAGTGATGCACACCCTTAATCCCAGAACTAGAGAAACAGTTATATATAAAACAGGAGGAGACAGGTCTCCTATAGTCTCATTCTTAGAATCCTGGAGGCAGGATCACCATTTTCAAATAAGATAGAGGTAAAAGCCAGTGGCTGGCTGTATTGCATTTCTGACCTTCAGGTTGAACCCCAAATTCCATCTCTGGGTTTTTATTAATCATGCTACATTATCCACATTAGGTTCTTTCACATGTTCAAATCCACCAAAGCAGTGTCAAATTTGAATGTATTTTAGTAAAAATATATTTTATAAATGCTTTGGCAATAATGGTAATTTGACACCATTTATATTTCCCTGAACAAGATTCCTGCACTCCTATGTTTCAAACCAAGAAATCTTGTCATTTGACATAAGAATTTAATTTCTTCAGTGAATTTCAATTGCTTCAACCTGAGAATATGACTTCAAATTAAAAGGTAAAGATGGGAAATAGAGTGAAGTGTATGCTAAAAACTTTAATGTTAGTGTAATTTTATTTGTAACTAAAAGGCTGCTTTAGTTTTTTTTAAACATGCTATTGGGTTTCATCCCCAAAGCTTTTGTTTGAATAAAGAAGCTGTATGAAAACATAAACTTGTGTGTATAAGCTGTTTTCTTAAAGCATTGTAAGAATAATTGTTTCTATGCAGAATCTTTGTGCTGTTTCAAATTATTTGTGAAGCATATTAAAATATTAAAATCTCTCTAGAAGCATTTAGCATTAAGTGCTTTAACATCCTTCCACTGAAGACAATAGGTTTACATCTTTGTCTGGATATACTATGTTTAAAATTTATATTGATACTAGTAGTCATTTTGAAATTGATGGAGAGCAAATTCATTACATGCTTTTATGACTTATCCCACCATTATTAATATAAAAATAATGTTAATAATATTTTGTCTTGGAAGGTGAAATATAATTTTATTAAACTTTGAAGGAAGAAAACAGCAGATAATCCACTAATAAATTTTGGCAGTGTAAGACCCATAGTTAACCTGTATCCTCCACCTCCCTGAGGACCAGGCAACTTCCTAGAATGCTGAGAGTTAAAGTTCTTGAAAAATAAAAGCCAAGCCACACCAAAAATATGGTGGCCATATGGAGTTTTCTTTAAATAGCTCCTACAATACCTGTTGTGTTTTGTTGCCACCATGCTGAAAATCCAAGGAAGTGGTTTGTGATTAGTATTTAACTAAAACTTGCTTCAAATTTGGCTCATAATGATAGAACTGGGTTTTCCTGGGAGGATCTCAAGATTAGCAGCAACTTTAGTGAAGAAGGGGATAGAAGGAGGAGGAGAGAAAGGCCTGACTTTGTAAGGTATAGTCCAAGAAAGATGGTATCTTCAGCCAATGTGGTCATCAAGCAGATTAATGGTAGAAAGAAAGGAGGTGTGAGCTTCAGAGAAAGAATGAGAAATCCAGAGTTTAAGGAAAAGGTCTGGTCACTGGGGGTTGGGGGAGGGAGTGAAAAACCAGATACAAATGAGAAAAAAAAGAAAAGCTATTACTAAGAAAAATGGGCAAGATTAGCAATACTTCATGGTAGAACCCTTGCTAGCAGGTCTATCAGGAAGGGAACTTGGACCTAGCTGTACTGAATCTTTTTTTTTTTTAATTTTTTTTAAAATTTTTTAAATTTATTTTTCCATTCAAAAATTTCCACTTCCTCCCCCCTCCCATTCCCCTCCCACTCCCCCACTCACCCTCCACCCTCCCCCTCCAATCTTAAGAGAGGGCAAGGTACCCTGTCCTGTGGGAAGTCCAAGGCCCTCCCCACTCCATCCAGGCCTAGAAGGTGTGAATCCAAACAGACTAGGGTCTCAAAAAGCCAATACCTGTAGTAGAAACAAGTCCCAGTGCCGTTATCAATGGCTTCTCAGTCAGCCCCCATTGTTAGCCACTTTCAGAGTCCCGTTTGATCACATGCCTGTTCAGTCCCGGTCCAGCTGGATTTGGTGAGCTCCCATTAGATCAGGCACACTGACTCAGTGGGTGGACACACCCCTCACAGTCCTGACTTTCAGCTGAGTCGATATTTTGTATTGTTAGGCCATCTTGGCTTCAAATTCTGAGCTTCCATCCTCAACCTGCCAAACGCTGAATATATATACCCATATACATTGTGAGTGTGTGTGTGTGTGTGTGTGTGTGTGTGTGTGTGTGTATTTCAACAAGGAAACCAATTATTTTGAACAGCAAAATAAATATATGGTTTATGTATAACAAATATATTCTGGATTTTGACACCAAATGAAGCATTGCCTTTGGCATGAAGCATCGTCTGCCTTCTACTTTATCACAAATATGAATCTTAGGATAGAAACAGTGGTATGAAATATTCTAATCTTGGATCATGCGACCAAACCCGTCTCTCTGAATGTGGCCAACAGCGGGGGCTGACTGAGAAGCAAAGGACATTGGCGCTGGGCTCTGATTCTTCTGCATGGACGGGCTCTGTGGGAGCCTTCTCAGCTTGGTCGATCACCTTCCTGGACCTGGGGGGAGTTGGGAGGACCTTGGACTTAGCATAGAGTGGGGAACCCTGATGGCTCCTTGGCCTTGAGAGGGAGGGAGGGGAGGTATGGGTGGAGGGAAGGGGAGGGAAGGGGGAGAAGGAGGGGCGGGAAGGGGGAGGAGGAGCGGAGGGAGGGGGAGAAGGAGGGAAGGAGATGGAAAAAAAAAACAAAAAAAAATAAAAAAAATTGGTAAAAAAAAAAAAAAAAGCAAATCAGAATGCCATCGCTCCATAGGGTAGAGGTAAAACTCAGATTCCATTTTTGTTTTTAATCAGTGGAAGTTGTTTTCACTTAATGGGCTTCATCGAAATCCTGATATCTCTACCTTTCTGAATAATAATTTAAATCCTAAGGATGGGCTATTGTGATGTTTGTTTGTTTGTTTGTTTAGTTATTTATTTATTTTACATCCTGACCACATTTTTCCTCCCCCAACTCTTCCCATTCAGTCTCCCAAACATCCTCTGCCCCCTCCCCCATCTACTCCTCTTGTTAAGAAAGTGACAGAAAAATGCCATGTTTTTAAGACACAAAGGATGGAAGGATTAATCCACCAGAATAAAGGGAAGTGAAAAACAGCCATGAACAGACACTCGATATAAACATAATTAGGGAAAGATTGTACTCACTAGTGAATTAACATTCTTTCAGCTTTTGTGAAGACCTAGAACACAAGGTGCACAGGAGAATCTTTGGAGGAAGTTTATGTCTAGGAGTGAGTGCTGTTCCCTCTGAAGGACTCATACAATGCTTAAAGCAATCATTCCGGAGACATTGCCAGAACTAGAAATGAGGACAATGTGAAGGAAATGATAAAAGTGATTTTGCTGTGTGACTATGTAAACTGATCCTTCCCTAAACCTGATGTTGTAGGAAAGAAGGAGAGCTCTGGTGTTCTATGTAGAACAACAGGGTGAGACTTTCACTGAGCAATATCTTTGAAGCACACTACTTGGCGGAAGGTACAGAACAAAGAATGACCACTCTATTATGAGCTCACTGCTCTCTCCTCTATCTGATTTATTCCCACTGCTACTGACATCCTGAGTTTATACTGACATTTCTTTAAGAAAAATACAGTAACTGAGGTAAAAGAATAGAGAGGAGAATGTGGTGCAGACTATACTGGTTTTACCATATCCCAATTAAGTAAGGATTTTCACAGTCCCTTACCAAATTAGGATTTGGTAAAGACAAAAACAAATCTAAAGAAACTATCCAAGAAGGAAACAGGAAGCTTTCTGCCAAAACTAAATAAAACTGACTGTGGACTCGGGAGCAGTGGGAGTCCAGGGTGTGGAGAGATGACCTCTGACTCTTGTAATACTAAAAGCCACAGCATGGGTGGAGGGATAAGGCACTAATGGTATACAGAATGTAATAAATTGTATATGGATTTACAGCTAAGAGTAAATGTGTTTGAAAAAAAAAGTGCCATAGATATACCTCATGTGACCTAAAATGCTACAGCTCTCTTTCCTCCTATTAACTTCTTTCTTTGTAAATGTACATTCTAATAAATACTTTCTACCTCTGCTGAATCTCAACTGTCTGTTTGGGAACAGATGAACCTGGAAGGCCCACTGAGTCCTGATATCTGACCATGTCACTATTCTCTTACTACCTTATTAATAATCTGTATTTAAATATTCCATCCATTTTATATTTCAATAACCCATAAAGGCATGTTCCTCACAGTTTTAGTAATCAAGCACAGGTTTTATCCTGTTATCTTTTCCTGTGTCTATCAAGATGACTATGAATTCCCTCTCCTCTTAAAACATCTACTGGCATAAGGTAAATTGAAGTGACAGCCGATGATCATAATTCCATTATCATGCTGAGGACAGTGATAATAACAGGCAAATTCCGGTCTAATGTTAAGTAACAGCAGCAAATTACTGGCTGGCACGATTTGTGACTAAAGTGATCTATGCTGACTTGCCAAGAACTACTCATTCTTTTTGTTGCAATGAAGATAAATTTATGTTTTACCAATACTGCACACGGACCCTTTTTCGGATGGGACTTACTTGAGAACAGAGACACTTTTTATTTGCACTTTTTTCCCTAGGACAAATTATATAATTATATTGTGATTTTAAATAATCTTCAAGATTATAAAGAGAAATAAAAACAGCCAATGCCTATCTTGACTGATACTTTACTTTAATCTGCAGTGTGACACACAGAGCTGATCGTCATGGTAAATGTATTTTCTCTCCTTATACCTAGCAGCTTGCAGGTTCTCATTACAGCAACAAAGTGATTCTGCAATGTGCCCTGTGAACCTTAAATGAAAGTGAAAATTGCACTCCAAAAGTAAACCTGTTGTATGGATACTTCAAGCCATAACTTATCACAGCATGATGATCTCTGAGGCAGAATCTTCCTGTCAGTCATCAAGCATAACAGTTTAACGTATCTTTGGAACCAAACTTTAGGCATTGAAAATGTGTAATGTTCAGAATCACGTACTGCAAAGATCCACAAGTAGCACAAGAAAGCCTATGCCTAGGGTTTGCATGAAGAAAGGATAGGTAAAGACGCTTGCTTCCAAGCCTGAGACCATGAGTTCAATTCTTGTGACTCACAAGGTAAAAAAAAAAAAAAAAAAACTGACTCCAGCAAGTTGTGTTATGATGTGCACACACAAACACACAAAGAAAGAGAGAGACAGAGACAGACAGAGAGAGACAGAGAGATGGGGAGAGACACAGTCAATAAATAAATGTGTACAAATAGAAAGAAAGCCCATATCTAATTATGAGAACTTTACACCGAGGACTCCATTGCTTTAGAGGAAGAGCTGTTAGAAGTCTGAGGCACTCACCATGTATGTAATGGATTATTTAGAACAATTCTAGTAATTGTAAAATATGGGAGGAAAAATGACCACCTGTAAGAGAAGCACTAACTGACAAGTTCTGTTTTGAGGATTAACAGACTTTTATTTTACTATGAGAATCTGAGACAGCTCACAAAAAAATAGAGGTCATCAAATTATCTAGGCAAAGAACCAGGCATCCCTGACTCTTGAATACCATTGTAGTTAGCAAATATATATTTGAACTTCACAGCACTACAATGGAATTCATACCGGAAACAAATTTGTTTGAAGTCCCTGAAGATAATTGCATACTAAATGAAGAATCGTCTTCTCCACCCAATCTTTTGGTCCAGCACATCTTCACCTGAACATGCTGGGGATTCTAATGAGGCACCATCTCACCTGCTGTCATCTCATGGGCTCTTGGTCAGTCAGACCTTTGATTTCCTTTGTAGTTTATCCTTGAACTCTCTGCTTCTCAGGCATCTGCAGAAGCAGCTCTTTCTCAAATCAGATGTCAGCTCAGCATGGAAATCTTATTCCAACCATGAGTTATCTTTCCTAATTCTCTTCTGATTACGTTCTGCACTTTGAATTTAAACTCTATGCAAAGTTACATAAATTTCTTTATTATCTTAATGAATTTCTTATTGTTTTCTCTCACATAACTTATAGCTTTTTAGTTTATGATCATATACATTCACTTTTGCAATAAGCTACATGGACAAATACTCCAAAAAATCTTAAAAATTTGTGTTTACACATCTCACTTTCCTTACTGCAGAATTTTCTCTTTTCAAATATTATTCATGCATGAATAAATGCATTGAAACTGTTTTTTAAGAAGAAAATTTGCAAAGTTAAATAAGATATGAAGTGGATGAGTTCATCATAAATGTTTTCCCAAACTTGGTGAGGCGTAAAACCACACAAGGAGATATGTCTTTTGCCCTCTATCATGATAAGTTTACATTTCATCATTGTTTGTCCTGTGATTTAAAATATATCTTCTTAGAAGCTGTCATTTTTGTCAAAAAGAAAAAGAAAATGTTATACTATTATTTAGCTATGAAAATTAAAAGAATGATTTTGAAAGGCATATATTAAAAAGCTTTCTGATATGTAGCTGATATTCCATAAATACTTCTTTTTCCTCTTTTGCCTGACTCCCTCAGGCTAATCAAAGTCCCTAACTAACTCAGAGTCAGAATTCTAATTTGCTTTAGGCCTACAGGGTGACATGCAATAAGCCTGAAGGTAAATGACTAGGCTTTCTAAGGCAGTATCACTTTTGAAATATTAGAGTTAGAAATGCAATTTTGAGAGGAATGTTCATTAAATTAAGGTCTATGTCTTAATTTAAGACAACTAATCAAGTTGTATGATAAAAAAAATCACACTTCAGTCTTTGTTTTGAAAGTATAAAACAGTGGGAAATTGGTTATAAAACCTGTCCATGTACTTGAGGTTATAAAAACTCTCAAATGCAGTTTTTGGATGATTGAAAAAGATGGGATTTGTTTATTTGTTTGTTTGTTAGCTATACTCTTCAGTTTTCTTGAATATGTTACCTTTCCTATTTTAATCCAATGATTTTTGTTTACAGTATTTTCTTTTGTTGTTATTTACTAAAAATTCTCTTAACCATAATATTCATCATAACAAGCAACAACAACAACAAAAATGTGATTTGGCAACTTGGGAAGGGGCAGGGCTACAATTGGTGCTGAGGGAATGTTGGAACCTAGCTTCCATCCTCAGCAAAACAGAACATTTTTAAAAATATTTTTAACAAAACAGAATTTTAAGATACATGAAACTAAAATAGACATAATAAATATTGGTGTTTATTTATCCTGCAATTTACTAATTTTCAATTTTACTCCCGTGAACTTTTGTTTAATCTCCCGTATTTCTACATTTTAATTTATTTTTAAGGTAAAGTTTATAAAGTCATGTATTAAATGATTAATAATGCTCATCCATGTTAGCTAAGCTTTTTACAAATAGCTCACAGATTAAATATTTCTGATAAGATGCTACTTTTGGCCTTGGCATGGCTACATACACATGCTAGGTGCCTGTTCTACAATAGAATCAATCGGGAAGACTGAGCACAATTTCTGTGGAGCAGTTGGTCTGACAGCTATTCTGGGGTCTTAAATCTGCCAAGAAGCAATGTCTAAGAACACTGTATACATTTAAGAGGTAAATGAATCACAACTTTTTATTATCCACAAAAAATGTTTTCTCAATACAAAATGATGGTTGACAGTCTTGTACACATTTAACTGAGAGATCAGTTTCATGTTTTTAATGTGTGATTGTCCACATGAATCAAAGTGTTTTTTCCTCATTAGACAATCCACTGTGGTTCTTTTTTTGCCAAGGGCTTGGTTGTTGCCTCTACATTTCAGCTTTTTCAGCCTCAGGTGAAGAAGATTAATTGTATATATGGAACAAAGCTTTATCAACTCACTGGGGATTCCATCACACCAACATGACTGAAATTGACCAAAGAAAATGTGAAACAAAAATTACCATGATAAAATATATCAGTAAGATTCAAAATAGTTATCAGTGAGAGAAGGTATGTGTTTGTGAGCTTCAATCTGTTATCTCTAATAAAGGAAGGATGCAGACCTAATATGGGGTTTTGTAGGAGACTGCCTGGCTGCTTGTTCATTTCCTGGTCACCAAGATTCCCCAAATAACCACACAGAAACTGTATAAATTAAATCACTGCTTGTCCCATAGTTTAAGCATATTTCTGGCTAACTCATATCTTAAATTAACCCATCTCCATTCATGTGTGTATTGCAATGAGGCTGTGGCTTACTGGTTAAAGTTCCAGCGTCTGTCTTTTGTGGGACTACATGGCTTCTAGCTAACCTCTGCCTTTCTTCTCCCAGAATTCAGTTTATTTTTCCCCACCTAGCTCTACTGTTTTCCCTATCACAGGCCAAATCCAATGGTGTTCACAGCACAGAGAGGGATCCCACATCACCTCTCCTTTTCTGTTTAAATAAAAGTGAATGTTTTAAATTTAACATATTAAAATTGCATATAACAAAACAGTTATCAAGCAAGAATTATAATTACAATATTTATATCTATTTTATCTTTTATCATGACTAAAGAAAACATTATTTATTCTTCAACTCCATCAAAGACTCCAGAAGGGTACAGTATTACCTAAGTATACTGGAAGTGCATTGTAAGCAACTTCCAAAACTCTAGAATTGACAGAGACATCTCTCTGCGTGGACAATCACCAAAACTTCTTCTATATCATTGGGGCATCTAATCTTTAGCCCACAGGCCCATAGTATCCATCAGACTTTTCCATGAAGCAGGAAATTTTAAAGACTGTTCTGCCTATATTGGTAGTTTGTCAGTTACAGTTTTCTGTGTCTTGTAGAATATCTAACAGACTCTTTCATGAAGCAGGAACTCTGAAGGGATCAGTTTACCTTTAGGCAAGTTCAACAGTCATATCTCTGTGGGTCCTGCATATCAAGTTCATATAACATAGCAATAAGGAGTACAAGCAAGAGAAGTTTCTTACACAAATGGCTAGCAAACTTCATAAGGAGCCTTTTTGATGCCCATCTTCCTCTTGAAGTAGATTGGTGCTGCCAGGAACAGATATGTCTCATTGTCGTGAAAAGTCTTAAGTTCTTAAAACATTTTAAATGTCATATTCTTTTAGTCTTTGAGTGGTTTGAAGAACTCCTATCTAACTGAAATATATCTAATTTATCTAGAAAACCTAATTAACATGATTAGAAGCTTGGCTATTATAGATGATTACCTATTAACCTATATTTCTTAATTATACATTACAATTTTAAGTGAGCTGCACACACAATACCTTAATTAAGAGCTAAAATATACATATAACAAGATTGATCTAAACTTTGTATCAATAGAGCAAGATCCATACCAATGCTAATCTCTATAGCATGTCCCCCTTTAAAGGTAAACAAATATTTATAAATAATCATTTAGGGAATTTGGGTGTAGTCTCTCCAAGCTGCTGTCTGCTTTTTGTGGCGTGAAGTAATTTTGGGGGGTCTTCATAACTTTTTGGGGGATCTTGGTTCATCAAACCACATTAGTCTGAAAGGATTCCACAGTTTCTCATCCTCTGTAGAAACAAAAGAAGCTCTTTTCCAAAGCAATGTATTCTTAGACTCAAATGTTGAAGTTAAGAAACCTTTAGAACATATATACTGATTTAGCTTAGCAGCCCATTCAATGAAATCTCTCTCTGTACTTACCTCCCTCACAGTCAAAAAATTCAAAGAAAACACAATATTATAAAAAATCCCGACTCTCTGTATATTCCATCTTTATATAGCTTATTTGCCTTTACTTTTCTACAAGTTTAATATCTATTTTATTATCTTTAGTACTTTAATCTATGGTTGTCGGTATTCTTATATTACATTTATTGTCTCTTTACTCTTTTGTTCTCTCTTCAAGCCTATGTACATTTACCCAACATTGTGACATGTATAGAGTTCTTTTTATGTCTGAATCTGTCCTATTGTGTATCTGTAATTGGTTTCTGCCCAAGAGCATTTCTTAAAATGCTAAGCACTTCTAAAGCTGCTTTGCTTTTTATCTATTCCAAGTCCAACATGGCAAAGCAGAGGTCTGTTTAGCATAAACCATGCTCACATGTGCCCCATTTTCAGGCACACAGTGGGTCTGTCAATATTAAACAAGTTATAGCACTCTGCTCACAAAGCCATTTAAATGCTCAGCCTCCTGAAGGAGCCAGAGTTGGCACTGGCAGCATGTCCCAGAAAGACACCATTTTCAAACCACACAATTTTTGTCTGCTACCACTGAATCAGGAGGACCTCTCTTGAGGGAGCTGCAGCATGCTGACAGTCAACAAAATGTGTCTAAACTTTGTTTTTCAGTGTCTAGAGTTCCTTTCAAAGCTTTCTCAGGTTTTACATGGATATAGCATAGCCGATCATGATGGAGCAACAATTTGTAGTAGGAGACCTTATTTTTTCTCAGCTTCTCAGCCCTGATAAAATAACAAAGAAACTTTTAATTATAGTTTTTATTAGTTATGATAAAAGATAAAGTAGATATAAATATTGTAATTGTAATTCTTGCTTGATAACTGTTTTGTTAATTTAATTTTTCTGTGGTAAAGATAAAAACCTTCCTTTTTATTTAAACAGAAAAGGGGAGGAGATGGGGGAAGTCCTCCTGTCTATGTGTTGCTATCATTGATTCTGAATAAAGAAATTGCCTTGGCCTTATAGGACAGAATAGAGCTTGGTGGGGAAAACTACATTGAATCCTGAGAGAAAGAAGGTGAAGCTGGGGTGAAGCCATGGAACCACTACCAGAAACAGATATGCTAAATCTTTACCAGTAAGCCACTGCCACGTGACGATACACAGATTAATGGAGATGGGTTAAATTAAGATGTAAGAGTTAGCCAATAAAAAGTGAGCCAAGCAGTGATTTATTTAAGCCAGTTTCTGTGTAATTATTTTGGGGCTGAGCAGCTGAAAACAAACAAGCAGTATCCTACAACAGTGGGGCCTATGGTTTAAGCATACTGTGAATCAAAGGTGGGGAAACAACTTGTAAAACACAGAGAGCTTGAAGGATAAAGAATTATAAATACAACAACCAGCCCATTATCCTGCTGACTACAGACAAAAGAAGCTAGAAATGAAATGAAAAACATGATACAAAAATCTATCATTTAGGCTGCTAAAAATTAAAAGATCCTATCTGGGCCAGGAACACAACTTAGCTCCTACTATATTCATTTCCTGGTCCCTGAATAAGCATAGGTGATGTTGGCTTTTTCTTCTGTTTATGTGTTACTTTTATTGGTTAGTGAACAAAGCTAATTTGACCAATTGTTTATCAGAGTAAAGTAATGAGGGAAAGCCAAATAGAGATAAAGGGAGAGTGTAGAGAAAGTCAAGCAGATACCATGGATCTGCCAAAGGAGAAAGACTTCAGCCAACTGCTGAGGCACAAGACATGTAGAAAATGATGTAGTGACACAGCCATGCAGATTAATAGAAATGGATTAATTTACAATATGAGAGGTAGCTAGGAATATGCTTGAGTTTTAGGTCAAAGAATGTTATCATTAATATAGTTTCTGTGTGATTATTCAGGTCTGCACTGCTAGAAGATCAATGCCCAGTCTCAGTTTTCACATAGATATGAGGATATTTACTGGAACAAGGGTAACTCCTTAGAACTTGAATCCTTGTTTTTAAAAAAGTGACTATAAGGGAGGGGAGATTAAATGAAGTTTCCCTTTAACAGAGGGGCAATCTCTAGACAGCACTTCCTATCAAATAAAAATCCTAGTTTCGGGTGTGTGTTACTTCTTCTCAAGTAGTTGATAAAGTAAATTTCCAAACATACAAGCAATTGTCCTTCTTGATGACTTTCCTGACCTTACATGTAAGACCTGCTGCTGAAGGTGCTAAAAAGCTGAGTGAAGGGACAGAGAAATCAAGCTGAAACCAACATGGATTATTTCTTTTATGAATAGACTTAAACACTAATTTTTCTGAAAATATGACTTACCAACTTAGAATGCTTCACTTATATTATAGTATTTTCTCACTTTTTTACATGTATTTGCTTCCCTCATATATTGTTCAGTCCTAAAAATCTCTGTCATCTTATGCCGTGGGAACTTCTCCAGCCAATAGCCGCTAAGATCCCAGCCCACTTGCCTTGGGCATGACCTTTTGAACTATAAATACAGACATAAAGCTTGTGTAATCTCTCTCTCTCTCTCTCTCTCTCTCTCTCTCTCTCTCTCTCTCTCTCTCTCTCCCTCTCTCTCTCCTTCTCTCTCTCTCTCTCTCTCTCTCTCTCTCTCTCTCTCTCTCTCTCTCCTGCTAGATTCAGTTTCTGTCCCCACTCATGCAGAAGACTGTGATCTGAGTCTACCCCTAAATAAAGAACCCTTTATTACACACACTTCTGAACTAGTGCGGGACTACTCTATCATACCCATCTACTATCTTAAGCATACATCTGGGGTCTATTTCAATTTATCATCCTTAAATATCTTCCAATCATGATGAATTTATAACCTTTGATTTGCTTTGAGTTTTACAAATGACATTGTGAATAGATAAGATTATTTTATTTTATTATATGGTAGATGATATATTGAAGGCCCAAAGGAGGAAAAAAAAACCAAAATCTAGAACACTATATGTTTCAAAGCTTTGAACTAACGAGAATGAAGTGCTTGGAAATAAACCTAATACTCACAAAGTCTTCTTAATTAAAAAATTATGGAGTTTACTTTTGAAGAGATGCTCCTCTTGTGAGGAAGGCATGTATGCTAGCACTAGGTTTGAAAGATAAAATTATCAGGCAGGAAGCTCTGTGAAAAGAGACTGTGGACATAGTGTTGGTGTGGACGCTGAGTGTGAGGATGGCAGCTATACTTCAGGAATATAAATTAACATACGAATCAGAATACAGGATTTCATGTATCAGCATTTTTCACTCTTAAGCTCCAAGTTTGACCTTTCAGTCTGTCATCTATCCTGCCAGCTAGTTTTTGTCATTGTGATATGTTCAAGGTCCAAATAACCCTAGGTTATATGCACATATTCTGTGTAGCAACATAAAGATATTTACTTATCCTCTAAGTGATACAAGTCCTAACTGTAGTCAATAACTTCATATAGAAATCATATAGAATGTGGACTCTGGTTCTGACTCTGCCCAATAACACAAACGTAATAGTGAAAGGAAAGTAGTACGCCTAACTACTTTTATTCATTTTGTGTATGCTTTGGGTGTTTCTGGAAGGTGAACCAAACATCACATGGGTACTATATACATGCACTGTGTGGTCATTCGAATATAATTGGCCCCCTACATAGTGAGTGGTATTACTAAGAGGTATGACTTTGTTAGAATGGCTATGAAAATGTTAAAAGAAAGTATGGCACTATGGGGCACCTTTGAGCTTTTCTATACTCAGGACATCTCTAAATGCCTCTTGAATTGCGTTGCCTGTGAGATAGAGCACACCCAGCACCAGTCTGATATCTGCATGCATACCCTTGCCCACATCTCATTGTGAAGATAATGGGTTAACCCTCTGAAACTATAAGTGAGCTGCACCAATTACATGTTTTTCTTTGCAAGAGTTGCCATGGCCATAGTTTATCTTCACAGCAATGAAAATTCTAAGACATAGGTTAGCACCAGGGACTTGGATATTTTCATCATGGGCCTGACCATGCATTTGCTTAGAGGAATTTGGATGTTGGTACTTTAAGGTATAAAAGCTGGGGATTTTTTTAAGCACTGTTTAACAGCCCATACTCATAGGAAGATGGAAGACAGAGTTATTAAGAGTCATTTGAAATGCCGGGGGTGGGGGACTCACTTAATAGGATTCAGAGGAAAAGAATTTTACTATGTTGCCTAGAGATCATTCTTGTGATATTTTGATGAAGAAAGTGGCTGTGTTTTGCCTTTTTCTGAAGAGTTTGCCTGAGGCTAAAGTGAAGAGTTTTGGAACAATTTCGTTGGCAGAAGAAACCTTAAAACAGCCTAGTATAGACTATGTCATGTGGTTAGATTCATAGAGATTGTGTTCTGCATAAATAGGTAATCTTCAGTCACTGTAGAATATAACATTTAAAAAACTTTAGGTTCTGTTGATGTGAGACACATTTGCTCCTGGCAACACCAATATATTCCCAAGAAAATGTTGAGTACTGAAGACACTCCACATGGAGCTTGCTTTCTTCTTGGAAAAACTGGCCTTGGGGCAAGGAACTGCCCATGCCTTAACCTCTGACAAAATGTCTATGCCATCTATTGCACATTTTGGAAGCTCCTTAAATGTACTTCCTGCCTACTCAGGTAATATTATCTCCCTTCTCAGGTCTTCAGTGGGGTTAAAGACTAGATAGTCATAATTGTTTTCTTCATATGACTTAGCCAAGCCATTTCTACTATAAGACTTAAACTTCTTAGGATAGAATAATTATTGAAACATTTAGCATGTTTTTGCTTAATATTTTTATGCTGTTTGTAATTCTAATTTTTATACTTCATGATTAATTGTTCTCATTGTATATAGTTTTGTATTGGGTTTAGACCTCTCTTATTTATTTAGACAAAAGAGGGAGGTGATGGGGAACCTCCTTCAGTCAATGGCCATTGAGAGGCTGGACCAAGTTGGGCATGTTTTTGGGTACCAAAATGTGTGACTGACTGCTCTTTCTTTCTTTCTCTTCTGGCTCTCACACCTGGATGCTGGATTCCATTTCTGTTTCCCGTTGTGATCTGTGAGCTCCCTTTTAAATAAAGAACCCCTTATTATAACCTATTCAGAGCTAGTGTGAGATTACTTTATTTATATTCCCCTTCATCGTGTGTGTTCCCCTTCAATAGTTTCCTATAAAGTGAATGAACCTTATATTAAATAGACTGTAGGAGCAGGGTAATATATTTAAATGAGTAATCTATGTTATAATGTGTATCTTTATGTTAAAGTTAAGGTATTAAACATTGTGAATGCTTGTGTAAGATTTTCCCCCCAAAATGGTTTAACTTTATTATGTCTTGTGTAATTATTCTTTAATCTATTAAGATAATATCTATACATATCACTATGTGGAAGCAGTAAAGGCTCACATTCAAGTCACTTCTGGACTCATAGGACTTTGGGTACTGGCTCTCTTCCTTTCTTAGCCCATATATCTGTATATTTGCTTAAACCTATCTTTTAGTTTTTGTACTTTAATTATTCTTGTGATCAGCTGAAAGAATTCAAGTCTTCCAATCTGACATAATTCAGCATCAGTAATTCATTTATTCCTTATAAATATTTATCTCACTTCTCTCACAAGTTCCTGTACTGTACAGTCAGAATATATATTGAATGAGGCATGAACAACTCATGTCCTTAAAATGCTTAGAGTTTTCTGGGGGAGAAACTATTAAGAAGCTGAAAGTCATAAAGTGTGAAAATTTGAAGAGGAGAAAGTACAAAGCTAAGTAAAAAACAATATTGTGCAAATTGTCTGGTTGGTAAGTCAAAGAATAGGTCTTAAGAACATTAATGTTGAAGGTTAAATGTGAGATGCATATCGCAAAGATGATACAGAAAGTTGGTAAATATATAGAAAATCTAGAATAATGCCATTAGATGAAGATTAATTTAGTATAGAAAAAGAATGTACACATGAACTGTATTTGCACTAAAACAACCAAAATACTACTTAAAATATTATATGATAAAAATATTCTGCATGATTAGAGAAAAATATTAAAAGCAGTTACATACTGCCTTAATACTATAATATCCTAGCCACAGAAAATATAGAACGAACTACCTAACAATCATAATAGAGAAAAATATTATAATGAAAATGAAGAAAGAACCCGTTAGGGGATTGACAGGAAAGCACAGTTATGAAAATTCAAGGAAACAAAAATTGAAGAATCCATGATTAATCACATAATCTAACCACAATTATATATAATTCATTTTTGTAGGAGAAGCTGAGTCATTGCTGTCTGATTATGACTTTCAGTGGTGCCAGGATGACTTGAAGTTTATCTTCAGTCCAGGAAATCATTTGTTTCCAAGACAGGATTGCTTCCTGAATCACTGCTCATCATTAGTAGCTCTGAAAATGTCTACAGGCAATATTTATAATTACAAATTACAAATCCGTAATCACAGATATAGATACAAAAGAAAATGCACACTACACATGCACTCAGGTACATACCTACAAACATACACACACACACGCACTCGAACATAACACCAGTTGTTTCTTTATTAAAGTACAATGTTTAGATTTCAAGTGTGACTGCATTCTAAATATATGAAGCATAAGCACAATGAATCTAATAATGAGGATTATGTTTATAACAAATTTATGAAATACATTGTTAAAAATTAAATCACAATTGTGAGAGAAATAACAATATAATACATCGAGATGAAATAATATTTATAACAAGAAATATAAAAAGGTAGTTATGTTGTTTGTGATTCAATTACCTGCAGTTAAACAAAAAGGAGAACATCACGTTGAACATGATGAAAGTATATCAAGTATGTGTATACATTTTTTTATATTTGTCATCAGTGCAATGTAGACAAATAAAAATAGAAAAACAAAACACTATTAGTAAGCAATTCAGAGATTTTAAATTATGTACCATTATGAAATTGTGGAGAAATCATGTTTCACATTGTCCTGTAATACTGAAAACATGAAGCATTTGCCAGTGGATTTATATAGTATATGTTATTTGACCAAGCATTTAATAAAAATCCCAAATAATAGTGCCATTGTCATAGTATTATTGGTAATACAATTATGACTCCAAGGTTTGATTACTTCTTATCATCATGCAGGTATTATATCATCCAACATAATCATAAAGAATAAGTATATGCACTTACACTCAGAGTGTTATAAGGTATTCTGAGAGACCAAATTCTTATAATTTAATATAGAATGTTGTTGTGATTAATTAATTTATTGATTCTGAGTCCTGTTAACATCTTGTTGCATTATATCACGTATCTATTAGTGACCTTGGGATACTGATGTAAGATGTGAATCTGGGCCTTTATATTCAGGTTTTTAAATGTGTTTTATTAGCTGCTGGAGAGTTTATACTACATTTATTCATAACAAAAATTTTTAAATATAATTTAAGCCTTTTGCCATTAAATGCACTATGAAGCAATGCAGAAATATTATTTCTAGGATGATTATTGTAGTTAAATAAAGCAAAAATAACCAACTATGATGTGACACATTCTAGAAAAAATATTGAAGAGTCTTTCAAACTTACAAATTTATTCTAGTGGCTTTTTGGAGTAAGTACTCACTAATTTGAAGGCTATCAACAGTATAAAAACACTTGCAAATTTAAACATGAGGATTCACAATGTAATCATGGCTACTTAAGAGATCATATAATCATGCTGTCAATCATCACAACAAATACTTCAGAAACTTCAGTATGGATCTGCAGACAGATTCATTCTCCCATTTTGTTCTTTGCATCCAGTTATAAATAGCAACCCTTCCCAATACAGGGGAAGCAATCTCAACTACTTCCTATTAAATAGACTCTTGAACAAGATTTTTCTTGGCAACCATTCAAGAAAACAAATTTAACCTGTTGACAAAGTTGACATTCACTAAACTTTCAAGGCATCAATAGATTTTGATGTGCACAACTTTTAATGGAAAGAAGTCTAAAACAAAAATTTAGATAAAATATACACATTTCTCTCTCTCTCTCTTTCTCTCTCTTTCTCTGTGTGTGTGATACAGATCAGGTTTCTGTACACACTACAAAGAATTTGTGTAGTTTAACTCTTTACACTTACATAACACTGGAATCTTTCATTAGAAAAGAACTCTCCAAAATATCTTTTATACACCTCCCAGTACCAATTAGAATGAATTATTAGTTTTATTCATTAAATAATTAATAAGTATATAAACAATATTAAGCTTTACAACACAGAAATTCAAAGGACCACCTGTTATAAAGATCAAAGGGCATTCAAAATTCTAAACAAATACTAACACAACAACTCTTATCAGCCAAGTACTGTACCATGTGATGAGAAAAACTTAAGCATATATTATATATGTATTTCATATACTTGGTAGACAAACATAGCTAGGTACTAGGTCTATGTGTGTTACCAAAAGTATAGGTAATTTGTGTAAACTATTTTATAACATCCAACTTAAAATACTGTATTAATTTTCAAGACTATTTTTTGCAAGTATTTATATATCCATATACATGTGCTCTTCAGTTTATGAAAAAGGATGGTACTAGATTGCTTATTTTAAAACTTAAAGTTATCTGAACCTTCCTTCATTTGTGCAGCTTTACAATTCAATTTGATTCCTAAAGTCAAAATCAAGGATATAAATCAAAATTAAAATAAGGAAAACTTCACTATCCTTGTGATATCCTTATAACAAAACTTAAATAATCTCCAAATATTATAACTTCATATTGGAGATTATTTATAATGGAGATAGGAGGAATGTTGATATACCTCACAAGAATATTTCTCTGACCTTACTCTGCCATATAATATATTAAAGTTCTTATAATTAATGGATCAATATTGATGACTTATGAATATTCATAATGATTTGGAAAACACTTTTAGTAATGAAGTCATGTTGTATGTGGATCCCATCCATCACAATATGCAACTTTTTAATTTTACTTTTTCCTTGATTTTCCCAAGCTATGCCAGTTTCTGACATTGTAGGTGATAATCTATTTTAGATATTTTAAAGAGGAGAGCTTAAGTGTCATGTAGAATGTGCACAGATAGCTTTTGGTTTAGTTCCCTGGTTACTGAATTAGAATGTTTTGATATTGAAGATGGTATCCCACAGATAAAATACCTTTCTGGCAAGTGAAATAAAAATAATCTCAGCCTGCCCCTATTAATATGAATGCTGATTTCATAAAAGTGGTAGTATTTCTCAAATCTCTCTGTTAAGAACATGTTTTTTTTTTCTAATTCCCATACTATTCTCTTTAAATGGTAGTCACTATACAGGACTAAATAATAGAATCCAAGACTCTGTAACTTTAATGGTAAAGTATTTAAGTAAAGACCTTAGTGATTTTTTCCACAGATTCTCTACGTAACCACATTCATGTTTTATTGATATCCTGTTTGCCATAGTTTGACTAGTTGCACTACAGATGACTATCTATTAACCTTTATTTCTTAATTACACATTATATTATTAAATGAGCTACACACACAATACCTTAATCAAGAGCAGAAATATACATATAACAAAATTTACCTAAAATTTATATTAATAAACCAAGATCCATTTCGATGCAAATCTCTATAGCACTCTCATTTAACAGTAACACTGAAAATAAAAGTCAAAGTATGCTCATGGCTTACAAGGTGTTATTTATTTAGATCTTCTGAGTAGAGAAAAAAATCAAAAGGAAGCACACAGGTACCAAGATGTTCACATCAATACATATTTCTACATGCTACCACTTGTTTCTATATTGAGCAAAGTACATGTTGATGATGATGGCGCCAAGTCACAATCAATCAGTTTACCCAGGAATCGTTCTCTTTTCCATGTACAAATCTTCACTACAGGAATAGGAAACCCGCCCACCAGGTCTATAGCAGTCATTTGTATCATTGCTCAGGGATGCTATGTGTGTGTATCCATGTGTGTGAACACATTGGAGGAAAATCGCTCCTAGAATTGCAACACATCATGTAAAAAACACTTTGCAGACCAGTGTTTACTTTGTTATTTAAATACCGATTTTACTTTTTGTTATTGCTTTTAATCTTAAAGTTCAGTTTCTCTTTCCAATAGACTCAAGTCAGAAAGTCATGCCAGTTCCTCAAGTGCAAATGATACTCAGGTTTGCACATGGAGGTTGTATCAATCAAGTTTTCTGAACTCCATCTTTTTTTTTGTTTGCTAGTTTCTTTTTTTTTTTAATTTTTCCATTCAAAAATTTATACTTCTTCCCCTCCTCCCATTCCCTTCAGCTCCCTCCTTTCCCCTCCTCCCTCCCCCTCCCTGTTTGAGAGAGGGCTGGAAACCCTGCCCTGTGGGAAGTCCAAGGCCCTCCCCTACATCCAGGCCTAGGAAGCTGTCTACACTCCATCTTTATAATTGCTGCAGTCTTAATGACTTTGGTTTACTTTTTGCATGTTCAGATTGTGATATTTCATAATTTTCGAGTGTATACATTGTTAGTAATTGACTATCATGATACTATAAAGGAGTATCTGCATTTTCTAAATCATGTCGCCATTTCCTATTCACCTTTTCCTTTCCCATCACATCCTGACAAACACTGTTCTCCATTCTGTGAACTTTTACAGAATATTGATAATTTGGATTCAGATGGTATGTGGCCTGCTGAGATTGTCTTCTTTCACTTATCAATTGTGTTTAAGAAACATGTCACTTGTTCTTCAGAGCTCATTAAATTTTATTAGAGAATACAGTCCATCATAGGGATAAATCAGAGTGTGTTTATCTACTCACTTATTGAAGGACATTTTGATTGTTTCCAATTTGGAGCGTTGCAAACAAAGCTTTTAGTAGACACATGAAGTGAGTTTTGTAGACAAAAATTTTCAAATCACTTGCACATATAATAGGAAAGACTATGATTTTCATGCAGGATTCTTAAACTTTATTTAAATTAAGAAAATGCTGTCCAATTGCATTCTCAAGAGGACTGATGAAAACCTTGACAATCAAGATCCCTTGGCATCTGAGAAATTTTCAGATGAAATTGCTTAAGTGGGTATATAAAATACATATCTGCTTTATATAAACATATAATAAAACAACAGAAGAACATTTAAGGATATTTCAATTATTGATGATAATTATTGTTATAAATGAATTGTGTTTGTTACATTTTCAGAGATCTCTTACTATCACCCACATTTCATTGTATCACATTAAGATTAACTGCCAAAAGATCAAGCAGATGCATTTGAGACTGTAGAGAAGTCTTAACAATCAACAGTGCTACTGTTCTTGCAGGGTAACCTGGTTGTGTTTCCAACACTCAAACGAATGCTTCTAACCACCTTAACTCCAGTTCTAGTTAAGTTCTTCAGTACCCTGGAGTTATCCAATAGTCTAGTCTTCATGACCCACAGTTCTGCCTGTCTCTGCTTCTTCAGCACTGAGATTACAAGTACATGTCTCAGTAAATAACTTCCAATTGTTTACTTTTTACTATATTAGCTACAGAAGATAGAGGCTCAGTAAATAACTTCCAATTGTTTACTTTTTACTATATTAGCTACAGAAGATAGAGGCAGATTTAGGAGTCATGCAAACCTTTGGGCCAGGAGGGTAATTCATAAGGACAATAACGTGCTCATTAAGAGACTCGAGGATAGGTTTTCACACGTATTCTGGACTGTTACTTATTCTTGTGCTCTTTCCTCCTCAACCTTTCTCACTGACCAATCTCATGCATCTTTCATTCATCACTTGTCCTTTGCAGAAAAATGATTGATACCTCAGAAATTCCCCTTACCTCCAGCCAGCATCAGTCAGCTGTCTGCATACTTTTCCACACTTAGTGGAAGAGCAAATTTTCTACAATCACTTTGAGAAACTTATAGGCAAAAGACGCTAGGCTCTCAAGTCAGGTATGTTTTAACCTTTCATGATTAGCAAAGAGATTTAAAAATTTCTGACTTCTACATTGAGTCTAGCAGCATGTACAGAGAATAAGAAAATTGAAAGGCTGTGGATCTGGGAAAGCCAAAAGGTAAACATCAATAGCTGAATTCAGATGAAACATTACTGTATACTGACTCACAGAAGGTAAAAATTTTACAGAAGGTGAAAATATAATTAAGCTTCAAAACTGTTTAAGCCTAGAAAAGTAAGGTTATAGATAATTGGATATACATGTGCACTATTTAGAAAAAAACATTTTAAAGTTGAAATTTAGCAACTGACTGTCCTTTTATCTCTAAAATCTCTTATAGTACAAGGTTAATATTTCCTAGATAATGGTTGCCTCATTATTACATGCCAAATATGTCTAGGTGAATTTGTTAAGATGGAAAAATAAAGCATAAATCAATCATCTTAATCTGATGTGTTTCTTAAAAATTTTTCTTAATGTGAATATGAAAGTGAGTTTCTCTTCAACACACTGACTTCCAGTGCACCCAACTGCATTTTCACATATTGATAATTTCATAACTTATCCCTACCACATATTGCTCGTCTTTTTAAAATTTATATTTCTAAATTCTTCAAAGTAGTTCTCAATCTTATTCTATATGATTCTAATATCTTTCCTAAGGCAAAGACATTCTCCTCCAATAATTATTAAAAATTTAGCATCACCCACAACTTGTTTCCTGCCTTGTCTCTTAGTGCACTAGCTTTACATAACGCTGTATTTTCCAACCTTGTAACTTACATTCTTGTAACATATGCATTCCATTTGCTCATGGCAGACTGTATTCCCTGCTTAAAGTAAACTCAGTGTATCATCTTATCTAGCATGCACTTAAACACTTTATATTAAGACACAAAATTATATGTGTACTTTTGTCCTGATAAAGGCCAAGGAAAACATATTTGTTAATTATTAATTTTTAAAGAGTAATAATGGTCACACATATCATTATTATCACATGTAGAGACAGATGATAGATTGAGGGATACATAGGTAGATGTTGTGGGAACTTCTTCATCCAATAGGCTTTAAGATACCAACACACTTTGTACATGGTCTCATATGCTATAAATGCAGAAAAATTTATGCATGGACCTCTTTGCTGATGGATTCAGTTCCAGCACATGAAGAGGACTGTGGATCACTACCCTTACTGTGAGTTTAACCTCAAATAAATAAACCTTTGTTATACTCCATTCTGGGCAATTGTGGAACTTGTTAATATGACTACATTTTGGTGCTCATAGCTGCTGAAGGAGAAGGACACTGCCTAAACTTTTCCAGTAAGCCGCAGCTTCTTGGCAATATATAGATTAATAGAAGTGGGTAAATTTGAGATGTAAAAGCTAGCTAGGAATATGCCTAAGCTATTGAGCAAACAGTATTGTAATTAATATAGTTTCTGTGTGCTTATTCAGGTCTGGGTAGCTAGGAAAAAAATGAGCAATCTCTATTTGCAGACAGACAGAGATGGTATATGTATATATATATATATATATATATATATATATATATATATATATATATATATGTGTGTGTGTGTGTGTGTGTGTGTGTGTGTGTGTGTGTTTATATGTGTGTACATATATGTATGTATATGTATATAAATTTACAAGATAAAAAGCAAAATAGGCATCAAAGTTTCCTTCAAATAACAGCTTTATCTCGTGTTCTTGCCCTCGGAGTTTTATACCCTATTTTATAAATAATATAGTTTGCAAATCAAAGTAATCAAGTTATCGTATCTGATACGATCAGAGGATGACATGTGTTTTCACCTGCTCTGTGTTAACTTTATCAACATGGGAACTCCTGAGCCCTGAGCTGCTCAGGTAAGGTATCTTAAGATTAGATGAACATTGCACAAAATGCTTTGCAAAATCATAGTTTTGTACAACTTTACACTCCCTGAGGATTATTATTATGTTAATTTAGTTTTTAAATCTTCAAATGTATATAAAATGTATGTGACCATGTCCTACCATTTCTTCCCTTCAAATTCTGTTATTACTTCCCAAAACATGCCCTTCCAAAATTCCAACTCACGAAGAAAATTTCAGCTTTGAAGTCTTCAAATATAGTTTTAGAAACTTTACTACATTTAGTAAAATTCATCATTCCTTTACAAGATGACATGTATAATAACAGGTGCTGATATGTGTAGTTTCTTAGCAAAATGTTAAAAATTGTTTTCTGCATACTTTTCTTTTTTATGTTCTTTTATGCAGCATTTTCTTTAGCTAGCAATGAGGGATTGACAATCTTGTGATTGGGCTTGAAAACAGTTGAACAATCTATGAGTCAAATCTGCAACACAGTAGATGCATGTATAAAAGGTTAACTTCATTACAACCTACGTTTTGCAAGAGGGGAGAAGTTGAGAAATGTCAAGTAAGATTAAAGCCTGCAAATTATGATGCTAATGGCTTGAAGCAGGTGCTGCTGCACCGAAATCTTTGGCTCTTTAAGCAAATTTTAAAGTTAATGGTAAAATGCATCTATTATTCAGTTTTGAAATATTTTCTTGTCTATCATAAAAGATTGTTCAGTAATCATGAATAAAACCACTAGATTTTGCATTTATATACAGCATGTTAGCCATCTTGACTTTTAGTAATCTATCATGATGTTTGAAGTGGAAGTGGTTTCTGTTAACAGGGAGTATTATTTTAAAATTTCACTTTTTTATAAGATTCATTATTATACATTAACACATTAGTGTTCTAAAGATCTAGATCAAGATTTCCTAACTTCAGTGTTTCTAAAACTTCGGCCAGATGATTATTGCTTTTGTGAGGATAACTTGGATATGAAATATCCAGTGTTATAAATAAGAAATTGTGAAGTAAGAATAAATTCTGGATTAATGTCTCAGCACAAAAAATGAAAGAGTGGCAAAGTAAGAAAAATAAAAACACAATAAAGCCACAAGACGCATGCCAAAATAAAGGTATGCCAATAGCATCAAATGAGTACTCACTAATGGAGACTTTCAAGTTTATTTTAAAAACAAATCAAGGGATGAAAGAAAAACTTAATATTTTCATGCATAAGAAAGAACTGAGTTCACTGTTTAGATAGGTGAGGCAGTAGCAGGGCAATGGAAGCGGGAAAAGACACTGTCTTCATATTCTGATACGTGTAAATGAAACCACAGTGAGATGAATGTTTATAGCAACAGACGCCCGTGTTGACAGATTTTGAAGGACTGGCAACACAGATGTAATTGGTTCAATCAAACAGGGACCTAGGAAAATAGAAATATATTTCACATATATCCAAGGCTTTATTTTTGATAAACATGTAAATTGTGTCATAGCCAATCTGTTAATTATATTCATAGAATTTATTTGTTAAGTTTGATTAAATATAGTATTACGAATCAGTGAGAATGAACAGAGCTGATTTCAGTAAATGTTTCTGTATAGTGTCATTCAAGAACGCATTCCTTCAAGACCTCATATTTTTCCTCCCCACTTGTACCTTTTTAAATAATGTACAAAAATTTATATACATGTCTTAGGATCTGCAAAACAAAACAGGATGCAAGTCAGACTTACCGCTTTATCCATGATTTTTTGGCTTCCGACTCATTTATAAAAAGTAGTAATGAATTTAGAAAAGGGTGTTCAAGGGAGGAAAAGTGAAAATATTTACAAAATCAATATTGCAAAGAATGGGTGGTGGTTAGCATTCCCATAAATATACGAAAATGAAAATGAGATTTGGGTGGTCAATGAAAATGAAGTAGATTGAGAAATTACAGTAAACTGCATCAGATTTCTTCCTGCTTCACCATTTTTTTTCTCATTTTTTATTAAAAATTTCCATCTCCTCCCCTCCTCCTCCCCCTTCCCTCTCCTCCCTTCCACCGATACCCCCACTCCACCCCTCTCCAAGACAAAGAGCCATCAGGGTTCCCTTCAATATGTTAAGTCCAAGGTCCTCCCAGCTCCCCCTAAGTCCAGGAATTCCTCCTTAGAGCACTGTTATTAAAAGAATGTCAGGGTTTTATTTCAGATTTTTTTTCAAAGAGTTCTCTGTTCTTTTTCATCTGAGTAAGACAGCAAGATAATCAATTAAATATTTATAAAAGAAATGTAAATTTTTAGCATATATTAGTTCTGAAGATATTTTAAAAGGTCACTAAGAGGTTGATTGAAATCTCCCCAAGTTTTCTGAATACAGCCGAGTTTTCATCACGTGTCTCTGGTTTTATGAATTGGTACATCTCAAAAATTTAGACTGTGAAAGGAGTGCGGAGTAATTAGTAGATATTTCTTTAATTCTTTAATGATATATCCACATATCATGATTCATATTTTGTATCAAACTTATACTGATGGTCTAGGGATATGTTTCCATTTGAACTAATTTTGACCTGTAGAGATGTAAAAATGTATGATAATACATGATCATGAGAAGAAGCGCCAAAGAGAGCAGCATGCCTATTTCTTTAGTGACATTTCCAGTCTTATCAATAATCACTAAAAGACATTACTTGCCATGAGTTACTGTTGTACACTTCACTAAACAATTTACTTATAAACCATTTACTTCTTTTTATAACTGTCTATATTCTTTTTCTTTTCTCTCCCAAGCCTATGCACATTTATCCAACACTGTGACCCTTCCTTTTAGAGGTCTTTTTTTTTTTTTTTAAAATCTGAATCTGTTTATATTGTGTGTCTGTCATCCTCTTCTGACCAGGACTTCTTCTTAGAATGTTAAGCATTTCTTAAAAACCCAAGCTTCAGCATTGGTAAAGCAAATACGGCCCTGCCTGCTTGCTTCCAAGTCCAACATGGTGGAAGTCTGTTCACTGCCTCTGAGACTGCAGGGTAGGAGCCATTCTCACCACCCCAACTATAATAAAAAGTTGCCTCGTGCCGCTACCAAGTACCTTGTAGCATGCTGCCCACAAACCACATTTAAATGCTCAGCTTCCTGAAAGAGCCAGAGTTTGCACTCACAGCACAGTACAGAATGTTTGGTATTATTAGAATCACTTCTACTGGAGAACTGAAATTATTTCTTTGTTTGTTGAGCCAAGAACTTCTGTAGGACAGGTTGATAACATAAGCAATAATATAAGCATCTTAAATAGTCATACATGTAATTTCCTTATTTGTAAAATTAAGTTAATCAGTAGCCTTTACAATATAACAGTGAATCAGAAAACTGATCATTTTAATGCTTTGCATGAAAAAAAATCTTTAGAAATGTCTTCTCTTATATAATTTAAATGAAACTCCCTTCCATTGGAATCTTTAGCCATATCTTCAGTCAACACGCTAGCTATTGTTGAAATATTTATTTCAATGTACTAACCAACAAGACCACATATAAATATATTTAACATAATATTGTCAGTGTTTGAATAAGTCAAAGATATATTGCCTCCATAAACCTGAGAACTTGAAATGCTTTGAATATATGCCCAAACCTAAAAGCCTCAAGTCACTAAAAAGTAATGAGATAAAAGTACTTTCATCTATGTTTCTCCAACTATTCATGAGTCTCTTCAACACAATCCTGGTGATCACTCCTACTTTTACTCCAGGACATAAAGCCTGAGTGAGACTATTATACCTCGACTTCAAAGCATGCAAGGGAGCCAATACTGCACAGCTAAGTTATTTGATGTTGCTTTGTGTTAGAATTCAGGGAAAAATAAGTGCTTTGATTCATCTGCTGCCTTGAAAGTGTCCTCTCGTGGAACTGCTCAGAAACAGCTTTGATATGGATTGCCTCAGCTCCTGGACAATCCTCAGCTGGGTTTGATGGTCAGGTTTCAGGAAAGTAAATCAGGACCAAATTATACAAAATGTACATCTGTGATAAGACTCCTTGATTAAATCAGGAGACTCCCTTCCTTCCTTTAATTTGGAGCAATAAATTAGAAATGACTATAAAGTATTTTTGCCGAGATTATAGAAAGAGGACGGTTAATGAATATGAAATTATGAATTAAACCTGAAAACATGGTTTGAATATGTGAAATGATTTCCTAATATTAAATAGCTATTGTGTGTTCAGCATATTAGGAAGAAATATTTAGTAAAGTATATAATAATCACTTATAAGCTGATTTGCAATTGTGTTGGAATACTTACATTATATAGCTACAAATAAATTACTGGCTTTATATCTATCATGAAAGAAATACAAATATAGCTAATATTAATATAGCATCACAAAATAAAACAGATGTGTTTAGTGACTAGAAGCAATTGTCTCTTCATTTAATTCATTTGTTTAAAATAGTAAAATTAATCATCATTGACATGTCCAATTCCAGAAGAATTTCAACTATATTAAAAATTGGAACAAAGACTGGAGTAACGCTCCTTGGCGAAGGATGTATATTTTCTTTACAGAGAGCATGAGTTTGGTTCTTAGCACCAACACAGCATTGCTCACAATTTTTCCTACTTCCAGTTTCTAGGAATATGTCAACCTCTTCCACTCTCTGTGGACACCCGCACTAATATGTATATACTCACATACAGGCAGACATATATTTAAATTCTTTTAATATAATAAAGAATGGAAGTAGGTAACTATCTTAGTTGGATTTTGTTTTATTATAAAAAAACCACAATTTGATTTATATGTTATCATTGGAAAGCTCCATTATTCAAACAGATAAAAATATTGTTACTTCCATTTGATTTATGGTTATTATACAGCATTCTGATGAGTACATATTTTTAAAAGCAGTAGCATAAAAGATTTATGTACTGATGAAAAACCAGTTTCAATTAAAACAAACATACTACCAAACAAAAGGAACAAATGCATCTACAGCAACAAGAAAAATACTTGATTTTCAATTAACGCCCTTTGTTGTATCTCGGACATACTCTTGTTCTCACTTCCATGCTGAAGCAAACTAAATTTTTGAAACCTGTTATTACAAAAATGTACTTTCAGTAATTATATCTGTGTACTCTTAAAATATATTCTAAACAAATATAGTTCAATTATTGAAGTCATTTTAAAAGAAAAAAAACGGAACTGTCTGAGAAAAATTTCAGAGGGAAACAAGGCTGCATTTTAGCTCATGTTTCACTTTCAAATTTTATTCCATAAAACGGAAAATCAAGTACCTATGCTCACATACTAAATGCCTGCAGCATATCAAAAGAATTAAGCACAGAAAAGATATTTTTCACAAATTTCCTGTAATGCCAGCTATGGAGATTAGGATACAAAGCAATTATTGCATATTTATTGAAAGTTATAAAAATAGATTTATGGTTAATATTTAATATAATATTATTTGTATTTAGCTCAATAAAACACAAAAATATATAATGTTATGCAATTTTTCTGTCTGTATGATTCATTTGAATTAAAGTTCTTATAAGTAAGGACTTAAGTTTGTCCACATAAATCAAAAGCATCCCTAAAATGTTTAGAACACATTTCCATCTTGCCACATCTAAAGATAAATTGTGTGTACCTAGTATAAAATATATTTCTAAAAATATGTCAAAATAAATAAAACACATATCAACCATTTTCATATATTTCCTAATCTTGTTTTGTAACTAGTCATGAAGAAGGTAAAGGAAATGACACAAAGCAAGAAACTGAGTCTGTTTTATTTAATTTTCTTTTTGGTTATTTTATTTCTGTTTTATTAAGACAGGGTTACTCTGTGTAACAACTCTGACTGTCCTGAAATTCTCTTTGTAGACTAGGCTGATCTCGAATTCACACAGATAGGCCTGCCTCTGCCTCCTGAGTATTGGGATTAAAGTTACATGCCACCACTGTCAGGCTATTCATTTTCTTAACCAAATATCAGCAAGTGACTGCTGGAAAGAAGTCTAGATCAATCAACATATCTCATTCATCTTTGCTAAAGAAGCTAAAGTTATTGAATCAATACAGCTGTCACATTTTCATCGATACATTCTTCTTGCCTATAATTACCATATTATTGACAATAATATCTTAGGACATTGATTTTACTTACAAAATTTTTATTTCCTTCATCTCATTAGCATCTTAAACTGTTGTATCTCAGTAAGAATAGGGGAAAATGTATGACCTATAACCACAGAGTTCTCGGTATCTGAATAGTATTTTATAAAGGAAAAATATTTATGTTTAAGTACCAAATTAATTAATGATAAGAACATTAAAAATATAATTTTAACTAAGATATGTTACTGAGAAATAATTAAGTGTAAAAATCATATAAAAATACCAATAAAATAAGTTTGCTTGTAGAAATTATAAATTCCTTATATTTGCTTTTCTTCATTTATTAATTTTAAAGTTTATAATTGAATGGCATTTCACATAATTTTGTATGATTTCCACCTTAGTGCCCCTTTCCATTTTCATTTGTGCACCTGTACTCCCTCTGATATTAATTACCTCTTTTTCTTTAATTATTATATTTCATATTATGTATATGCATATGTATATAAAATACAACCTGCTGAATTCCTTCAGTGCTGGTTATAAGTATTTGTTCTTTCCATCCAATGTCTAAATTTGAGGATAGGACTAATCATTTTCAGTCATTTCTATAAATTTGTGAAGCAGGACCAAAAGTGAAGTTTCCTAGTTCTTAGTTTACAAATATCTAAACAAATGTTAAGATGAAAATCTTTAGCAAGAATAATTGTGCAGGAGAATCTTTCAAGCTCTTGTATCCTTCTCTGTCTAATACAACTAAGATCCTGTTATAGGAGCTTGGCATGAGAACCTGTATTCTCAGCTCATGCAACATCTATGTAAAAATCCTGGTGTGACTTCACACAAATAGCCATAGCAGTTTTCAGAGATGGGAAGATTGAGGAGTTTACTAGCTCTAGATACAATGGAGATTGCAGCACCCATGTATGTATGTCGCAGAGATGGACGATCAAGGAGTGTACTAACTCTAGATACAGTGTGAGAATCTTTCTCAAAGGAAGAAGATGGATGGTGTATAGTAACAGAGCATAACACCTGACATCCTTCTCTGAACCCTACACACACATACACAGGCATTCGCACCTATATATGTACATGTGCTCACACAGAGACAGCTACACTGCACACACACTCACAGAGACACACTTACACACAGAAATATACATGTACACATGTATAGACATTTAAAATAATAAAGTAATATTTCATTATATATGCAATGCATGTGCATGTTATAAAATCATATATGTAGGATTCCAGGTAAATTGAAGTTCTAGGTTCTATTATCTCCTCATGTGACTTGATTGAGTGACAAAAATCCATAAAGAGAAAACCATGTTAAAATAAGATGATTACAGTGAGTTCTGATTGATTATGCCTGAAGTTCTTGCCATACAGAGACATACACACTGCATCAGACAACACAATGATAGATAAGTTTAACTCACAGAGTGAAGGATATAAATAGACATGGAGAGAATTCAATCAACAAAGGTAAACAGGCTGAAGCTATGCCCTTAGTGGTCTCAGAAGAATCCAACTCTCTATGAGTCTTCTGCTTCTTCCAGAAATGAGACAATGAATTTCTACTCTTTACACCACCCTAATTTTAGTACGCTGTTATAACAATAGGAACAATACTACAAATAGGAAACAATAGGAAATACTACAAATATTTTTCCAAATAATTTCATTGGCTCATAGAATACACTAATATCTTTATTACACCATGTCCATATTGTTCACTTGTTATCAAACAATTAGATAATTAGGATATTAAAAATATATTGAAATCACTGTAACATAAATTTTATGTCATAAAAATACTTCTTTTTATCAGAGTTGCTATTGATGACTATGGGAGAATTATGCATGTCTTTATAACCTGGTTACCACCACTCAGTTTGTCACTTGTAACTGTAGACACAGTACAAAGAGTGCAGGCTAGAATAGGTGTTGTGGGTACTCACAGTGTGGGATTTGGTTAACTTAATGTAATAAGATGATTTTTTTAATATTTATTTATTTATTTATTGTATATACAATAGTCTGTCTGTGTGTATGCCTGCAGGCCAGAAGAGGGCAACAGCCCTCATTACAGATGATTGTGAGTCACCATGTGGTTGCTGGGAACTGAACTCAGGACCTTTGGAAGAGCAGGCAATGCTCTTAACCTCTAATCCATCTCTCCAGCCCCAGATGAATTTTTATGTAATAAGTGTGAGCTGGTGGTCTGGTTGTTATCATTATTAAAACAATACCCAGTGGCAAGTAATCTTTTGTCTACTGGAAGTGTAAATAGTTTAGATTTATTGATGAAATATCTAGAAGTTTATACACAACTTGGTTGAACTAAGAAATATATAGCCATAAATGGCTATCACATTTTAGCATGTTCCTGAGAGGAATTCCTCTACAGGGCATCAACTAAGGGATAAGGACCTGTGTACTCTGAATATATGTGGCATCATCACTGGTTGAGGTTCCAGAGTGAAGAAGGAGAGGGAAATGAAATAGACAGCAGAATGGAATCCATATAGTTCCCTTGCCCTGTTAACTGTCCGCTGTAATTAGACTCATTTGCCACTATACACTTCAATGACCACTGCTAACATTTCTTCTAAGGAAGAATACCATATCATCTCAAAATTCAAGCTAACTAAATCTTTTCCCTTAACTTATTCCTTGGCAAGTATTTGAACACAGCCACAAGGTAACTAACACAATCTGTATTTATTTTAAAACACTGAGAGGTTCCATAGAAACTATTTCACACGGAAAGTCAACAAAGAAAGAAAAAAAGCAAAACATTCTGAACTTGAGGCATCAGAAAGAGGAAAAATTATGAAACTGATGTTGGAAGGATTGGCAAGTTTAGATTCACTTCTAACCCAGGCAATGAAACATTTCCCCATTGATGAAGGATCTTGAGATAAGCTCACAAAATGTTTAGCTCTCTTAAACTTTTGACTGGAATGAATCAGATTTTTTCTTTGTTCCAAAAATTTCTATAACATTTTCATCTCTTTACTTTAAGTTCTGTGACCTTCTTTTAAGTCAGATAAAGTTTGCTGCAAGTTAGCTAATTTCTTTCTTTTTGATATGGGGTATTCTAGATTTGAAGGAACTATCCAAAGTGTTTTATATTTATCAAACAATCTTACATTTTCCATATCTTCAAAGCATTTCCTTCAGAAGTCTAGAACATGACTGAGTTTCAGGTTATGTTTACCCATCTTCAAATAGTTGCTATGTCCAATGTTTGTATTTTATTTCTTCTTCTAGTATAATGAAATCACATGAGCAGGTGAGTTAAAAATCAATTTTATTTATGCTACACCCTTGGTGCCTACAGAACACCTGACAAGTATTTAATGTCCGTAATTACTTATCAGGTGTGCTAAAGAACAAAACTAACTGGGAAAGATAATCGATGGTGCAGGCCGGGACCCCAGGAGGTTAATGTTTAGCAGGGTATATTTCCCCAATAACTTAAAAGTACGTGTATCTGCATCAGCAATTCATTTACTCAACCTGCCAATAAATCTTTCCCTTTGGATCTTTCAAGTGAATGGAGATTCTTACAACATCCCACCACTATGTCAGGGTAGAGGGGGCTTCTGTTACCTTTCTCAGACAACTTCTCTGAGTTTGTAAAACAGGTTTTTAACTTGACAAACCTATCTAAGGCAGTGGTCAGAGTAATTCATTTATATTTACTTGAACACACACACACACACACACACACACACACACACACACATATATATATATATATATATATATATATATATATATATATATATTCTTTCTCTAGTGACTCATGGCATATTAAAAATTAGGGAGCTTATAATTGCTGCTTCAGTCTCTGTGAGCCCCTGTAAGCACTGCTTAGCCCTGCCCAAAGTCATCTACATACATTTTGTGGTTATTTAGCTTAGGTTTTTTTCATTTTTTCTTTTTCGTATGCTAGTTGGGGCATCTCTGTCTCTTTTCCTTGTTCTTTGGAACCTTTTTTTCTTCATGAGTAGCCCTGTCCAGTCTGGATACAAAGGTTTGTGTCTACTTTTATTGCATTTCTTAGCCATTTCAGCAGATATCACTGGAAGGCCTGCTCTTTTTTGAAGGCAAATGGAGGGCCAGTGCATTCTATGGAGAGGGGAGGTGGGAGATGGTATTTTGAGTAAGTTGATAATGTACAGACTTTTTATGGACTTCCTGTTCTGCAAATCTCCAATTTTTATCTTCTGAATGTTTAGGCAGTAAGCAAAACGTCACATTCTCAGGTGCCTCTTCTACACCCATTGCCATTTGGAGCACCCTACAGTTTCTATACTTAATATTTTTTTTTCCTTTTTTTTTCTTTTTTCTTTTTATTTTTCTCATGGTTTATTTTTTTATATTTAAAAATTTCCATCTCCTCCCCTCCTCCTCCCCACTCCCTCCCCTCCTCCTCCCCCTTTCCTCCTCTCCTTCTCCCCCTTCCCTCCCCTCCCCTCCACCCATACCTCCCCTCCCTCCCTCTCAAGGCCAAGGAGCCATCAGGGTTCCCTACTCTATGCTAAGACCAAGGTCCTCCCAACTCCCCCCAGGTCCAGGAAGGTGATCGACCAAGCTGAGAAGGCTCCCACAGAGCCCGTCCATGCAGAAGAATCAGAGCCCAGCGCCATTGTCCTTTGCTTCTCAGTCAGCCCCCGCTGTTGGCCACATTCAGAGAGACGGGTTTGGTCGCATGATCCATCAGTCCCATTTCAACTGGAGTTGGTGATCTCCCATTAGTTCTGTCCCACCGTCTCCATGAGTGAATGCACCCCTCACGTTCCTGACTTTCTCCCTCATGTTCTCTCTCCTTCTGCTCCTCATCAGGACCTTGGGAGCTCAGTCCAGTGCTCCAATGTGGGGCTCAGTCATTTTCCCCATCTATCGCCAGATGGAGGTTCCCTCAAGGTCCTGACTTTCTTTCTCATGTTCTCTCTCCTTCTGCTCCTCATCAGGACCTTGGGAGCTCAGTCCGGTGCTCCAATGTGGGGCTCTGTCATTTTCTTCATCTATCGTCAGGTGGAGGTTCTATGGTGATATGCAAGAAATTCATCAGTATGGCTATAGGAACTGGCCTTTTCAGGCTCCCTCTCCTCAGCTGCCCAAGGAACTAACTGGGGGCAAACTGGAAACTTGGGAACCCCTCTAGGGTCAAGTTCTTGACAACCCTCAGGTGGCTCCTTAAATTAAGATATATGCTTCCCTGCTCCCATATCCACCCTTCCTGTATCCCAAGCATCCCATTCCTCCGAGCTCCCCCCATTCTCCCCTTCACACTTTTCTCTCCCCCATCTTCCCTTGGCCCAGTCTCGCCCAACCCTCAAGTTCCCAATTTTGCCTGGCGATCGTGTCTACTTCCAATATCCAGGAGGATTACTATATCTTTTTTGGGGAGTCAGCAGACATTACTATTTATGTTTTCTTTTGTTAAGAATGTGTTTTCATTTTGAATTCATTCAATCTATAGAAACATTCTATTTTAAAAAATCAAAGACCATAATTGAGCCTAGCTTAATAGCTTGGTAGCAGAACACTGGATTAACACATGCAAAGTTCTTAGTATCAAACCCAGTAAAACCAATACACACACATACACACACACACACACACACACACACAGAGTAGCAAAGAGAGAGCTATTATTTATTCATTATGCCTCTTACCTCGTGACCTAGAACACTGACAATAATGAAAACCAATCAAGAAAGATATGTTAATTTAAATATTTTCAAATAAAAGGGACTATATTGTATACTCATGTGAATTTTATTTTAGTTTAATATTTATTTATTTTCATATTAATTGTCCAGCTGTTATGTGTGTATATACAAATAAATACCATGTATGTTCCTTGTTCCTTGAGAGACTAAAGTAGGTAAATGTATTCTAGGGATTGGAGTTAAAGACAATTTTGAGTCACTTTGTAGTTGTTGTGAATCAAATATCTGTCCTCTGAATAAATAATAACTAACTAACTAAATAAATAAATAAATAAATAAATAAGATGAGCAAGTGCTCTTAAACACTAAGCCGTCTCACCTGGCCCGCATTTACATTTAACGTAAGACATTGTGAAGCATTGACCTAATTTGTAGTATAGAAGAGTAGCCAATACACTTCAATTAGTTATTTTCATTAATCACTAAAATTCAGATTACATTTCTAGAAAAAAATGGTTTTTAATTATGTGCCTTGTTAATAAAAACATTATAGCTAACATAGCCGAAAGTTCCACTAAAATTAAGTAACATTTTTCTTAGTCTGCAGTTTCACATTATGACCAAGGCATTATTTAGTTCTAATTTTACAATATTTTAATTGTCTTTCCTTCTAAACATGTATATACTCACCTATACATTTTTAATTATTATTTTGTTGTCACATTTTCAGAGATATAGTTAAGGATTTAATGCACAATTTTCTCATACACAAATGCATAAAGGAGAGATACAAATAACAGGGAAATAAGATAACCATTAGGTATCTTTATACAAATCATAACATACCTGTAGATATGTCACAGAAGAAAACTACATCAGTAAAAATGCTTTCGATTTAAGAATTAAAGAACAAATTACAGCAAATAATAAAAGACAAATTTTAAAGGAAGAGGATGTCTCTTTGGTTTTTAGCCTAGCATCTTTCTGCTTATGAACACCTTGTATTATGTTCACACATGCAGCTCACACCTCTCAGTCTCTCTGCATCTCACCCTCGAGTCCTGGTCCAGTCGAGGGAGCAAAGCACCCTCCAGGAACTGAACAAAGAGCCAGTGCTTTCAGCAAGATGGAACATCACTCCAAGTCCTTTTAAATTTCCTGTCTCGTCTTGAAAACAATTTAAATAATTATACTTATTCTAGCTTTGTAATTTTTAGTTTTAGTGGTATCCATGTAAAGAAATTCAAGAAATTAACATCTGTAAAACAAATATAAATATTTAATTATCTAAATATATATTTATATACACATATCTATGTATATATTGTAAATACATATACACACATATACATACACACACATATATACATATATATGTATATATACATATATATATATATACACAAACACTAAAAGGACTGCATCATCTAATAAATTTTATATTTTCTTGGATCTGAAAGTACTAGGCATCAATAAAATGTGAGTTAGATTTTTTTAGCTATAATGATAAACTAAAAGTAAGAGAACCACTTTTCAAAAATTTTAGAGATTTTTAGACTTAAAAATGAAGAAATCCATCATGTTTTTAAAAAATAGAAATTAACTGTCCCAGGTATAATTCATATTCCAATGAAATTTAGATTAGTTGAACCCCACATATCCACATATACTTACTAATTTAAAAAATCAAAATGCTAATCTTTTATCACATTAGCAAAATTTCTGGTTTTTCTTTTGTAATTATGTAATTTTCTTTCATTGGTTCAATATATTTGCATATTAATGTGTGAGTGAGGTTGAGAAAGAGAAAGAACAATGCTTCCATTAGCATCTCATTATAATTCTCCTGACATGAGAAGAACTTGATTTAGGAATAATGAGAACAAAGAAGCCTGCTGTACCATTAGGGCAAGGTTTCAAATGGTTATGAGACATCCTTTCATACTAGTGCTGTTAATGTTTTAAATTTTACTAAAAAATTAGAAAACAATCAATAAAATCTGCTTTGAAATTCATTCATAATTCATGGAAACAAGACCTGATCTTTTTAGGGTGTTAAAAATATTTGTATAATTATATCTCATAAACTAAATTTGAATTACTAATGTGACAGAGTCCCTTCTATAACTACTAGTGTTCCCCATAAATATTAAGGGAAAATAAATTTCCTAGTTCACATATTAAAAATGAGCAGAACAAACAGTATGTACAATTTTGTACAAAATAATTGTAGATTTTAAACATAAAAGATAAAATGAAAAGTAATTCCATTTGGAAAAAATAGGAATATATAGCTCAACAGGATAAGTCCATGTCAGGGATACTCCAATTCCCATGTACTGAGGCTCATGCCTGAAAGTGTTTCACTTGTTTGAGAGAAGTGAGGAGAAAGTACTCTAGGAATGATGTTTTTTCTTAGACTAAGGGGGAATTAACAAATACCACAACAGTTTATCAGAGTCTCTAAATTCTCAAGAAAATCTAAAAACATTAACTAAGTATAACTCTATCTTTTTAAGTATTACTTAAAATGAGTCTCTGCTTAGTAACAAATAAAATATTTGTGTCATCCCACCCCATGGCCGGCTAGTCCGAGTTTTGCAGATCAAAAGATATAGTGCAAAGACCTGAATGGGGTCCCAAGTGTTTCTAGGTTTTTGAGCTCGAGTAGTGTAAACAAAGCATTCTTCAATTTTATTGTTTTAACGCCATCAAAACATGAAGTGACAATTACATTTTAGCTAAAGTAAATACAAACAAGAGGGAGAAATACCTGGTATTATGACTTACGATTGATGTGAAAGAGCTAAGACTATTCTTTCCTCGCCTTTGCCGTTCCCACAGAGACAATGTGTGCACACCAGGGCATCCACTTCATGTTATTGCTTTCAAGCGTATTCACTAAATAGAATTTATGTGCTGTTTTCTAGTATGCTACCTTGTGGGAAGAATATTTGCACTCAGGTTCACCCGCAGTTCACAAAACGTCCACAGCTTTCTTACTCGGGCACCCACTTATGGGATCAAATGTAGCCAAACCATAATCTTCTGCCCTGAAAGACCCTTTCAAAGAGTACAAAGTGAGCAGTGGTCAACCTGCCTTTCTGAACCATTTGTGGTGAGGGATGTTTTAGAAGTAAGTTTGGCTCAGTAAGACGAACACGTATGGCTTAGGGTCCTAAAATTTTATGTGAAACTTGTTTTTATCTTCTCTACTCACAAAATACTCAAATATTTCTTTAAGGAATTTTGAATTAATTTAAAGGCAAGATTGAAAGTCAGAATTTGATTTCTCGGAGCTAACAATAAAATTTCTTGAGTATGGAAATGCTTGTATCAGTATTGAGAAGTTGAGAAAATTAAGGAAATTTGATACCATGTTTAGAAATACGGAGTTTTAAAATAATGACTTTATCTTAAAAAGCATCAGGAGCAAATGTTAATTTGGGAGAAACATAAGCCCTTGCGGCCTCGAAAACAGATTCAAGCTATGCTAAATAAGCTTCCTCCATACCATATTCTGTAAACTTTAGAATTACAGAAAACTCTTCTCTTGAATCAATGTATTTACTGAACACCTTGGTGTGGCACCATGAAAGACAGGACAATCTTTTCTGTGGGCTTCTGATGACACTGGGCTGCTTGCTTACATATATGTTTGGTATAGAGTCAAGGTCTATTAGGTCATGAGACTGTGATCATGTGAAATAGTTAAAGGAGATGGAATTCAGGAAATTAATGTAGCTCCAGATAATGGATGTTCTCAGGACATCTGATGTGTCCACAATCATCCTATCGAAGCTTGCTTTTTAGCCTAGGCCAAGCTGTGTGCTCTGTCATGGCTATGCATGCAATTTCTTTAGAGAACCTTAACTATATCTAAAAATTATAATTATATACCAAGTTTACTATGAATTTAATCAAATCAATTGTACCTGCAGTACATTTTGAATACATTTTCTACTTTTAGCTTACAGAATATCCATCATATTTTTTGCTCTAAATTTATGATTTGATATATACTAAATTCCCAAAGGAATACCATAAGTTTATTGCAAAAAAGTAACTCATTCTGAACTACTGTGCATTATTTGAATAGATTAATGAATACTTTTATAGACATATCTTCAGAGTCTTAATTTTTCAACATAAATACAGTTATAAGTGTGTCATACAAATGATTATAGACATACTAAATGTGGCACTCCCAGGTTTTGAACCCATAAAAGCAACTGGAATTCAGTTTCTGTCTTCTAATTTTATAATTTATAAATTTAGTTTTATTAAATGTTTTTGTAGATATATTATGCATTTTTGACTATTTATTAGGTGCTTATATGAGCATGGAAAAGTTTGTGAACAAGTACATTCCACTGAATGTGCATGGAATGGAAGTCAGAGGACAACTTTTGAGAGATCTCCATTTCAGTCATATGGGTTACAGGTATTGAATTCAGGTATCAGGTTTGATTCTGAGTACCCTACTGACAGATATGTTGTGTTGACCTTAGAAATCTAATTTTGATTACTGTTTTCTCAGATTCCTATTTTACTAGTATCGGAAATCAATATAATTAGAGTCCAAACAGTGGTTATATTATTTACTATGCCAATTACAATAGTAAACTGCCAAATTGAAAAACAAAAAAGGTAAAATTATCTACTTTTGAGAAAGAAACTCTTACAATGCTACATCATAAGGGAGATCTGATGGAAAGTTAGCGAACAATTCCTAAACGGAACAAAGAAGAATCTGAGACTGATGGTGGTTTACCATTATATTTCCATAGACATAAGTAATAAATAAATTTCACTTAGACATCTGAAATTAACTCTCCTGTCACTGTGGGAACACTACACATTGGTGCAGGAGTGTGTGAAAAATAAACTCTCAAAAAAGAACACAAAATAACTCAGAGGATGAACTGTACAGCTCAGAGAAAAAGATCAGAATACACTGAGATCTAAACTCATGTCTCTGTATAGCCACAGCTACCAAGACTGTCACTTGTATGCATTTTCTTTACAAAATCATTGTTGGAAGACATTGCTGACTGGTCAGAGGTCTCACTCTCCCAGTGGTCTTAAAGTTTATCTCAAAAAACTCAACAACTGGGAGGTCTCTCCCTCCACGAGAGAATTTCCTGCTTCTACCTGGCCTTATCTATTGAATGTCACAGGGTCTGGAGGACTGACCTTATCTGAAAGCTGACTCTTTCCAGACAGATGATTTATCTTTAGTGTGAACCTTGGCACACATCACAGATGAAAAGACTTGTGTTAGTAGCTCTGCTATAGAACCCTACTGCCACATGCTAAGCCCTGGGATAGGACTGTGCACTTAAAGCAAGTTAGGGTTTGTCCCCAGGCTCTACAATCCTATATATTCATTATAGTCTTGTATAAAATTATTCTGATTCACTGAAATTTTCCTCCTGGAGAGCTGTCTCCATTCTTGCTCATGGACTGCATACAAAGCTTTTTCTTACGTCTTCTGCCTTTTTCCCTCTCGACCGGGTGTCCAACAGGCCTAGAGGGAAAGAGAATGCCAACAAATCATGTCTGCTACTGTCAAGGTAGCTGGAGTTAGGCCAATGTGCTTCATAGCTTCATACTTACTTACTAGTCTCAAAATCACAGCCCCTAAACTTCTCCATTAGCAGAACTCTGGTCTCTCTCTCTCTCTCTCTCTCTCTCTCTCTCTCTCTCTCTCTCTCTCTCTCTCTCTCTCTCTCTCTCTCTCTCTCTCTCCCTCTGTCTCTCTTTCTCTCTCTCTGTGTGTGTGTGTTTGGTTTTGTGAGACAGGGATTTTTTTTGTGTGTGAAACAGTCCTGGCTGTCCTATAACTCACTCTGTAGACCAGGCCAGCCTCAAACTCACAGAGATCTGCCTGCCTCTTCCTTCAGAGTGCTGGAATTTAAGGTGTGTGTCACCACTGTCAGGCACATTACTACATATTAAGATGTGATTCAAAAGTCACTGCTATGGCAAAAATATCAAATCCATGCCTCCGCACATCACCCGATAAGCAGAGTTAGTAGGTAGCAACAGGTGTTATGTCGTATGTAACCTCCATAAAAAAGTATATTAGCTATTGGTCTTCAGAGAAAGACCACTGTGTTTTTAATTTTATGAATATTATTTTTTATCAGAATCAGTGCTGATTTTAGTTTTTATTAAATGTTTCATCATTTTAATATAAATGTATCTTGATGATGTTCTTCTCCCCCTAGTACTTCCAGATCCTCTTCCATCTTTCCTCACCCAACTTTATACTTTCACATAAAACAAAGACTTAAGACCACAGCAAACACCACAAAATCAATAAATTAAAATTATACCACATCTCTCTCCAAATAAAAAACCCCATGAAATTGTAACCAAATAAAAGTATAAAAACTAAAAGTTAAAAAAAAATACCTGTGGAATCCATTTTGTATCTGATTAACTACTCCTCAACATGAGACCTGCCCTGTGGTGGTTGATATGCCGGTGTCACTCTACTGGAGCAAACTGAAAGTCCCTCTCCTAGCTGGTATAAATAACAGTCGCATTGTTAACCTTTACCCAAGAGGATAGAATTTTATTCATTCATTCAAGCATTCTTCAAAAATTAAAAAATTACCTATTTGTCTGACTGTATATTCTGATTTTCAATATTAAAAAGGAAAACAAGCATTTGTGAATATTTGTACACACTTTATTTCTTCCATTGTATATTGCTAAAAATACATTTCCAGTTGTCATTTTTTTTAGATTGGAATCACCTCCTTTTCTTTGATCGATGCCTATAATTTTCTCCATTATTTTCTTTCACCTTTTTATCAATAGATTTATTATCTTTGAAGTGTTCATTTTTAACTTGGTTATTTTAATCAAACAAGCACAAATAGGTGACATGATTTTTTTAAGGGGCTGATTTATTAGAAGACTTATGTGCAAAACTGTTCAAAATGATCTGCATGTTTTATGTTTGGAGCCCATTGTACTACTGGAATAATCTACAATCTAGTAGTACATGAAATCAACTCAACATAAATACTTAATTTCTCTTAAGCTTCTGCATTTCAATTAATTATCATAATAATGATTACATTTTCCTTCAAACCAAAATTCAATGGACTTACATAACTATTAAGGTGGACATATTGGCCAGGGGGTAATCCTGGGAATTCATGTGTAATGTTACTATGCTTTTGCTTAAACAATTTCCACCCTAAACTGTTTTAACTACCTTAAATGTATTTTATAAAAACATATTTTAGAGTTACATTGTGTCAGAAATGAACCAATTTTATGTAAATGAACATTCTGCATTCTGCAGATAAAACATGCTAATTTTAACAATTTCAGACATCTGTGACAGAATTTCTAAACCACCCAGCTGGATTATGCTGACAAATGTGGAAAAGTAATACATGGCTAGTCACCTTTTAATTCTTACATTTACATTAAGCTACCACTTCAAAAGCCAAGGGTAATTTCACACTTTAAAGTTTTAAATAGCTTTTATTCAACTTAAACAAAACATGCCATTACTGAAACACATTATAATGACTGTTTTTTTTTCTTTATTTTGACTCCTGTTTTAGAGCATATTGAATAATATAACCTTCTTGTCCCAAATAACTAACACCCACAAGGTTCTGCATATTATTCCCTCATAATTCTTTATATATTGAGAATGTACATTGAAGAACAGATTTCGATGTGTGTATATAAAATTGTCTCTAAACGCTTGGTAGTTCTTGTATAGTTTGTTTGCATAAAATTTGTTTGTATACATGACTTTATGTCAGAATAATAGGAATATTCCTATTTCTAATGTCTGATATATACCAGGTATGTTTCTAAAGATCTTTGCATGTGTGAATTCTTTAACTCTACCGTTGTATGTGCACAGAGCACTAATTTCACTCACAATTCATAAGATGAGAAACTGAGGAAGACTTTACATAATCACTCAATTAGTGTATGAGCCAAAATTCTGATCTAAACTACATTAAAAGCTTTTGTTATCAGTTTAATGAGTACACACACACACACACACAAAGGATTTGTAATGAAACATTTACATTTTTTTCTTTTTTATGGTTTATTTTTTATATTTAAAAATTTCCATCTCATCCCCTCCTCCTCCCCCTCCCCTCCCCTCCCCTCCACCCATACCCCCTTCCCTCCCTCTCCAGGCCAAGGAGCCATCAGGGTTCCCTACTCTATGTTAAGACCAAGGTCCTCCCAACTCCCCCCAGGTACAGGAAGGTGATCAACCAAGCTGAGAAGGCTTCCACAGAGCCTGTCCATGCAGAAGAATCATAGCCCAGTGCCATTGTCCTTGGCTTCTCAGTCAGCCTCCACTGTCGGATGTACTGACTTTTTGGGATTCTATTCTCTTTGGATGCATACCTTTCTAAGCCTGGATGTAAGAGGGAGGGCTTTACACTCTCTCAAGAATTTTTTTTAAGTTTACAAAAAGAGATAAAAATTTTAGATATATTATCAGTACCACTATGTATAATCTGTGCTGAATACACATTAGTGCGTTCACCCATGGAGACAGTGGGACAGAACTAATGGGAGATCACCAACTCCAGTTGGAATGGGACTGATGGAACATGAGACCAAACCGGATTCTCTGAAACATTTACATTTTATTTTACATCTTGGAAGTATCTGGTACATTTCGCTACTGAAATTTTAAATGCTTCAAGTAATCATAACTCCTTTTTTTAACTGTGACATTTCAAGAGTCATTTTGTATGTGCTCTGTGAGAAAATGATTTCCCTTTAAAAACAGCAATGAGCAGTATAGTGAAAAATCAATGCCAAAATAGATTTAAGGGATTTGCCTTCCTTATACACACATGGGGATTTATGTTCTTTGAATCTGGAAGCTTAAAAGTAAAATGTGTTCTATCCACAGAACTTATCTTTCATTATGTATAACAACCTAACTCTCAATATATATATGAGCCAATAAATAATTTTCATTTTGTAAATACCTACTCACTGTACTATTTGTGGGGTTTAGGCTTTGCTGACAATGTTGAGAGAGTAGCAATGAATTATACTGCCTTTGTACCTTCAAACCAAGTGACTGGGCTGCTTGGATTTTTAGGAATGGAGGCAGTCTTAATAAGCAATGATCCATTGGTACAGACAACTATGTCATCCAATTACACCTTATATTTTGGAATTCTAGATACTTTGAGAAGGCAATGCAATGCTTTCACCCTTCAATTATTCACGATAAAAAGAATAAATATTCATTTTATTCATTATTTTCTTTTTGATGTTTTATTATTTTATAAATAATACCATTCAAAATTTCCACCTCTTCACCTCCTCCCATTTCCCTCCTGCTCCTATTTCCTCCTCTTCCTCTCCCTCCAGTGCTAAGAAAGAGCAGGGTACCCTGCTCTGTGTGAAGTCAAAGGCCTTCCCCCCTCCATCCAGGTCTAGGAAGGTGTGCATCCAAACTGACTAGGATCCCAAAAAGCCAGTACATGCAATAGAATCAAATCCCAGTGTCATCATCATTGGCTTCTCAGTCTGCCCCAATTATCAGCTATATTGAAATGGTCCAGTTTGATCCCATGTTACTTCAGTCCCAGTCCAGCTGGATTTGGTGAGCTCCCATTAGACCAGTCACACTGTCTCAGTGGGCCCTGATTTCCTTGCTCATCTTCTCCCTCCTTCTGCTCTTCAACTAGAGCTTGGGAGCTCTTTTTAAAGTCATCTTCTGATTTTTTCAGCACTTTAGTATTCAATGGTTGTTATGGATAAAGATAGCTGAATGCCAGGACTTTCTAGCTAGAACAACCTAGAGTGTCTCAGAGCTGAAGTGGCAAAGCTCAAAAGCCAAGGAAGAATAACATGTGCTATGGGGACAGGAAGTCTCTGTCTCTGTCCAAGGAAGAAAGAACATACGGTTAGTTTTTGCTGGACCACTGTAAGGAGAGTGTAACACACTCAAGAATACAATGAGGTTCTGGTTGAAACATGACTGAGTGTCCTAATGCACAATGCTTAAAAAGAGAGTAAACTATCTTATGGCCAAAATAAACTCTCATAATGTCCTAGCATTCACATTGTCTGGAAGCTGTAGCTGTCCTTTTCCATGTAGCTCTAGTTCCCATCTACTCTTGTTGATATAATACTATTGTTATTATACTGACACATATTGGTCTTTATTTGGTATGTTCTGAAAAATTATTCATAATATGATTTTGTAGATGATAATTAAAAACTTTTATTTTTCCACATTATGAAATTTTATATATTTCATATATATATATTTTCTGCCTGTACTTTAAGACTGTATATATTTGAAATTTTTTTCTTCATCTATAATTCTGGAAAACGCAGACAACCCACATCTCAATTACTCATCAGTCTTCCCTATTTTCAATATTTCTTATGAAACAGAGGTTAGTACCTTGACATAGCAATGTAATTAACATCAGCAGCTATGATTATCTTTGGAACGACCAAGACAGAAAGAAGAACATGCATTGTCAACGAGAGGTACTACATGTAGTGCCTGCACTACGGGACAGTTTGTGAGTCAGGTAAGGGACCAGAGATTGAAAAGCACACAGAGACCCAGGTTGCTCTTGGATCAAGAATGCCAATTTTGCTGTATTCCAAGGCAGGGTCTCCTTAACTAATGGCCATGCCTTAGCCCTTGGGATTTTCAGTTATAGACCCACCTGAAACCACTCCCTTGCCATCAGAAACTCATGAGGGTCTCATGCTCAGAGCAGCTGCAAGCACAGGAAAACAAGCTGCTTACTTGGGCAGGCAAGGGGTCATAGGAAGTTCAGGGACTGAGGGTCTGCACTCCCCAACACTACAAATAACTAGGTTTGTGTCATGTATTTTTATTCATTGGAACTGTGAATAACACTGCTAGTTACAAAGAATAATCAGGTTTCCACAGGTTACATTTGAATGTATAAAATAAAACTACTACAAACATTTTACAAATTACCTGCTTTATGACTTTTGGAATGTAAAACTTCCATTATTTCTCAATGCCACTGGAGATGTATTAGTGGTCTATGACACAGAATGTCACATGACTCTGCCAGTGAGTGTATGACTTATCAAAAAAAAGGGATTTGCATTTATAATACCCTAAGGGATCAGACACGTGACCATTTATCGGGATAATTGCTCTGCAAGAATGCTAAATTTGCATTATCAATTGTTTTTGGATTTTTTTGATGCTGAAAGTGTCATTTATAACAACTTTAACTCTTTGATAACAGAATGAAGTAATATTTTTATCTATTGATATAAAAATTAGAACATAAATATTCATATAATTGTTTTTTTCACTGGTGTATGAACTCTTAAATAATTTGTTATTAAAGTTTAAATTTATAAGCAAGTTGTCTTTTATAGTATAAATAGTAAATACTTAAGAACATAAATTTACTCAAAACTGATTTTACATCACAACCAAATAAGTTACATGGTGCTTGTTTGAAGATGCATAGAAGGGAAGAGACACAGCTCTGAGCCACTCTGAGAACTGTGGGAAGAGCTCAGGGGTCAGGCAATATGTTCTCTGATCACATAGACTATACTACCTAGAAGGTGATACATAAAGTCTCAAGGCTGAAATTTGAGCACTATTAAAGACCTGAGTATGTTAAAGATGCCATTAACATGGGATATCTGACACATCTCTTGAATAAAGTTGTACTAAATAGAGCTAATATGAGTAATACTCATTTGTGCTCTGGTAGCAGGACCATCGAGACAGGGTTGCCCAAGTCCATTGGACATTAGTGATGCTGTCACTTGACTCTGATACGAGGCATGTGACAATAGTATTTAATGTTAGCCCTGATGAATCTAGGAATTGTTTTGGCCAGTTTTGTTTTTCTATCCTCCCATCCATTTCTCCCTTTTGGAATGGAAATGTTTGCTCTATTTCATGGTATATTAAAAGTATAGCTTATATAACTTTTTTTCTATTTTCACATTTAAGAGTTTTTGAAATTTAGCCTTTGAATACTACAAACAATGTTTACTACAAGTACACTTAAATTTGGTTTAAACATTAAGGTATGAGAGGACCCTGAGATATGTTGGGGCAATATTCAATATTATAGATTAAATCAGATATAACATATATCTCACACAAGGTAAAGATTTGAAGATTTGTTTCCTAGCTTGTGTGTGTGTGTGTGTGTGTGTCTGTAATATTTGGTGTTATTAACCTTTAGTATGTAGGGACTACTTGCAGAAGTAGGTCACTATTGGAAAGCTTCAAAGGGTATATTCAGCAGTTAGTTCTGCTCATTCTCTGCTTTCAAGTCTACTGTGGTTTGAAGAGGAGTAGCAAACACTAAAGGTCAGTGTAAAGTTCTGACTAAAACACACATTAGGTTGTCACTGTATGAAACTAACTCTTTTCTTGACTGGTTCTGGATGGATATGGGAAAAGAGACCATTGAGGATAATCTTCTTGACACATCTGTTTGAACATCATTATACGAAAGGAAATATGAGCATATTGTCATAATGATCAACCTTGTGCAAAGCATATTATTTGATAAGAAATGAAACTGATTGCAGTGTTTAGTAAGAAAATAAGATAAATTAGGTGAGGGGTTTTTAAGAGAGAAAAATCACAGCCTTTTTTAAAGTTCATGTCTCTTTGATTAGGGCTGACCATCTGTAACAAGGTTGCTGATAATGTTCATTGGATTATAATGAAACTATCTTCATCAGCTTTTCTACTGTTAATCACAGGGCTACTGAATACAGACATCACAAGGGGAGAATCACAATGGAAGAGGCTGAGCTCAGACACGAGATCAAACAGCATGTGACCTCATCACAGTTAAAATGGAGTGACTGGATGTGGCTGAAACCAAATGGGAAGAACATGATAAACCAAGTCTGTAGACTTTCTTAAATCCATTTCATAGTTTTAATCACTCATAGACTGGGATAATTCCTATCGCAGCATAAAGAAGAATAATCACACAGGGAAAAACATGGTTTCTGCTTTGGACTCTTTATTTTTTATTTTTTTTCCTCATTTTTTATTACAAATTTCCATCTCCTCCCCTCCTTCTTCCCCTCCCCTCCCCTCCCTTCCACCCATACCCCCACTCCCTCCCTCGCCAGGCCAAAGAGCCATCAGGGTTCCCTTCACTATGTTAAGTCCAAGGTCCTTCCAGCTCCCCCTAAGTCCAGGAAGGTGAGCAACCAAACTGACAAGGCTCACAGTGAGCCCGTCCAAGCGGTAGAGCCCAAGCCCATCACCATTGTCCTTGGTTTCTCAGTCCTCCTCCACCGTCAGCCACATCGAGAGAGTCCAGTTTGGTCGCATGTTCCATCAGTCCCATTCCAACTGGACTTAGTGATCTCCCATTAGTTCTGTCCCACCGTCTCAGTGGGTGAACGCACCCCTCACGATCCTGACTTCCTTGCTCATGATCTCCCTCCTTTTGCTCCTCATCAGGACCTTGGTAGCTCAATCCGGTGCTTTTATGTGGGGCTCTGTCATTTTCTCCATCCATCGCCAGGTAAAGGTTCTATGGTGATATGCAAGACATTCATGAATATGGCTATAGGATCTGGACATTTCTGGCTCCCTCTCCTCAGCTGACCAAGGAACTAGCTGGGGACATCTTCCTGGACACCTGGAAACCCCTCTAGAGTCAAGTCTCTGCCAACCCTAGAATGGCTCCCTTAATTAAAATATATAATTCCCTGTTCCCACATCCACTCTTCCTGGACTCTTTAACTCATTAAGAAAAATTTCTAAGAAATTCTGAAAAATGGAAGTTCATGGACAGTTTTACTAAACTTCAAGAGAAAAGCTCCTGGGAAGGCAAGCAATAAAACTCAGAAACTCCTTGAGCGAAGATGAGTAAAGCTGGAATGGGGGAAAACAACTTTATTTAACGTGGCATAGAGGTAAGTGAGATGATGGAAAGGAAGGAGAATTTAGAGAAAGAGTAAAGGGGCCCAGATTTAGGGAGGAAGACTTTAAATTGTTAAGGATTTATAGCTTTGGAGAAAAGAGAGAAAGAATAAGAGAAATTATGTTTTGGAGACATTTTTCATTGCTATTTGGGGAGATTGCTTGTTTCTTTGTTTCTAAAGAATTCTGAACCCTTCCAAAAATGGGCAGATGGACCAATAGGTTATATGCTACTGTACTTGGGATGGGAGTGCACAGTACCTCATTGAAAGACTAAATATTCCTCCTACCTCTTTTACTTAACTTGAAATTAAGTGCCCCTGTCTAGGATGCTTCTTATGCAAGTAAAGGACCTGTTCTAACTGGAATGAAAAGTGTCCACCCAGGTCGGAAACTGTCCTCTTGATCAGGAGTTTGTTACTTTCCAATGTCAACATTTTTCCTGTTGAAAAGTTTCGTTGTCTTGAGAATTGACCTTTCCTATTAGAAACAATCCTGTCAGTTATGTTGGCAATGAACTTAAGGGTATAGTCTATATGGTCAGTAAGAAAACTGAAACAGGCAAATTAAGAATAAAAAGCAAGAAAGGGAAATGTATTTTTTTATGACCACACTGTGAAGCAGGACAATGAGACACAATAACTTCGTCATTACACTGTAAATTTCCTAAGATAAGGTTGAAATATGGAAAAAAGGGGGCCACAAGTGAGAACAGGTAAGCAGGTCCAGTCTAGATGTGGTGTTGTCCAAGACTGACCCATCATTGTCTCTTTCAGGGGTAAATCTCTCTCTGTGAGAAAAGGTTCTGCTATGGCTTTTCTGGAATATTCTGGAATTTCACCCCCAGCATGAGATTCTGGGGGTGAAATTCCAGTTTCTGCGATGCATGGTTTTAGTAATCTGAGAAGAAATGTGTCTTCAGAATATATTGATTTCTACCAGGTCAGTTCCATTGCTGTGTAAGGGCCTCACTGGATGACATGTGACTTACTCTCATTATATGTTTTTTGCTCAACAGTTTTTCAAAGAACAGAGAAAATAGCAAAATAATAGCCTCTAAGGTTCACACCTCTGCAATTCACTGGCCAAGCGATGTTTGTTCAACAAGTAGACCTCTGAAAATCACTTGTACTGACCAGAAGAGCAAACCTCTTGAATTCTAAATAGGAAGTTGCTCTCAAAGTATTTCAAATGAAAATTAAACAAAAAGACCAGAAATTTTTGCCTTTTATTATTCTGCATTGTGCTATTCTTACTTTACTCTCAAGGGAGCAGGACGGGAAAATCAACAAGCAAATAACAGTCACAATAACAAAAACTTTCCAGATATTCTTTACTTTAGGTTAACTTTAATTATATTTACTCCAGTGAACATTTCAGGAAAATTACATGGGCTCAAGTTTGAATTGGGGAAGTGAAGAGTCCAAATCTGTAACCTCAGATTCCTACACTTGCAGAAGACACAGACATCCATATTAGGGCAAACACAGCTTGTTAAGTATTTACTATTATCCTGCCAGGACTTAATGTGAACATGGTGACATAATTTATGTTATTCATTGCCTATTTTTGTTTTTTTTTAAATTATAATGCCCTCTTGAGGCAGAATTTTTGCTCAATGTTGTCAACATGAACTAAAACAAATTATTAAGCTCAAATTTATTACCTTAATTTTGTTTCCTAGTCGAGACTTTTCTACTTAGGGTTTTCAACAGCACACTATATATATCCTAAAGTTATTATCCTCTCTGGCCATTATAACCATGGATAGCCCATAAGATGCATTCAACAATAATTAACTGGTCAGCACTATCAAAATTCAAGAACAAATACTCATTATAATTTCACTATTATCTTCTCAAGGCAACACAGTAGGAATTTACTTTAAAAGATACTCCAAATAAATTATTTTCCATTTCTATTCCCTATGCAATATCATATTTCATTACTATACCATATAATTCAAGTTTTTAAAATTACCCTACATTCTCACTTTATTGGCATTGCGTACTTTGTACATTTTTTCTTGTTTTGCGTTCAGTACATGCAACTTGTATTTGATCATCGTTTTAAAATTCATTTTTGTTTTATATTCATTTTATTTTGTCTGCATGTATGTCTGTGTGAGGGTGTCAGACCCCCTGAAACAAGTTAGACAGTTGTGAGTTGCCATGTGAGTGCCGGGGTTTGAATGCAGATTCTCTGGAAGGACAGACGGTATTCTTCACAGCTGAACCAAATCTTCAGCCCTGTGTTTGATCTTCTTTGCAATCAGATTTTGACAGGTGATTTATTTTTGTTTTTGTTTGTTTGTTTGTTTGTTTTGTTTTTTGAGACAGGGTTTCTCTGTAGTTTCTAGAGCCTGTACTGGAACTAGCTCTTGTAGACCAGGCTGGCCTCGAACTCAGAGATCCTCCTGCCTCTGCCTCCCGAGTGCTGGGATTAAAGGCGTGTGCCACCACTGCCCAGCTCAGGTGATTTATTTTTGAAAAGTATCAGCATTCTTTAACTTTCTTTGAAACTCTTTTTTATTTATGCTTTCTAATAAGCTCTGTCATTGGTTTGACTTCTTCAGTCATAGTTCTCTTCAAAGTATGCGAATCTCAAAATTTACATTAAATAAGATGGAAGCAGGTAAAAAGTAGATGAGTTCTAACTCCAGAGTCTCATTGTGCTTTCCCTTAATGCAAGATGAGTGTCAAGCTTACCAATCACAAGACCCTCTGCCTTCCTTCTCTCGGAGTGGGACCACGAGCTGTGTGAAAGCATGCTCAGTTTATTTTTTGGCTGATAGTGTGCTGCTTCCCTCCTACACTCTTAGCCAGCTCCTAGTGTCTCTTTAGACTGTCATGGGTTTGCTTTTCATCCTTGACAAATTAAATGCTTTTTCCATAGTTGACAACAGTGTGAACTTCACCTCTGCTGTTTCTCCTGCTGTTTTACCCTTTACATCTGTAAAGTCTTTTTTTTTTTTTTTTTTTTTTTTTTTGTACCGCAACCTTTCCTCAGTTATTTGAAGTCTTCTTATTCTTCAGAGCACTAACTCGGGTCATGGAGCTGTCATGGAGGGCTTCAGGGAGAACTTCTGACTGAAGTTTGGACCTTTCTTTGAGGACAGGCTTTTCATCTTTTTTCTAGATATATGGTCATTCAAACTCAAGGGGAACATTTAAAAAAGGGGGTATAAGTGAAATATTTACTAAATTCACATTGTAATAGCAATGATAATTATTTTGTTGTAACTAATATATACTTGTTTCTGATATTTTTTCATTGTGTCCAGTAGCCAAATTATGTAACTATTTAAAATTTAAAATCAGAAAGAATGAATCTTTTAACAAGACCTTGAGCTCCTTTGAGAACTAATAATTAACATCATATAATTTTATATAGAAAAATTCAATGAAATGCCAAAACTCTCTGGTCTTTACAAGCATCTGCGTATGGAACTTGCAAGAGCATGTGAAGGTTTTCTAAATACTGGCCTATAAATGTGTACCCTCACTATTTTCTCATTAAATGAAAGGCATAAATTTCTATTGAGATTTCTACAAATGCAACTGATTGTGTACTTGCATAGAATGATTTTATTGCTGAAATTGAAACTAAACACAAAAATATTATTTTGAAATCAGAATTATTGTGGTTTATGTAAAATAATTGAAAACTAGCTTCTATTCTTCAAATATCTGCATTTTGTTAATGTTCATATAAGCAAACCCAGTGGCTTTGTAAATAAATATTATATTATATTATAAATAACACTTCTGTACCAACTTTTCTAAAGTCTGAAGTTTTTTATTGTCAAAGGCCCTTGCTTAACCCATACAGATTAGTTTATAAACCATTTTAAAAGTAGGGCTATTAGTGCCTTTGAATTATTAGTAGCTGTTGTGCCCTGTTCTGATACAACTTGGATAGTAAGTGACAGTTCTTTATAATGTCTTGTAATATTTTCCCCAGAAACATATATTAATTTATGGTTTGTTTCTACATTTGGGGAAATGTTAGTCTGAGTATTCCATTGCTTTAACAAATTACATCCCCACAAATCCATTGCTATTTTAGCTACATATGGTTTTCATATTCCTCTCTGTTTTTCTGGCCCTATCCATTTGACCCATCTCTTATTCTGCTTTACCTGAGATAAAGTTCAAATCCCTAAAAAGTGAACATTTACATCCTGAAGAGGCCAATTTGATGCTAAGATTCTGATGAAATTATTTTTAGATCCACACCTATGTCTGTTAGACCTTCTAAGACAGCACCATTTATTAACATTTTTAATTTTGGTCTTTGTTTATTTATAGAAGTTTTCCAAAATACTCACTTTATGGTTTCTCATGAATTTTTGATCTCTCTTTTATAGCTGTTTTGTTATCCGGAGCAGTGTGGTTTCTTAAGATAGGCATAAGGTTCTTTCGTTCCTCAGGAAAGAAGTTTCCTTTATGACGACAGGAAATGACTGAACTGGATTTGACATAGGGGTCTACAAGAGGTGTAGATAGCGGCTGCTCACTCATTTTTGGGCTACCCAAACCCAAATAATCACACTGAAACTATATTAATTATAATACTGTTTGGTCAATGTCTCAGGCATATTTCTAGCTAGCTTCTATATAATAAACTAACCCATTTCTATCAATCTATGTATCACCATGAGATTATGGCCTACCAGTAAGTTTTTGGCCAATGTGTCCTCCTTTAACAGCTACATGGTATCTCCTTGACTCTGTCTACTCTCTCTATTTTTCCAGCTTTGCTATATTCTGCCTTGACATAGATCAACGCAGCTTTATTCATTAACCAGTAATAACAACATATGTACAGAAAGCCATCCCACATCAAGGAATCCTCTTATGGACTTTTCCAATGGCAAAGGATTACCTTGAATATCCCTTATTGACCTACATTCATTAGTCCAATGCCTACCTTTGCCATACTGTCTGCATAATACAGAAGGAAGGGATATTATGCTTAAAAAAAAAAAAAAACATTGTTTCTAGGAATGTTCTGTTTACACTTCCCTTTAAAGATGACTTTGGTTCTCACAATTGAAACACTTAATATTTTAATTTTTCTTAAAATCTCTGGAAATCACCTCTCCTATTCAAGTATCATCACAGTCATGAAATTCAATATTAAATGTATCTTGGATCTATTCCTCCAAAAGTACTGACCTAGCCTTTGGTGGCCTAATTATCATTTTATATTGAGAATTATCATTTTCAAAAGACAGAGATTTAATTATTATTTGTCTAGCTTCTGAATTTTGTAGCATTTTACTTAATGCTGTTGTTAATCTTTTTAAGAAATCCATGAAAGTTTCCTTCAGGCCCTGTATGTCTTTAGTAAATGAATCAATCTTTCTGACATCTCTTCAATTCTGTTTCAAACATTCAAAGCTGACTCATGGCATAAATTGAAAATACAGTGGTATATTATTTGTGTTTTAATAAATAAAGCTTGCCTGAAGGTCATTTCAAAGCTGCCACGCTAGTCACACATACAGGCCAGGCAGTGACTGTACACACCCTTAATCCCAGCAGTCACACTAGTTATCCTTAGAGGCCAGGCTGTGGTGGTGCAAGTCTTTAATCCCAGCACTAGAGAGAAATTTCAGACTGGAGGAGGCAGGTCTGAAGATCAGTCTCAATCTGAGGATTCACGGAAGCAGGATTGCCTATTTTAGGTCTGAAGTATTGGTAACAAACAGTGCTTGGCTATTTTGCTTTTTGGATCTTTGGGTTGAATCCCAATATCTGTCTCTGGATATTTTATTACTCATGCTACCTGGATTGTTACCAGCAAGCTTCTTTACTTCTTAAGAGTATGTATATGGTATCCTACCATATGAAATGTGATCCAAAATGACAATTCATGCACCCGGGATAAGTCCTGGTCCCTCTATCAGGGGCTCCCCAAACAAATCAAGCCACCCTGCTCAGTCTTGATGTAGGTGGGAGGGCCTGGGTTTTGCCTTAACTTGGTATGACAAAGTTTGTTGACTCTCCAAGTGAGGCCTTAACTCTCTAAGGAGTGCCTGGTGGATGAAGAGTTAGGTGGGGGCAGGTGGGGAGGCAGGAGAAAGGGAGGGAGGGGGAACTGGGCATGGTATGTAAAATGAAAAAAAAAAGTTTTAAATAAAAAAGGAAAAATGTATGTATAGGAAGAATTTGTCTATCAGCACCAGAAAAAATGTTTAATTAACAAAGAAACATTTCATTACATGTTTTCTTTAACTTTCATATGATAATATAACTTTCAAAACAAAAAATAAACTTTTGTTGTTTATACATGTCACACAAATAAAAGAGAATATATTTTATAAGCATAGTACTATTTAAATGTTTGTTAAAATAATCTAAGTTTAAGTAATTAGAAAGACTCTCAAGTGGAAAACATAAAACTTAATAATAGTTCTAATCCAAAATTTTAAATTATAACATATTTTTACCTTCTGGGCAGAGGTGGTACGTGCTTTTAATACCAGTATTCAGGAGGCAGAGGCAGGTGGATCTCTGTAAGTTTGAGGCTAGCCTGGTCTACAAGAACTAGTTCCAGGACAGGTTCCAGAGCTACAGAGAAACCCTGTCTCAAAAAACAAACAAAACAAAACAAAACAAATAAAAAAAAACATAACACATTTTTTTACCGTTAAAACAGATAATCCCATGAAATAAAATATAGCATGGCATCCCAGTTTAATTTCCATGGTTTACACTCTACTGCATTTTCTGAAGAACCTACTGAATCATTTTACCAACTTACCATTGAAATATTTTTCTTTCTAGAACTAGTTGTTTTGAGGTCCTTGGCTTTTGCTAGTCAGGCAGTCTACACCAAGAAGCAGGCACTAGACCAAAGTAAGACAATGTCTCAATAATCATGGTAGACAGCACCTAAGTAATCTCACCAAGGCAAATCATTGTTTTCTAGGTGCAAGTGCAGACACCACCTGCATCTGCACTGGGACACAACACCCACACCCACAAATTGTTTGGCCATTTAGTGAAATAATCAAAATTTACATTATAGACAAAGAAATCAAATTCTAAAGCTACTTTAAGTTGTCCAATCCCAATAAGTTGCTGCAGACCCGGAAGAATCCTGGAGAACCATGACCTTGAGTCCACATCGGAAGCCTAAGGAAGCTGGATGCTGATATCACTGAAGACATGCAGGACAGTGGCTGTGGCTGCGAGAGTGGAGGCAGCCAACTCGTCAGTGGCCTAGATAAACCCACTTTCAAGACAGGAAGGCAACTGTGCAAAGAGAAAGCCTTTCCCCCTTTTACCTTTCATCTGAGCAGCCATGAGAAAATGACTCCCACATTTAGGGGTTTCTCACTTCACAGGACCTGATTAAGAAAATATCTTTATGGGCCTGGGTTACCTATCTCAGGATGGTGTTTTCTATTTCCATCCATTTGCATGCAAAATTCAAGGTGTCATTGTTTTTTTACCGCCGAGTAGTACTCTAATGTGTATATATTCCACACTTTCTTCATCCATTCTTCCACTGAAGGGCTTCTAGGTTGTTTCCAGGTTCTGGCTATTACAAATAATGCTGCTATAAACATAGTTGAACAAATGCTTTTGTAGTATGATTGGGCATTTCTTGGGTAAATTCCCAACAGTGGGATTGCTGGGTCCTGGGGTAGGTTGATCCCAAATTTCCTGAGAAACCTCCACACTGCTTTCCAAAGTGGTTGCACATGGGATGTACTCACTGATAATTGGTGTCTAGCCATAAATAAAGGACATCGAGCCTATAATTTGTAAAAAATCCTAGAGAAGCTAAATAAAAAGGTGAATCCAAAGAAAAACATATAGTTATCCTCCTGGATATTGGAAGTAGACAAGATTGCCGGACAAAAAATGGGAACTTGGGGGTGGGGTGGGATGGGGGGATGGGGGGATAGGGAGAGAAAAGTGTGAAGTGGAGGATGGAAGAGCTTGGGGGAATAGGATGGTTGGGATATAGGAAGGGTGGATATGGGAACAAGGAATTATATATCTTAATTAAGGGAGCCATTCTAGGGTTGGAAGAAACTTGACTCTAGAGGGGTTCCCAGGTGTCCAGGAAGATGTCCCCAGCTAGTTCCTTGGGCAGCTGAGGAGAGGGTGCCAGAAATGTACAGATCCTATTGCCATACTCATGAATATCTTGCATATCACCATAGAACCTTCACCTGGCGTTGGATGGAGAAAATGACAGAGCCCCACATAGGAGCACCGGACTGAGCTCCCAAGGTCCTGATGAGGAGCAAAAGGAGGGAGATCATGAGCAAGGAAGTCAGGACCGTGAGGAGTGCGTTTACCCATTGAGATGGTGGGACAGATCTAACAGGAGACCAAGTCCAGTTGGAATGGGACTGATGGAACAGGGGATCAAACCGGACTCTCTGAATGTGGCTGATGGTGGAGGAGGACTGAGAAACCAAGGACAACGGTGATGAGCTTGAACTCTACAGCATGGATGGGCTCACTGTGAGCCTTGTCAGTTTGGTTGCTCACCTTCCTGGACTTAGGGGGTCTGGGAGGACCTTGGACTTAACATAGTGAAGGGAACCCTTCACTTTGGCTTGGAGAGGGAGGGAGTGGGGGTATGGGTGGAAGGGAGGTTAGGGAAGGGGGAGGAGGAGGGGAGGAGATGGAAATTTAAAAAAAAAATAAAGAATTTAAAAAAAAAGAAAAGAAAATATCTTTAAAGGTACACTCAGTAGCTTATCTTTTGGTTGATTCCAGACCCAGTCAAGCTGACATCTCTTTGCTATCACAGGTAGGAAAAGTGGAAGCACCTAGCAGTAAAATGATAGCATTGGGTTGTGTAAGAAAGAAAACTGAACATTCCTCACGGCCTCTGCTTCCATTCTTGCCATGAGTTCATGCCTTGATTTACCTTTAAGAGGAACTGTAATCTATATGACAAAATAAAATGTTTTCCTCCCCCCAATAAAGCATCAAGATGTATACAGAAAGCAACCCTACTCTACATGGAAACGTGGGAATATGAAAGAGCATTATGGTGAAAATGTCACATGTGTAATCAAAGCATGACAGTACCCGCAGAAAGGAAAAATAAAAGTGATAGATACTTGTTTGAATTTCATTGTCTGCTTGTGTCCTGGAGAGCCAGAATGGAGTCCCTGTAGTGTTTTTCTCTAATTCATCTTGGAGATGACAGAGGCAAAGTGGCAAGCCACAGCTTGTACACCACGCCCTAGGATGATAAAGCTTAATAAAACAATCATTCCAAAGCCCATATCTCATACATTATTAAACCTATGAAAAGAGTTTTAATTTCCTGTACAATTACACAGTGAAATGTCATACACTGTTTGAAAAAAAGATTAATTGCTTTTGATAAAATACTGGGTGTTTTTATTTGACTCCTGGACAGCCAGTTAATGTAAAAATATCTTTGCAATCTGATTAGTTTCATATCATAAAGAATTATTGTAATTTTGCATAGAAATATTGTTTAATTATTTTCTTTTTCATAAAGGAATGAAAATAAAATATCAGTTCTTCTTTGTTCCAAAACATCAGAAGCCATGCATCTCTCCAAAACCAAGACAGAGCTTCACCAATGAGTACCAGGCTATATGATAATGCATTTGCAAACATTCATAAAATTACATCAAATTATATTCTCTCATATATAACAACTAAGTAAAGTTTCAGTCTTCTGCATTTGTTTCTACTTACCAATGATTATTGAGGAATCTTTGAAAATGTCCACTTACTTTCTTCCTGTCACAAATATGACATCAATTTAAACTCTCATAAATGATAAATTAGTGGCAAATGACTCGACAGGAAAACCAAATGTCTAAAATATGTTAACCTCATTTTCCATAGTATGCAGCCAAAAAATCTACTGAGGGAATATAACATTTGAGAAATAGCAGATCAGAGTACATTCATAATCTCAGTCTCTTCATATTCAACCCAGGTTATTTAATGCTTGGTTATGACAGAAGGTAGTTATTCACTCTCATTAGGAAAAGGGAAGGAATTTTGATAAGAAATTAACATTTTTGCAATCTCTTCATTCTACAGGAAAAAAAGCATAGATTTATCCATGGAAGCTTTTAGTTTCAAATGATTCGTTTTCTGATATTGAGTGGAAAATCACACAAATACATAATAGCATGTGTATAACTACCTCTATAAATTTAACTCAAGAAAATACTATGAGTATTTGCAGCAGTTTAATGTTATTAATGGCTTTGGTCTTAATGAACTACACTTTGATTGGGAGGGATGTAAGAGTGGCAAACAGACTGTAAAGAAATCAAACATATTATCTTCTCCACTAAAAACTATCAGTGAGCATTGTAATCATTCAAAATATAGGCATTTAAATTACTCAAAGAGTAGGGGTCATCTACATACTTGCTATATTCAGAATATTCATTTTTATTGATTTGTAAATAAGTAGCCTGTAGAGAAGGTAAACAGAAGGTAGTGTTTTAAGTAGCAAGGGAGAATATACCAGATAAATCACAAGCAAAACTAGGAAAATCTTAAGCAATTAATTTCTTGAAAGTTTTAAATAATAATTGAAGCAAATGAGAAAAACATTGTGTTTTGAATATGTCATTAATTATTTGTCAGTAATAAAATCCTTCCAATCATTCTGTTCTTCAATTTTTAGGAGAAACCAATAAAATAAGTAAGCAAGGGCTTGATCTGACATTTATGATTATATGACACTTTAATACAGTTTCAGGTAAAATACAAACTTATGCAATCATGAGATGTGTAATATTACATATAAGTTTGATCAAGTGTTTTGTAATAAATATTCTGTTTGTATTAAATAATGTTTATCAACACAGCATTTTTAAAATCTCATTTTGGTACAAAACCTTGAAAGCTTTTAATTTGAAATTATTAACAATTATAAGCATTAAATTTGTTCTATATACATTAAAATTAAAAATAAAATATTTTAATTTCTTGGGTGTTTCCAAGATATTCATCGAGTTTGCAAATTATGCTGTTCACTTTATTTGAAATAGTTTCATAAGCATGACCTTTTTAAATTTTATCAATGAATAAATGAACAAATATAATAAAGATTTTCACTTTCACATTATTATTATGTATTTTGATAAACAGTTTGCTGGATTGGAATAGATCTCCCTGTTCCTAACAATTGACTGAAAATACAAGAAATCTATTTGAAATCTATTTGAAATCTAAATAAAATAATAAACAGCATTTTTTTTTACCTCAAAGATGTTATCCTTAATTCCATAATTTCTAACTATAATTCAGTATTTCTGAAGCGCTATCTTTGAATCAGTTCTGACCTCTTTAGTTTTAAAGTTTAGCATTTGATTAAACTTGGCTTTTTCAAAGTTGATGATAACCTTTAAACTTTCCAAAAGTCTTTTTAATCCTTTTTAGACATTATAATTTATACAGCAGCTAGCACATTATACTTCTTTCATATAGTCCTTCTTTCTCTGAGTATGTGATCTAAATATTTAAATTTTAATTTTTATGTTATTTTCTCCAAATTTCCTATCATTTTTGTATATAGAACTTCTTATTGTGGTCAAAGGAAACCTTTACTATCAATTTCTTTACTTTAGTAGGTCATGACTGCAGAAATTTTAACAAGAATTATGGTCAAGACATGAGTTAGCATACAACATACAATTTACCTGCAAATGTTTTGGTTGTATGAACATGCTCTATGTATGAATCATCTAAAAACCTTTCAGATTTTCTGGCAGTACCTCTTCTATTCATCTGCCTCATCTTTATCATACTGACACACTGAATTCTAAAGGATCTCTTCAACCTTGCTTCAAAGATGACCTATATGTTATGTTTTTCAACAGTGGTCAAGTATGTATTTTGCTTTAATAATTATTTGTGTACCATATCTGTACTTACACTCCATTATTTTTTGAAGATTTCATACAATACTGATATAATTACATTATTTATTACCCTCATTTGTCCCCTGCCAGGCTCATGAAGATCCATCCCTAAATGAAGAGCTTCAAGCAATCAATGAGTAATAGAAACTTTCTTTTCCATTGATGAGAACCTTAATTAGTTATCACATTCCAAGTAGTCATTCCTAAAAATTTCTGCATTAAAGCAATACCAGACCTATCTCTCTCTCTCTCTCTCTCGCTCTCTCTCTCTCTGCGTATATGCACACACACACATATATATATGCTTGTGTGCATTCAAATCTTTATTTTAAAACAAATAACAGATCACAACGATAGATGTCCTTTATACCAAAAATATCTACTCTAATGATTTAACCATCATCTTTCCACATTATTTTATTGCCTGCAATCATCCTCTTCCCCCACATCCTATATAAAACCAGGAAAGAATGTCTAGTACTATCTGAAAATGTAAACTTGATATTGACTTGAGAACTCTGTGCTCCCTTTTCTCTACCCTTAGATTATTCTGAACTGATTTAGTGAAACTCCTCCTTGATGCTCAGTTATTTTCTTTGACGTTCATGGTGTGGCTTTAATGTGGCATTCTCAGAGAATCCCTCCACTCAGTGCCGTTTTCAAAGACATAGTCTGCTATTCTTTTCTTTTTCAATATGTAACTGCCCTTGATGATGTTGGCTCAGATCTTTCTTATTTTATCCTTTGCACTGTTATAAAAATGTAGAATATGCTGCTTTCCCCAGTCCTTAACATTGACCCTATCTTTTAGCTGCCTTATGTTTTCACCCTTAGATACATAACTTCATGGAAGGAAGTTTTATTTTATTTTTTTTTATTTTTTTTTTTTTAAACGGTGGGACAGAACTAATGGGAGATCACCAACTCCAGTTGGAATGGGACTGATGGATCATGCGACCAAACCCGTCTCTCTGAGTGTGGCCAACAGCGGGGGCTGACTGAGAAGCAAAGGAAGGAAGTTTTATATATTATTTTTATTTTATTTCCCTTCAAAGTGGCAGAATCCCATTTAAATTAGTTTGAGCATGAGTCAGAAAATTCCCTTGTTTCTGTTGATAAAACCCACCATTGATATATTGGCATTTAGAGTTGAAATTAAGGAATGTAATTCCAAATCTGGAAGTTAGTTCAGAATGATTTTTAGACTCAATCCCCATCATAAAACTGCATGTTTAGAAAATGGAGGGGCTCTTACCACTCTAAACAGAAAACACCAGCATTTATCCTGACCTAGAAGATTCTACTTGTTCGTCTTCTTCTACCAATAGATCGCATATGGTATCCTCTTCTCTCCACTCTGATAAGCCTCACACCAGTTATATAAATAGACATAAAATTATTTCCAAATGTTATATTTAAGATACCCGTGAACAGAAATTACTTTCTAGTACCACTGTATCCTTAGTTCTTACAGAATACGTGCAGCATACAGATATTATGCTTACTAGATCTATATAAACACAGTGTAGTTATCAGTGGATATATACCTTATTCTGTACAAAGTCAAGCTGAATTGCACTTAAATCATCATAGACTTTAACTCTTTGCCTATATTAAAATATTTCATTGAATCATAAATACAAGAGATTTGAAAAATTATAAATATTATGAGTCAAAGATAGGTACACTGCCTTTCTTTACAAGATAGGAAATCACACAAGTAAATTGAAATTAATTTAGTGGCATAGTGTCTATGTATATATTTATAGGATAAAAATATATTTCTACTGTTCTTTGACACATCACTTTGGTTTTTTTTCACTATTACAATACTACCTTACTCTGTTTAATACATTTTAAATATTTTTTTAATTCTTCCTAACAGAAAATGTGATTACTGTTTAGAAATGTGACAACCTGGTCATAATATTGTTATTGAATTAGCACTGTTAGTTCTTCTCAGGAATATACTGAACTATACTGGAGATCTAAGGAATTTGCTTATTCATAAATCCTCTTAGTTTTATTCCTTGATTAGGTTTTCCAAATTTCAAAGGGAAAATTTCTCCATTTATTAAAAAGTTTTCCATTTGTGTCTCATCATCATGATCATCATCATTGCCATGGCTGGTGTTAATTGTGTGCACATCAGTGTTTGCGTGCACACACACACATGCAGTTAGCAGTGTGTGTGTGTGTGTGTGTGTGTGTGTGTATGTGTGTGTGTTGGATCTCCTGGTTATTAACAACTGTGAGTTTTAACTTTGCCATTAAAATTGGGAACCAATTTCTTTAATTTATAAGAACCAGTCTAAAGACTTTTATTATGGCAAGATCAAAATAATTAAGACAAATTATTCATTTTAATCTGATATTTAATACAAATTTATAAGTATAACGATCCAAGAATTGATGGTAGTTGTTAACGAATTAAGGCACTACAAAGAAATTTGTGTGTGCATGTATACACACTATATGTATATTTAGCAAAAATAATTGAATTGCAAAAGGTTATGAATTTAATAGAGTACATGTGGACATGGAACTGGTTGGAGGAAGGATATGGTGATAGACACGATATAATTACATTTAGATAAAACATTAATGGCTTTGAGTGTATAATTAACTAAGATATATATTTCTATAAACAATATAATAGTCATGAAATATCACAGAGATATGAGGACAGAAAAATAGACAGCTTTTCAAGGATTAAGAACAATGATATTTGGAACAAATCACATTTAAGAATTCATGAATCTACAGACAAAATTAGATTTTAATAACAGGGTTAAGTTAATAATATTTATTAAGACACCCCCAAAATAGAATGATATGAATTTTTTTAAAAATTTGTTTATAAAATGAAATTATTTATCTTATGTAAAAATATAAAGAGGAAATGTGACAGTATATATAAATTATCATCTTTATAAATATGAAAATATTAATTTTTCATTATTCTAAGTGGTTACTAAATTAAAAGGTGAATAAGCCAGATAATGTTAACTCTGTTCTTTATGACTGTGCTTTTTCCCAATCTACCACAGTATCTGAAAGTTTAGAGTATGACATACAATGAAATCTATTAGAGTAAATCACTACTTATTTAAAGGTTACACAGATCTTCTTAAAGCACAACAGAGTCGACAGCAATATCTTACAACTTTATCATTAACAAGCACTACATAGCAGTAAAATATATCATTAAACTAGTAGTAGGATACTGTGCTAATAAAAGCTGATACATATTTAATTTGTTGTGTTACTATTTTAAGTTCTCCTTAATCACCTTCTTATTTCTGCAGCTGAGGAGATGGTGCAATACCTTGCACTTTATAAGCAAGTGTTGCATTTTAAATGTCAAAGTACAAAAGTACTTAAAGGTCACCATTACTGGCACAAGATCAAGTCAGCTGCCATTCTACTATGGGTGGGGAAGGGCTCACAAGGATCTAAACAGTGGACTTCCCATGATAAAGTGCAAGATATCAGAGACTTGCATATATTGACGGCACTGAATTGGGTTTTGAACAAGAGGAAGAAACAGAGGATAACAACAAGTGTTGTAAGGGAAAAGATTGCAGAAGATCCTACAGAAACAATCATATTTCATTTATGATCATTATATATATATATATTATATATATTTATATAAAATATTTATTTATATAATTTGAGAATATATATATTTTCTCAAAGACTATATTTTTATTTTTTTGGTTTATTTTTTTAGATTTAAAAATTTCCATCTCCTCCCCTTCTCCTCTCCCTTCCCTCCTCTCCCCTCCACCCATAACCCCCTCCCTCCCTCTCCAGGCCAAGGAGCCATCGGGGTTCCCTACTCTGTGTTAAGACCAAGGTCCTCCCAACTCCCCCCAGGTCCAGGAAGGTGATCAACCAAGCTGAGAAGGCTCCCACAGAGCCTGTCCATGCAGAAGAATCAAAGCCCAGCGCCTTTGTCCTTGGCTTCTCAGTCAGCCTCCACCGTGGGCCACATTCAGAGAGTCCGGTTTGGTCTCATGTTCCATCAGTCCCATTCCAACTAGAGTTGGTGATCTCCCGTTAGTTCTGTCCCACCGTCTCCACGGGTGAACGCACCCCTCAAGGTCCTGACTTTCTTTCTCATGTTCTCTCTCCTTCTGCTCCTCATCAGGACCTTGGGGGCTCAGTCCAGTGCTCCAATGTGGGACTCAGTCATTTTCTTCATCTATCACCAGGTGGAGGTTCTATGGTGATATGCAAGATATTCATCAGTATGGCTATAGGATCTGGCCTTTTCCGGCTCCCTCTCCTCAGCTGCCCAAGGAAGTAGCTGGGGGCATGTCCCTGGATACCTGGAAACCCCTCTAGAGTCAAGTCTCTTGACAACCCTAAAATGGCTCCCTTAATTAAGATATATGCTTCCCTGCTCCCATACCCACTGTTCCTATATCCCAACCATCCCATTCCCCCAAGCTCTCCCCGTCTTGCCCTTCACACTTTTCTCTCCCCATCTCCCCTTGCCCCATGCCACCCCGCCCCCAAGTTCCCATTTTTTTCCCAGCAATCTTGTCTACTTCCAATATCCAGGAGGATAACTACATGTTTTTCTTAGGGTTGACTTTCTTATTATCTTCTCAAGGATCACAAATTATAGGCTCGATGTCCTTTAATTATGGCTAGAAACCGATTATGAGTGAGTACATCCCATGTTCATTTTTTTGGGTCTGGGTTACCTCACTCAGAATAGTGTTTTCTTTTTTCCATCCATTTGCATGCAAAATTCAAGTAGTCATTGTTTTTTTACCGCTGAGTAGTATTCTAACATGTATATATTCCACAATTTCTTCATCCATTCTTCCACTGAATGGCTTCTAGGTTGTTTCCAGGATCTGGCTATTACAAATAATGCTGCTATGAACATAGTTGAACAAATGCTTTTGTAGTATGATTGGGCATCTCTTGGGTAGATTCCCAAGAGTGTAATTGCTGGGTCCTGGGGTAGGTTGATCCCAAATTTCCTGAGAAACCGCCACACTGCTTTCCAAAGTGGTTGCACAAGTGTGCATTCCCACCAGCAATGGATGAGTGTACCCCTTACCCCACAACCTCTCCAGCAAAGGTTATCATTGGTGTTTTGGATTTTAGCCAATCTGACAGGTATAAGATGGTATCTCAAAGTTGTTTTGATTTGCATTTCCCTGATAGCTAGGGAGGTTGAGCATGACCTTAAGTGTCTTTTGGCCATTTGAATTTCTTCTGTTGAGAATTCTCTGTTCAGTTCAGCGCCCCATTTTTTAATTGGGTTAATTAGCTTTTTAAAGTCTAGTCTCTTGAGTTCCTTATATATTTTGGAGATCAGGCCTTTGTCTGTTGCGGGGTTGGTGAAGATCTTTTCCCAGTCAGTAGGCTGCCTTTTTGTCTTAGTGACAGTGTCCTTTGCTTTACAGAAGCTGCTCAGCTTCAGGAGGTCCCATTTATTCAATGTTGCCCTTAATGTCTGTGCAGCTGGGGTTAGGGTTATTTTAAATTACCACTAATGTATGTTTGCACTTCTAAGACAGTCATATGATTCTAGTAATGGCAACATCTCTTGAAAGGACCTTTCTGAAGACATGCTTTATAAATGTTATACAACTGGTTCATAGGAAATTTTAAAAAATAAACATTTTAGGAGCAAATGAGTTTGTGCAAAACCTCTATAAGTGGAGTCATTATATGGACTCAATTGTTATTTTAGAATTGAGAATATTAATCAGTTGATAGAAAAAATAAAATTGAAAAATTCATGGGTAAAGATAGAAGCCCAGATCAAAGAAGACAAATACTACACATTTTTATACTTTTCAGATGTTAGCTTCAAATCTTTAGGTAAGTGTGTCTCACTTGTCAAGAAATTAATAAGCAAAAAGGGGAAGAAATATTTCATGGGAGGGAAAATATAATGCAGTCAATTAATTGAAGGGGAAAAATGAAACAGGAAGAATTAAATGGGGTAAAGGTGAGAGGGCCCAGTAGAGGAGGGAATTATGGGAGGAATAACCAATGCTAAAGATCTTCTAAAGAAACTATTTGCTGTTTATCTTTACAGAATCTTTCTAAAATGCAGAGTACATAAATATAAATATAGCAGAAATTAAGTCACCAGATAAGAGGCAACAGTGCCCTACTTAGAAATTGCTTGCCAACAAACAAATAAGCAAACAAACTAACAAATATATAAATGTATTACATTGAAAGAGTCACTTCTCTTGAAATTTTTAGTATATGTTGTGTTTTCATATATGTGCAAATATTAAAGGGTATAATGATTGCTCTTGTTTACTATTCAGAAACTGACAATAGAACTCTATTTCTGTAAACATCACAAATTTGAGTATAAGAACATAGAGAAATGAAGATGTAAACACCATCCCTCCTGACCTGACAATCTATTACAGTATTTGAAGGTGCTATGCTTGCTGTAGAACCTTCAGACACTGGTGTAGAAAGTAATGACGGATCTTATCCATCTGTGCACACTGTGAGTTGAAAACATTATCTTCCTTGCACAACTTGACCACTGGAGCAATAGTAGCCTGAGCATAATGGGAGAAAACAAATACTTTCCTAATAGGTTTAAGATCCACACGACAAAATGATGGTAGAGTTATTGGATTAAAGAGATTGTGGTTAAACAGGTTATAGGTTCAAGAGTAGTACCTACTTCTATTACTGTTAAGATGTCATTGTTCTGAAGATAAAATATATTGAAATAAAATAACCATTTATAAATGGTTCATGGAGTCTCATTTTTATTAAATCTGTTATCCTTAGATGTAATTAAGAAAGTATAATTCAAACAGACTAGGCCTGGATGAAGGGGGGAGGGCCTTTGACTTCCCACAGGGCAGGGTACACTGCCCTCTCTTAGGACTGGATGGGGATGGTGGAGAGTGAGTGGGGGAGTGGGAGGGAAATGGGAAGAGGGGAGGAGGTGGAATTTTTTTTTTTTTCTGATTCTTTTTTTTTCTCATGGTTTATTTTTTTTATATTTAAAAATTTCCATCTCCTTCCCTCCTCCTCCCCCCTCCCTCCGCTCCTCCTCCCCCTTCCCTCCCCTCCTTCTCCCCCTTCCCTTCCCTTCCCTCTACCCATACCTCCCCTCCCTCCCTCTCAAGGCCAAGGAGCCATCAGGGTTCCCCACTCTTTTTTGAATGGTATTATTTATAAAGCAAAAAAAGTTTAAGATAATGACTTGAAAAAAATTTAAAAAGAGCAAACAAACAAAAAACACCAGGAATGATAATACAAAGGCAAAAAAAGAAAGTATAATTTTAGCTTGGCATATTAAATGCAAATTTGAGTTCCAACCCAGTACACATCACTATACACAAAAAAAGTTAAGCTGATGCTGGTCATGGTCATTAAACTAAAACAATCATGTTTCAACCTAAAACATTATATACATATACATATATATATATGTGTGTGTGTGTATGTGTGTGTGTACACATACATATATATGCATGTATGTGTATATATATTATATATAAAGAATACAGATGAAAATCTTTACTTTGTAAATTCCCACTGTTCTAATATTACATTTAGATTTATATCTATGAATTTATATCTATGAATTGGTAGTTTTAGTTGTGCACCGCGTGTTTGTGCATAATGCATACATTTACAAAAATTTTAAGCAAGTCAGAATATATATTTTAGCCCTTCCATAAAACTTTGTACTTTATGAGCAGACAGGTGGAACAAGAAATCAATATACAAATTTGAAACTCCTGTTCCTCGGAATAAGAGAGAAATCTGCAGTTTATTTAGAGATTATGCTACATTCCTTTCCAGATAAGAGTGGCTTTATTGAACATAAAGCAAACACTATGATTCCTAGAAGTCAGGGCTATCAAATTAGATTGGGGCTTCATGTAAATTTTGGAATTATTGACAGAGAATAAAAAGGCTGCTGTTTAAATCCTGGGCTTAAAAATATAAGCTCTTGGAAATCGATGTTTGATTTTTAAAAACAGAAATAACAACCTCTTTCAATTTCTCCAGAGAGGATGTAAGCGCATAAAGTATCTTAACACATTTACTAAGGTCAAAAGTGCAACAAAACTCTCATTTTAACATTACCAGGTACATAATAATAAGGGCACTCACACATTTCTAAGTTTATAAACTAAGTACTTTTTTCTCCAAAAAATTCTCTTCTGAGAATCATAGAATAGAATAGAATGTTATTGTCTGCAGGTTTTCAGCAGCTAAGCTAGCCTCACCTGCTGTTTTGATGCTGTAATAGTAGATCTCTTGAATGGATGTTGCTATGACAACCTGATAACTTGCAGAACATTGATGTATTCATGAGGCTGTTAATCACCGATAATTTTTCTTATTTGTTCCTTGATCTGATCTTCCTAATAAAATGAGAATCAAAGCTTAGTAGCGTAGGCAGTCACAGAAGACCTCAAAAATGTCACAACCATATCTTTAATCCTGAAGCAGAGCTTCAATAATAAAGTATCCTGATTATATCTACAAATACTAAACAGGAAAGAAGAAGAAACTGAGATTTACTTATTACTCAAAGAATGTCAGTCATGGGTATGCTTATGAGTCATGATATTTTGTTTTTTTTTTTTCACTGTGAAAGTTAGCAATAATTTAACATGCCAGAAGAGATGATGGGGGACCTTATAGCAGAATAAAGCATTTGGGATCACATAGAGACTATACACAGGAATGTAGAAATTTGTTAATTAAAATAATTGTGTAAAAGTATGTGTGCTAAACAGCTTTGTCATACATTGGTCATAGCTATGTTATATATAACATAGATAACAGCCTGTCTATTTGATGACACATTGTCAGAATGGACCATAACGGAATGTTAGGACTGGAGAGATGGCTCAGTGTTTAAGAGTGTATGCTACTTTTTAGGAGACCCTTCTTCAGGTCTTCTCATCCACAAAGGGCAGCTCACAACCACCTGAACTTGGTCTCTACAAACATCTAAATTTCCTGACCTCTTTCAGGCATTACAGTCGTATGCATTACACATAAGCATAGTTATACACCTGATTAAAAATATAAATTTAAATAAAATTTTTAATTTGATGAATCATTTTAATACAAGAACTAAAAATTATTACTTGAGGTATATAACTCAGGATTGATAACACATCTGGGACTCCTGTTTTGTAACACCCGATTCTGTGTTACACCCTCGGTACAGTTCGCGCGCCACTGTACCTTACGTGAGTCGGACAAGGGCCTGGAGATTGAAAGAACACACAAAGAGACCTAGAGACCTGGGTCATTCGAAAGGAGATCAGCCGAATGCCGTTTATTTAGCCTTGGGGAAAATCTTATATACCCCACTCCTGCCCAAGGAATTCCACCCAGGCAGGTGGGAAATTACCATACCAACAATAGAGTCAACAATGCCCTACAACAAATCACCAGGCGGGGCAGAGGGAGCACAGGAACAAACAGAATGCTTAGTCATCTGCCCAAAAACTGTCCTCAAGATGAGCCCCAGGAATAAGGGCAGACCCGGGCCCTACAGGTCCCCCTTTTATATAAATTATGACTAGGCCTGTCTTGGGTGGCATTGGACGTCAGGCAATACCCCTTACCCGTCATGGGAAAGCATCCAGGTCAAAACACATTTCCTGTCTTAGGTTGGGGTAGCCCCCCAAAAACCTTTCCCGTCATTGGCTCACTAGTCACCCATCACTGAGTTCAGCCAGATTTGTGCTGAAAGATTCTCTGGGGCAATTGCTAAGAGGACTTGCCACGTGGCAACATTGACCTGAGTTTGCCTCTGGCTCTGGCACCATGATCAGCACATATTATAAGCATTCCTTAGGAGACTGTGCCTGCTTAATAAGTCTGCCCAAATTGGAGTCCTTTAAGTAAGGTCTTAGCACTGGTGAAAGGAACCCTGGTGTAGTAAACTAGAATAATCTCAAGAGCCAATTAGTAAATTGTATACTCCAGGGTCCATGAAAAACAGCAATAAGCCTTTAACCTAGCAGTGGACTTTAACCACAACCAATAGCAAAATTAACTGCAATATTCATATGTAAATTTAGCTCAATTTGAATGGCCAAGGCATTTGCAACCTGCCCTGAGAAGGTATCCATTGTGCAAGCAGAAGCAACTGACTAACTAATGGAAAATCCAGAAGCTCTAGCTGCTCTGGCAGCCTCAGCAATGGCTGCATTATCACGGGATGGGTAGATAGGTCCTTAGCACTAGGACCACCACAGCTAGCTCCTCAGGATCCCAGCAACTCTTCAGTTGACAAGCCAGTATCTACTTGATCTCTTGGCTCTGTCCTGTCTTCAGGCTTCTGGACGGGAAAATCCACAGCACGCACCAGACGCTCAGGTACCCATATTGGATTGTCAGCATCCTGTGGGAAAACACAAACAGCCCCTCTTCCCCACACCAGTACAGGATCTGGACCATACCAGGTGCCATCTGCTAGATTCTTCCATTTAACATGAGGCATCCCGGAAGAATCTGGCTGCCAGTGCCGGTCAGTAGCGGTATGACATTGAGCATCAACAGTCAAAAAATTTAAAATGTATAAAATAAAAGACAAATGGTCTCTGGGGGTGGAACCATATTCCCCCTTTCTTGTTTTATGCAGATAGGCTTTGAGCGTACGATGCACTCGTTCCACTATAGCTTGTCCTTGAGGATTATAAGGTATTCCCGTTTTATGGGAAATGAAAAAGTCAGAACAAAATTTAGTAAAGCCAGAGCTGGTGTAGGCTGGCCCATTATCAGTTTTTACAGTTTTTGGAACTCCCATGTAGGCAAAGGCCTGGAGACAGTGACTTTTAACATCACGTAATTTTTCTCCTGTATGAGCTGAGGCAAAAATAAGATAAGAATATGTATCCACGGTTACGTGAACATATTGCAAACGCCCAAAAGAAGGAACATGGGTAACATCCATTTGCCATAAATGATTAGGAGCAAGCCCATGAGGATTAACTCCCAAATGGGGAACAGTTAAAAGTTCTGTACACAGAGAACATTTTTTAACAATGTCAGTGGCTTGCTCTCGAGATATCTTAAAATGAAATCTTAACGACCCAGCATTGAGATGAAAACGATTATGAGCTTTTTCCGCGGCTTCATAAGATTCTAGACTAACCGCACAAATTTGGCGGGTAAGCTGATCAGCCAATGCATTCCCCTCGCTCAAGGGACCAGGGAGGTCAGTATGAGCCCATAAATGCCCTACGTAAATGGGAACAGACCGGGCCCAAAGCAAAGTTTGAATAGCCAATAACTGCGTCTGGACTCGAGATACAGAGGCAATATAAGCTGCAGTTTCCAAAGGTGCAAGAATTTTGCTTATATACTGACTATCAGTAAAAAGGTTAAATGGAATATCAGCATATTTCTCTAATGCCATTTGTACAGCGATCAATTCAGCCACCTGAGCAGATTTAGTATCAACAGGCTGAATATCAAAATCAGGAGGGGAGGCTACCACAGCTCTCCCTGTGGAAGATCCATCAGTAAACACATTCCGAGCCCCTGCCAGAGGCTGCAAAGAAATAACTTTAGGGAAACACACCGGATGATTTTTGAAAAAGGTGACCAACTTATCAGAAGGATAATGATTATCAAACTTGCAGGGATTAGTGCATAAAAACAAGGTCCAATCTTCAGCAAAATTTTGTAACCAAGTTATTTCTGCCTGGGTGTAAGGCGTAATAACCTCATCAGGTAACATTCCAAAGGTTTGCAAACTAAGTTTATACCCTTTCTGAATAACACGTAGCACAGCTGATGGGTACGAGATAACAATTTTTACAGGTGACACGCGTTCATGTACCCATAGGATGGGTCCTTGCTGCCAAAAAACTCCAGTAGGACTATGCTGAGAGGGAAAAATTATCAATAGCAACGGCTGACTATAGTCAATATAATGAGTATGAGCAGAGGCAAGCTTTTTCTCAATTAAAGTAATACATTTCCTTGCCTGAGGTGTCAACTCACGAAAGGAGGTTGGGTCTGGATTTCCCTGTAGAATGTCCATAATTATTTACTGCTCTAAGATCTTACAGCAACCTCCATTTACTAGACTTTTTCTTAATAACAAAGATAAGAGTATTCCAAGGAGAAGTGGATGTCACTATGCATCCTGCCTCTAGCTGTTCTAGGAACTCACTCTGTAGACCAGGCTGGTCTTAAACTCATAGAGTTCCACCAGTCTCTGTCTCTAGTAGCTGGGTCTAGTTGCTGGGATTAAAGGCACATGCCACTACACCTGGCTTTTTTCCTGGGCTGATTAACCATCCCTTTACCTGCAGGGCAGTTCCTTTTGTTGTGTCCTGACCTTCCATATTGAAAACAATTCCTTGACCTAGCTCCGCCTTGACCTTCCTTAAGGGCAGAAACAATTACTTGACCCATCACGTGAGTACTATCAATGTCTCTGCATAACCAGATAAAGTCATTTAAATCTCCATCTCTATGGGGACGTAAAACCTCTTGGCAAAAATCTATTAGCATTTTCGTAGGCCAGTTGCTTTATGGCTGGCATAGCTGAGTCCACATCCCCAAAAATGCGACTCCCCACCTGAAGCAGGCGGTCAATGAACTCAGAATAAGGTTCTGAAGATCCTTGAAGGGTCTTAGAAAGCTGATCTCTTGCTCCTTTGTTAGGTAAAGTTTTCCAAGCTTTAACAGCTGCGGCAGCTATCTGAGCATAAACCGCAGGGTCATAAGCAATCTGTGCTGCTAAATCAGCATACTGTCCTTCACCAGTTAACTTGTCAAGGTTATGCTGGGGGAAACCCGCCTCGGCATTTTCCGTGCTGTCTTTTCGCAATTTTCCTGCATTTCACCTCTCCATAACAAATAATCTCCCCCTGAAAGACAAGCCCTGCAAAGCTGCATCCAGTCATTGGGTATAAGGTTGAGTTCTGCAAAGGATTCCAAAAAAGCTATAGTGAAAGGAGCATGAGGTCCATAATCCATAACTGCTTCTTTTAACTGCTTAATATCCTTAAAGGCCAGGGGGTTATGCTGCCTGACCCTCTGTCCTTGCGGATCAATAGTTTCCACAACAGGATAAATCTGCCTCTCTCTACTTAGATTATTTAATCTGTTTAGGATCTCTCGGATTTCTGCCTCTAAGTCTATAGGGGCGGAAGCACTGGTATAAGGATTTGAAGTGTCAAGAAATGTATTTTGCGGCAGAGGTCTCATGGAGACATCTCTGTTTGCTTCCTTCCTTTCCTCTTTTTCTAACTTCCTTTATATCAGTGCGATCTCCTTTTCTAAAATTTCTTCTTCCTGTTCTATATCCCTTCTAATACTCTTAACTTCCTGTTCCTCAAAACTCTTAATAGAACTCACAGATTCTTCTTCCTGAATCTCCTCAAGGGTTTTGTTCAAATTCTCTAATTGCTCTTTTACTTTAACATCATCACTGAGAAGAGCATCTCTGACTAATCGCCATAGCGAAAATATTGCTATGGAGAATTCTTCTGGCCCTCGATCTTTTAGAGAATTTTGAAGGTCAGCCTTTACCTGCTCCCAATCAGTAATATTAAAACCCCCTGCATGTAGAAACCAGGGACTAAACTCTAAAACCGTCTTAACGATCTCTTGTGCTGTCTCAACTTTAATACCGGTGCCTTGTTTCTCCAAAAGACTTAACAACTGGCCTGTTAACCGGCCCCTTAACACTGGAACAGAGTTACTTGCACCCATAACCAATACACCCTCACCACTCAATTTCTTACCTGCTGGCCAGACTTCCGAGGGCGACCTCTCAGGAATCCCTACTTCCCGATCTCGCAGATGGGTCTCCGACTGCAGTTGCTGATGATCCCGGCGGGGCCTCCAATTGTAACACCCGATTCTGTGTTACCCCCTCGGTACAGTTCGCGCGCCACTGTACCTTACGTGAGTCGGACAAGGGCCTGGAGATTGAAAGAACACACAAAGAGACCTGGGTCATTCGAAAGGAGATCAGCCGAATGCCGTTTATTTAGCCTTGGGGAAAATCTTATATACCCCACTCCTGCCCAAGGAATTCCACCCAGGCAGGTGGGAAATTACCATACCAACAATAGAGTCAACAATGCCCTACAACAAATCACCAGGCAGGGCAGAGGGAGCACAGGAACAAACAGAATGCTTAGTCATCTGCCCAAAAACTGTCCTCAAGATGAGCCCCAGGAATAAGGGCAGACCCGGGCCCTACACTGTTTATTTGTAAAATGAGAGTTGTGAAGTTATACTCATGAGGACATGTTACATCATCAATAAATAGTTACCTTTAGATATCGTTGGGCACAATCCTTCCCCTGGAGCTCTGCAAACATACCTGATGTCAGAGTCTTAAAGCAATCTGGCCTTCCATCTTCCAACAGCTGTTTCCCATGAACCCTCAAGAAGGGAGTGGGTTCTCATGCCAACCCACCTTCTTCATCTGGGTTATTTTTCAATCTTGAGGTTGTGTGAGTCGTGTGTGTACATTCTTCTCATGATTATTAACGTTACAAATATAGCCTCCATTTTTCCCAAAAACTAAAACATACCTTAGTGTAGATTACTTGAACACAGTTTGTGGGGTCCTATATATGCTACGTGCAAAAGGCAGCATTAAGGATAAACTGGTTAAACTTCTGTCCTCCCTTCTTGAGGACCATTTCAATTCCAACTCAATTCAAATTTCATTCCAACTCATTTCAAATCCTACTTAATCAATTCAATTACAACTGCAAAATGACAAGGTTAGACTTGAGGAGAGGTGAGGCAATTTCTAAGATTAGTGCCATCTGGAAATCTCTCTAATTCAATGAAAATTCCCCTGAAAATTAATTTCACTAACAGGGGAAGAAAAAAGCATGACGGAACTCACAGCAAAGTAACTTATACATTATAAAAGATAGATTCTGATCTTCCAAGAAACTTCTTAATCACAGTCTATATACCTTAGGTGTTCTCAAGGCTCCTTGCCATGAAGAAGGGACAGTTCTTCAGTCTCCGAGACGATGTCTTCATATTCCTTTCTCAAGCAGGCATCGGAGAGAAATCACTTTTATTGTCAAATAGCAAAGTTAATTTTATTAAATATCCTTCAAACTAAATGGCATGCCTGAATATTTTTAATCAGAACCTGATGTAATATACTAAGAATAAGGTTTTATGTAATTGAATGTGTGTTCCCTGGGAGAATATCAGATAACTTTAATTTTTAAACTACTAAAACCTGGATCCACTTTTTTTGTCCCTCTGTGACTGAAAGGGTGTGGCAATAAAATGAGATTGAAACTCCATGCTTGGAAACTCAGATTTAACAAGGAGTGCTAAAATTCAACCTTGCATTAGTCATTATAATTTTTTGACACTGTCTTAATGTGTGAAGGAAGAATTGAACTCTGGAGCTAGAAAGGGCATCGTTAAAAGACAAGATTGCCTTTCTGTATGACAGATATTAATATTAGATCATTTGCTCAGCGAGGAGCAGAGCTTATGAGGTGTATGGAGGCCACACAAATTGGGCTGAGATTGAAAACCATTCTTGCTGAATTTCTTCTTCTTTCCTCTATACTTTACTACTGAGTGAAAGGGAATATGACTGAGTGTTAATTGGATTTGGTTCTGTATTTCACATTTGGTACAGAGGAGATATTCCACTGAGTTGTTTGAACCAACTAAGTATATTATGCCCCATCTCTGCTGAAGAAGTTTTCAAGGCAAATCATTTTTTTAGAAAAAAATCTATTAAAATAACCCAAAGAATACTCTTTTGTATAATTTTCATTCCAGAGAACAAAAATACTTCTTATTCTGTATATTATTTTCAGCACCCTAAGTAAACTTATTTCCTTCAGAGTTAAAATGAGGCTAGGTTAGGGTATATACATAGATTCTTTTTCAAGAATAGGTCACATTAAAAAAAAAACAAGTAGTACAAGAAAAGCAGAGATTGCAATCAATTTATCATTTGATACTCCAAATGTTGCTGTGCAGCTAGAGGAGAAACACAACTAAGACCCAAGATTCTGGCTGCAGCAGTTACAACTGCAGACTTGACTTCACTACCTACAGGTTCAGCAATAAGACCCAGGTTCCCTTAATGTCAGATAGAGAGGATACAAGCAGTATCTTCTTCAATGGCTTTTCTTTCTATAGCATGTTATACTTCATAATATCTTCATGTAAACATGCATTAGCTCTCTTGCTGCAGATAATATTTGTATAATACAAATAATATGTGAATAATATTTGTAATATTGCTACTGTTGGAAGCCTTTTTATTAGTGATTGTTTTCATTTGAAATAGCTTTGCATTTCTCCAAATAGAATGTCAGATGCAGCAATGTTCTTGATGCTGCAGTTGGTCTTGTTAAGACACTTCTCTGTGAGTCTCTCCACTTCTGTCTGTCTTAACAGGATGCCTGGATCTCCTGCATTTTGGTGTATCCTTACAAGCATTTGTGCAGGGAATTTGACTCTGATGACAGAAGAAGAAGAAAGGTGTATTAATTCTTTGTAATAAAAATCCTTGGCCTTGTTTACTGTTCCAAGATTTTTTGAGATTATACTGTTTAACACCATATAATGCACTTTACTCATTACTGTTTGTGATGGAAGATTCATGAAATACATTATACAAACATTTCCTAAAATGCCAACTCAATATTATTGCTTCTTAGTCGGTGACTAAAGTGACTTTCAAAAGAATGGAGCCACTCTCTTGAGTGAAAATGTTTGCCGCAGAAATTGGACAAGATTTGTGCGAAACAGGAGACATTAAAAACTGTGCATCTTTGAAGCCTAATGCAGAAATAACAGCTTATAAATGGCACTGACCCAGTTATCTATTTAAAAGTAATGCAGAACAGTAGCAAAGACTGTACCGATGCTTTATTTTTATCTGCGTTCACAGTATTACGGAGGAGAATATGTGTCATTGCCTTCTTTCCAACCGTGTACCAGAAGTCAGTGCTAGCCTAGAAAAGTAGATATACTTGGGGTTTCAGATAAAGGTGCCATTTTAAAGTTTATGTAATCTTAATTCTTAAATACTCACCATTCAGCGTTTGGTTAATTCTGACATTTTCACATTATCTAATGAGCTCAATAACTTTCATTTACAAAAGAAAGGTCTAGAGCTAAGGACTCAGTCCAGTTTGCAGCATGTAGCTTCTTTAAAATCACTCCATTTTGCACAACTGACAAAAGATTTTAACTTAATCTGAAAAGGGAAGAAAAGTAATTGTAATTAAGAAGGATACTTTGAAGACCTGCGTGAATGACTGGCTGCAGAAGAAAGACAACAGGCACCGATAACTTAGAGGGGGTTGGGAAGAGCATGCAGCTCTCTTGTTTTTATCCTGCATGCCATGGCTTCACTTTACAGTCTTGCAAGCATAGTGGAGACATCTCCACAACAAGACTGCATGATGACTAATAGATAATGGTAAGCTCAAATATAAGGCATTTCTAATGCAGTCTCCTACTCCACTTTCTACATGTATTATACTCGATTTTTAAAGTATATTTTCTAAAAATACAATTCACTGTCTATAAGTTATAAGCCAAGTTAGTAGATCTTTTTGGTTTGAAAAGAATGAAATTTAGAAAAGTAGATATTAAACAATGTGGCCAAAGTTGCGCGGCTAGCATGTAGAGGAACTGAGATGTGAAAGGTAGCTCATAGAAATTGCATAACTTAACTCTCTAGAAATATTTCCAGAGCCGTAGAGCATGAGACTCTGATCAAGTTCAACAATGGACCATTTTGTAATTATTCTGGATCTTACAAGAATGTTTCAGAAATGATGACCTTCCTTCAAGGCATTGCTGTGTGTTTCCTGATTAAGAAATAGTACTGGTTAAATCATGAATATAATTTCTCAGGGATTTTTAGGACAACTTAGAAGCAATTTAGAATATGAAGCAGATATTATTCTAAATAGTGTGTTCATTATATCTTTGCTTAACAACTATAGAAAATACATAATTTAATATTAATTTAAATTTGCTTGTGAATGTAGTTTAATGGGATGGCAAACCATAGCTCCCTAGAGTAGATCTGCTCAAGGCAAAATTTTACCAATAGAAATTATGACCTATCAGTAATAATTTCCCTTAAAAATCAATTATGATGGCTATTCATTAGAGTTCTAGGTTTAAAATGCCAGTTCATGAAGACATACTTATCTCCCTGGTATAAGTTAATTATAACACGAACAAATGCAGATGCTGCTCATTTCGAATTCACGCCTGCCTTATGCTGGTGTTTGTATTGCTTGAGGAAATGCTTTCCTTCCCTTTCTCACACCATGGAGCTGTTCTAATCTATGAACTTTTTCCTCACACTTACCTCCCACATTCACTCTCACTTTGGCATATAGCTAGGTTTTATTATGCAGCAAATCAAGCAAAGCAAAGCAAAGCAGGGTCAAGGGGATTGGTCAGCAGGCCAAGGCACTTCTCTCCAAGTCTGAAGACCTGGATTTGATCCCTAGTTTCCGTGGGGTGGAGCAAACCAACTCTTAAAAGTTGAATACACACACGCATATATGCATATACATGTATATGTATATATGTATATAAGTATGTATATCTACACATATATATTTAAATTAAAACTCAGATACTAAAGAAAATCATTAAAAAATAACCATAGGGTTTTTCATTAGAGTCACTGCAAATGCATTTTAAATTCTTTAATCAATACTTGTGGTTCGATTATGTAATATCAGTATACATATGATATTTGAAATATTTACTAACTAGTTGCCAAGGCTATTCAATAAAGTATAAATAAATAGTTTCATGAAGGGAAATCATCTCAGAGCTGAGCACCTACCTGAAAATTAGAAATATCTCCACTTGCCTGATTTTTCACTGGGGAATGCTTTTGAGAACTTGGTTCCCTCTAAGTGCTTTTGCTGTTGTCTCTGGTCTCCATCGGGCTCAAGAATGAGGACTGTTAACCTGCGGATACGTTATGAAGCACTGCCTGTCCACATTGAAAACTGCACTCCAAATTTCTGCTATTGCATTTTTAATGATTGCCTTTCTCAGTTATAGTAAATCTGAATATTATATTATATCTGTAACACATGGTGCTGTGCTAAAACCAGAGACACTTCTGTCACAACTCTTTTTTTCACCAAACTATCCATATTTATTAAAGTATATAGAAATCCCACAGCGTGAATTTTCATTCAGTTTCTTAAAAAAGAAAATCAGGAGCCCTCCTATACACAAAGGACAGAGAAGCAGAGACGGAATTAAGAGAAACTTCACCTTTTATGATAGCCACAAGTAGCATAAAGTATCTTGGGGTAACTCTAACCAAGGAAGTGAAGGATTTATTTGACAAGAACTTTAAGGCATTGAAGAAAGAAATTGAAGAGGACACCAGAAAATGGAAAGACCTCCCATGCTCTTGGATGGGTAGGATCAACATAGTAAAAATGGCAATTCTACCAAAGGCAATCTATAAATTCAACGCAATCCCCATGAAGATCCCAACAAAATTCTTCACAGACCTTGAGAGAACAATAATCAACTTTATATGGAAGAACAAAAAACCCAGGATAGCCAAAACAATCTTCTACAATAAAGGAACTTCTGGAGGCATTACCATCCCTGACATCAAACTCTATTACGGAGCTACAGTAATGAAAACAGCTTGCCTTTTGTTTTTAAATGAATTAGTTGGTGTGTTTGTGTGCAAAATGATAGCATTTGTTACCTAAATATATATGTGGTCAGCAGACATCCTGTGCAGCCTACTCTCTTCTACACTATGTATCCACTGGATGGATCTCAAGTCATGAGTTTTGGCAGTGGGCAGATTCACCTACTGAACCATCACACTGGCCGTAATCCCCATCCTATTGGACCCCTTGTACCCTTTGTTTTTACACAACTCTGTGTACATCTGGCTAGAGATAACTTTTAAACTCTCAGATCATAAATGTTGACATATAGCTATTTGGCTTCCATTTCTGCAAGTACTCAAGGATATGAATTGGAGAATTCAGTTTGAAAATTGCCCTTTCCAAAGCTTGGCAGCTATGCGAATTCTCATTAAACTTGTTTGTAATATGTATGACAGAATGCATGCATGAGAAAACCTTTTGTTAATGCCATGTATATATTGAAGTCTTGAAGTCCTTAGGATATAAATACAGCATGCACACTAATGGACAATCCAGTGGCAGTAAATCTGTGTTAAGATGGCCAAGTTCTACTTAAACCATATGACCCTATGATGCCTCTTCTTGACACACGCATCAGATTGTGATTAATATATAGTTCTCGTTTCATCATGTGTGGGAAAAAAGAGATCATGACTGTGCCATGAGAAAAGAAATTCTGGAAAACAGCCTTCTGGAAGGCTGATCAACTGATCAGGATTTTACTGCTTGAAGATAGAAAATTTCAAGTACTGAGCCCAATTATCTTGAAACATATTTAACCTTCTTAATGGTCGTGCATTGCCCTCTTCTATCCCTAAACTCACATGTCTGTGACCACTAGGTAAATCATCTGGAATGCACCGATGCCAACTTACCAACCAACTCCAAACCTAAGAGCACTGTAAATGACATCAAGTGACACTTATAACATAAGTGCCCCCATGTTGTCTAAGCCACCTACCTAAAAATCCCACTAATGTATTTTAATACTATTTTGTTTTAGGATATTCTTTGTTCTATTAAGAAAACCTCATAAAGCTGCTTTCCACACCAGAGCGTGTTTTAGGGTGACCTAAATCTGTGTTACTGAGCCATGGTTGAACATACTTGTCTCCAGAATAAACTCTTATTCTCTTTGAGTTGAGAGGTGTACTTTTTTACATCAATGACCAAAATTTCAATTTTATAATAGTTATAAAAAAAAGAAAGAGAACAAGATCAGCATTTTTTTCTTATGTGTGGTTCAAAGTGAGCCAATTTGCAAACACTTAGTAAAAGTTGCTATAGAAATAAGGTAACTAAAGTTGAAAGTACATATTTACACCCAAATAATCACAGAAAATGAACTTTTAACTTTCTTAGAGCTTGACAGGGTACAGATGAAATTTAAATGATGTAGCTGCTCTTTTTACAGTCTTGTTTTAGACCCATGCTTTCATAGAAGGTGTCCACTAACATTGCAAATACTCCTGATTTTGGCTTTTATAATTTCAGATAGGAAGTTTTTTTAAAAAATACTAGTTACTAGATGAAGCAATATTTTTAGATCTCTGAAGACTTTTACCTTTACATTTCCATTTTTACTGTATAAAATGATATGCGTTTTAAAGATTAAACAATTTTTAAAACTCTTCTGAAAATAATTACTTTTATACATATAACCTTACTCACTCACATAGAAATGCTTGTGCAAACTTATGCATGTATATATGTGAAAATGTATATATGCTTTCTTCTCACTTGATAGTTTCTTAATTCTTGTCATAAATTTATATTATCCATTTATTGAAATTTACTGAAAAATATATAATTCAAACTACCAGTTTATGGGGGACGTTTTTTATAAAATATTCTACGATATACAGTATATTTTAATGCTGTCCTATATTCAAACACAAAGAGAATCTGTATCCTTTCACATTTTCAATAGACTTTTTTGTTTTATTAGGAAACATGAGAGAATCAGATTCAGCTGTAGTATTATGAATATCTCCAGGCTAAGAAATCTGGCTGCTCATCACACTCAAGCTTAACTTTGTTTGTGGAGGAGAGATGCTGTGTTGATAGATACAGATATAAAGGGCAGCTCCCTCATTTGCAAAGTGGTGTATGATGCTAATGAGCTTTAAAGGCAAATTATCTGGAAACTGAATGATTTCTTTAGGCAGATTTTACATGAAGAAAACTGATTACAATCCTAATGAGCATTTGCTGTTTGTTCTAGAACACATGATGGCTTGAAATGAATCAATTTTGAGGAGTATTTTTTTTTTATTTGGAGGTCTTAATTATTTTGATTATGATTTTTACACTGTAACTTTTAGGTGACAGGATTACTGTTTAAATCATGGTGGGCAGAAGGACTACATTAACTCTAGGATTTATGTTTGATCTCTTGATGTGTGGATATAACAATTAATTAGCTTGCTTTTAAATGACTAAACAAGCAAATAAATAAGTGTGAGATTATTTTCTCACCTACATATATTTTCACAAATATTCCAGTTTTCATAGGTCTCTAATTTGTCTAATTATTATGTTGTATCTTTAATTATTATATCGCCTTTGGTGAAAATTTGACCTGTAATTAATTTATTCATTTTATAGGAAGCATTATTCCTATAAATATTTAAAGTCATCAACGATTCTGAGGATATTGAAACTTCAAGTTCACTGAAAATCAAATATTATAAGACTAAATAGGATATTTTACACAATTGAAAACATTGCAAATAATTCTGTCTTTTACTTTGCTAATATGTAAGCACAAATGACATTGGGAAATGTTTTTATCAGATGTTAGGAGATATTGAATATAGTTCTTTTTCTTTTCTTTTTTCTTTCTATTGAAAATAGATATCTTTCTCACATAATGAATCCTGATTATGATTTCTTTCTTTTCCATCAACCCCTCTAAGTTTCTGCCACACCTATTGCATCCAGACATACAGAACTACTTCCCTTTCTTCTCTCATTAGACAACAAATAGGCTTCAAAAGGATACTAATAAAATCAATTATAACAAAATAGTACTGAGGTAAAACATCAGTATTGAACAAAACAAAACCAAACAAAACCAAAAGAGCACAAGAAAAGGGAGAGTAATCAGAGATCTACGTCCATGACCCCAGGAATTCCATAAATCACTAAACTAAACTAGCCACTATTGATACACAGAGGATCTGGTACAGGCCCATGCAGACCCACTGTTTCTTACCCCTGTCTCTTTGAGTTCGGATGAGCTTGATCATAATGATTTAGAAGGCTTTGCATTCTTTTTTTCTCATTTTTTTAATTAAAAATTTCTGTCTCCTCCCCTCCTCCCCCTTCCCTCCCCTCTCCTCCACCCATACCCCCACTCCCTTCCTCTCCAGGGCAAAGAGCCATCAGGGTTCCCTACAATATGTTAAGTCCAAGGTCCTCGCAACTTCCCCCAGGTCCAGGAAGTTGAGCATCCAAACTGACGAGGCTCACACAGAGTCCATCCATGTCATAGAATCCAAGCCCATCGCCATTGTCCTTGGCTTCTCAGTCAGCCTCCACTGTCAGCCACATTCAGAGAGTTCTTTTGATCGCATGTTCCATCAGTCCCATTCCAACTGGTCTTGGTGGTCTCCCGTTCGTTCTGTTCCACTGTCTCGGGTGAACGCACCCCTCACGGTTCTGACTTTCTTTCTCATGTTCTCCCTCCTTCTGCTCCTCATCAGGACCTTGGGAGCTCAGTCCGGTGCTCCAATATGGGGCTCTGTCTCTATCTCCATCCATCGCCAGATCAAGGTTCTATGGTGATATACAAGATATTCATCAGTATGGCTATAGGATCTGGCCTTTTCCGGCTCCCTCTCCTCAGCTGCCCAAGGAAGTAGCTGGGGGCATCTCCCTGGATACCTGGAAACCCCTCTAGAGTCAAGTCTCTTGACAACCCTAAAATGGCTCCCTTAATTAAGATATATGCTTCCCTGCTCCCATACCCACCCTTCATATATCCCAACCATCCCATTCCCCCAAGCTCTCCCCGTCCTCCACTTCACACTTTTCTCTCCCCATCTCCCCTTGCCCTGATCCCACCCCACTCCCAAGTTCCCAATTTTTGCCCAGCAATCTTATCTACTTCCAATATCCAGGAGGATAACTATATGTTTTTCTTTGGGTTCACCTTCTTATTATCTTCTCTAGGATCACAAATTATAGGCTTGATGTCCTTTATTTATGGCTAGAAACCGATTATGAGTGAGTGCATCCCATGTTCATCTTTTTGGGTCTGGGTTACCTCACTCAGAATAGTTTTTTATATTTCCATCCATTTGCGTGCAAAATTCAAGATGTCATTGTTTTTTATCGCTGAGTAGTACTCTAATATGTATATATTCCACAGTTTCTTCATCCATTCTTCCACTGAAGGGCTTCTAGGTTGTTTCTAGTTTCTGGTTATTACAAATAATGCTGCTATGAACATAGTTGAACAAATGCTTTTGTAGTATGATTGGGCATCTCTTGGGTTAATTCCCAAGAGTGGAATTGCTGGGTCCTGGGGTAGGTTGATCCCGAATTTCCTGAGAAACCTCCACACTGTTTTCCAAAGCGGTTGCACAAGTGTGCATTCCCACCAGCAATGGATGAGTGTACCCCTTACCCCACAACCTCTTCAGCAAAGGCGATCACTGGTGTTTTTGACTTTAGCCAATCTGACAGGTGTAAGATGGTATCTCAAAGTTGTTTTGATTTGCATTTCCCTGATGGGCCAGGCAGGCCAGGCAGTGTTTAAATGAATACAGTTTGTGTGTTGTTATTTTGGGGCATAAGCTAGCTATGCGGGAGCTGGGCGGGATGAAAAGCAGGCCTGCTCGCCTCATCACTACAAGAATCTATGGGACCACTTTGGCCAACATCTCAATAATTTATAACCCAATTCTGGTAGCAAAAACTTTATTTTGTTACAAAAGATGTCTAGTTGGGGCTGTCTGCCACTTTATTTCACAATTTTATTTAGATTGCCCATATATATATATATATATATATATATATATATATATATGTATGTATATGGACATTTCTACAGTATTGTGTTTCTATACTACTCTTCAAAGGACTTTTATATTAACTACCTCTTTCCATAATCCCTCTTTATTCTCCCTCCTCATCTCCACTTGTTCTTCCTGGTTCCCGCCCATGCCATTAATCCATTCAGTTTCCTTTCTTAGCAAGTTTTGTCTGTTTCCTTCTTACCCTATATCTAACCTCTGTAGTTATATGGATTGCATCTTGGTGATCATTAATTTAACAGTTAACATCTACACATAGAAGAGTACATGTCATATTTATATCTTTGAATCTGGGAAACCTCATTCGGGACGATTTTTTTTTTTTTTTAGTTTCATCTATTTCCCTCTGAAATTCTTGATTTCATTTTTTAAAGACTGAGTAATACTCCTTTCTTTCAACAAGTCCCAACAAATGTTTCAAGTAATATTTCTCCGTGAAGTAATTTCGATTAGATAATCATCACAAAAACTTTGTGATGAAAGATTTACCTTTGTTGGTAGTTTTAGAAATTATGGAAATCAACTAAATTTCTAACTTTTTCTTTTATTTTTCTCTGACAACCACACACACCTAGTATCTTCACTTATTAAAAATTAATTATATGCAATATTCTGTTATTTTCACAGAGAGCCACAATGAAAATCATACGTTGTATGAGGCTCACTCTACTTTTGTTGCCCCTCATACTGCACAAATTAAGCATTTGTATTTATGTATTAATTACTTAGTGACTTAGCCTAGAGTAAACTTGACAATGAGCCTAATTACTTACACAGTTTGCTTTAATTTTTCCCTCTCCATCCTGCTAAATGGATACAAAGCTGCTGTGTAGAAAATGGGATAAATTGGAGGATTGTTGCTCATTAACACAACAAAATAAATGCTCTGATTTAAAAATATAAGGTAAACCTGTGGGTCTATTTGCAATAAATTGCCTACCCAGAAGGTAGATCACAAGGAATGCTGATTGTTTTGCTCCTTAGGCATCCTTAGACGCAGGCTGGTGGTACCACTCAAATACACTTCTGCAATCCTTTCCTTCTTTTTTCACCTGTTAGAATACCGATATATATCTTGTACACATTGGTGCCCTAGTGATTGGGGGGAGGGTGATTTTTTTTCTTGATGTTATACTTTTACAAAGAAGAAATAATGTAACTGTCAAGTCACTTCAATTTCTAAATTTTCAGAAAGTGCTCCAAGAATTCAAACAGGTGGTGAAGTATGGCAGCAACATGAAACTTAACTGTATGTGCCGGTTTAAGCAGTCAGAGCATCCTTACCTTGGTTCATAGTGTAAGAAGTGTGCTCCGGCGGGAGCTGGGTGGTGTCCTACATGAAGAGAAAACTTCAGGAGTGCCGAACTCTTTTGAAAATTAGCTTGATTTTGCCATTCCAGAAGAAATGGTAGAACTGTCTAAGGAAGGTGTCCTGAATCAGTAGCAAGTTGCTCCTCCTAAATCTCAGTCACTGTCTGGGGTTACTCTTCAACAGCTGGGTGTTATTAGGATTTGTTCCAACGGTGGCCATGTGGAATTTGCCAACACAGGGCTTCTTGCCACTTATCCAGCAGGGGCCATGAAATGAGGTGACATGGAAATGAGTTGATACAAATGACTTTTGCAACTTTCACAGCGCTACCAGGCTGAGGCAGGCAATCAGAGGGAGACTATTGTCTGCCTTTCATGATGGTTTTAATGTGCTCCATTTGATTTAATACCGCTGGTAGGCCGAATGGAAAAGGAAAGTAGGTCATTGCCTCTTCACTCTGCTAAGATAACAGGGCCCCACTCACCTGCTTTATCCAAAGAGTTATATTTGCTTTCACTGCTGACAGAGATATATATTTGGAGCTGGGGCTCAGGCTGTGCTTTGTAAATATCATTGTGAAATACTGCTAAGAATAGTGATTACGTGATAATAGAAAGGTCTGATTTAGAAGGCATCACAATGCTTTAATGTAAAAAAAAAAATGAGTTATCAGCCCCCACATCTGTTTAGAATAAAGTGCTGTCATATGGATAATTAACATTTCATCTTAAAGATTTGTCAAATCATAGGAGTCTGGAGAAGTTTGTACCCACAAGTAATTGCCAGACTTTTTATAGGTCCTGTGCTACAGCAATTTTAGGTGCTAATGATTTAACTACATGTATGAAAAAAATCGTTTATCAAATTATTTTAATTTTATACTATATACTTGATAATTTTAGAATTAAATTGGATAGGTCCATGGTTCTGATAATAAAATAATAACATCATATTTCTTAATTTGACTGCTTGTTTTAAAATTTACTTATTACTGTTTCTCTTGCCGTGTGTGTGTGTGTGTGTGTGTGTGTGTGTGTGTGTGTGTGTGTTTGTATGTATGTATTTTTGCGCATTGAGTACATAGTGCTACACTGTCCTGTGGAGGTCAGAGGACTATTCTCATTCTGAAATCTATCCCTTTTTGTCACTTTCTAGGTTGTGGAAATTGGGCTCAGTATCTCAAGCCTCTATAAAATTGCCTCTTCTTTTTAAGTCATCATATTGACCCCATTAGCATAAGTCTGTCTCTGCATGCAGCTCTTTTTGATTTATTATAGATTTCACACTATATCAAACTATATAAAAGTTTAAAATCAATCCATTTTGTTTGAGTTTTTAATACAAAAATAATATACCTTGAAATAGGTAATGCTGAAGGTTTATAATGATTTTATACATGTATGCTGCTTTGTCAATTATAGTATATAATTATAATTGGTATATATAGTAATTATAGTATATAATTATAGTTAGATATGTTAATTGAAAACTAAATTTAAAATATAGTATCGATAATATTGGGAATTCTAAATGAGTACAATTGTAGCTTCTAGAAAATATGTTTTAAAATAATTTCTGCTTATCTCCCTTCGATTACAGCCCCCAAAAAGGTTGGTGAAAAATTAATTAGGCAGATGTGGAAGCTCATTTTTGAGGTGAAGAAGAGGAAGAGAGTTCCTGCTACAAGGCATAGAAATTATAAGACTTCATCTAGCTTTTTCTGAGCCTGGGCCTGCCGTGACAGGCAGCGCAGCCTGGGACAAATTAGGGGCAAAGCTACTGCTGATGTCCAACAGTGCCCTGTCCCGTTGCTCTCCTGTGGAGAAATTATATTTCTTCTGGAAAAAAAAAGCCTCGGCTATTTACACTCCATTGACAGCTTCCCAGCCAGGGACAGCCAGGCTTTATCCATTCATCATAATGAGAGATTTTTGTTTGATGTAACAGCCTGGTTGGAGGCAGGAGCTCTGGGACTGAGGAAGGAAAGTTCAATCCCCAATTGTCCTTTTGTATAAAGGACAATTGATCATCTGTGTCTCCTAGAATGGAAGGCAGTAATTTTCTATATAGTAAAATTTTGGAGGCAAATTCAATTCAGACTCAATAGGCTTCTTAAAAGACACAACTCAAAAGCAACACATGAAATATTAAAAAATGATAGAACCAGGTTTACAAAAAGAACAAAATGTTATGAGTTCAAGCTTCAAAATATAGAGAAAACTGTGTTCTGTAATATCTTTTATTAACAATTAAACCTCAGGTCTTTTGACTTGTCTGTTATATAAAATTATTAGAAATATTTTATGCCACCTTTGAGATATACAGGGATATACAGATTTAGGATATAGACTAAAGGGTAACCGAAAAGTTTACTTTGGAGAAAAAGGGTTCCATGACAGTGCAGATAGGGGTCTTCATTCTTTGGAAAAAGTTTACAGAAAGTGTCCGTTATGAAATCTATTTTAACAACATGAGCACATTTAAAAAATAAGATTTCAAAGAAAAAGAATATTTAACAGTAGATGAAGTTATGCAACTTAAAAAGTGAATTAAAATATATCACAGGTCAGAAGAGTAATTATATTTTCCCTTACACGTGCAAATTCATTTGTATTCGGATTGTGATAATTGTACATTTTCGCTACGGTGAGTTGTATTATAATATCGGATAAACCTTAACTACATAGACGCCACATATTAAGCATAGATGCAGGATGGTGATTGATTACTGATAATCAGGGCCAATACCTAAGTGTGATAAGTCATAGATGGAGATGTTTCCTGGTTTAAATTCTCAATACTGGTTTAAATTGTCATTCTAAACTGTAAGTCATTGGTGGCAAGGGATTATGGACAGCCAGTTGTGACTCACAATCTGAATATGACTTCTCACTTAACTTCTTGATATTGGAATGGAGGGAATGTTGTTTGAGTTTCAGTCACTTTATCATGGGCAATTATTTATGTGGCCAGTGAAGTTCAAAAACAACTAGTTGTAACCCAATGTCCCTTTATTTCTCAACATAGTATTTGTTTATATTTGGAATACTATCTTGATTCAGGGCTCATGTTTTAGGCAGTAAAAAGCCAATATTATCCATCAATTATCTTTCAGGCCTCAGTAGATCTTGTCCTTTCCTACTTCCCATGTAGATTAGATCCATGTATGTCTCTCTTATGGTCCTCATTGTTGTCTATGTTCTCTGGGATTGTGATTTGTAGGCTGGTTTTCTTTGATTTATGTTTAAAAATCACTTATGAATGAGCACATATGATAATTGTCTTTCTGGGGGGACTAAAAGGGAGGGGAGAGGAAGGATGAGAAATAGAGAAAAATATGTAGTTCAATAAAATCAATAAAAATTATATTTCAGCTATATGCAGGATGGTGGTTGCATCTATGATTTAAAAAGTATATGTTAACAGGCATAGAATTTTAAATATGTTTGCATCATCTATTCCATTTTTTCATGAAGCTGATGATGTATTGGGAAATACACACACATTAGTATTCTGATTTTATGGTACTATGTGCTAAATAAACACGTAGCAGGCTTAAAAGTGTATGTGCTAAAATATCCAAAAGAGAAAGAACTTACAGAAGTATTGTAAATGAAACACAATTGAAATTTAAATTATGAAATTATTGGAATTAGAATAAGAAATTTAAAAGACAAAACAAACTGTGACATGGAGAAGTTATATCATATTTGCTTGTGAATGTGGTTTTGAAAGCTTAGTAAGATATCTACTTTGAATAATTATTAAAAATGTTAAAACATGCAAGTTTTTACATATATATATAGATAGGGAGGAGAGAGAAAACACATGATTCTTGTTATATGCTATGTACTATTAAATGTTGATTACTTTCAATTAACTCATTTAGTAAATTTAATGGTCTACTTACAAGTCATAGTCATTGACATTTTCCAGTTTTTATGGATACAAAAAAAAAGGTCATGGACCCAATCCTATATGTGGACTGACAAATACTACCAGCCTGTAAACTGAGAGCCTACCATTAGTACATAATCCAAATAAGTTCATTCATTACTTGATTCATAGTTTTGATCTGATATATGTGTCTTTATCAGATATCTTCCATATTTTTCTATTTTGTTAATATGCTCTTGAAATTAACTGTGTGCAATAAGAGCTAGAATTCCAAGGAGAGATAAAAAGAGATATCATTGTGAAGAAACTTCTGCAATCCTTCATTTTTTAATGGCAAGACACTGGATGCATCTAAAGTTTGTGCTTTAGACAAGCAGCAACAGCATTCTGAGGTTTAGTTAACAGTTAATAACCAGCACGTGTATTGAACTTTTCAAAAGGTAAGACTGTAATTTAATTTTAGTCATAGCTGTCAAGTACCAAAGGCCACAAATAAGATAATAAATTCAAAAGAATATTAAAAATTGGTTGTCTTAAATGAGTAGTGGGCAGATGTTAGTGAGATTAGTGTTATTAGAGTTCTGTGATGTAGCACACACTGCAAAGCAATGACCCTCAGTATATTACCTTACTGCTTGCTAACATCTGAAACGTCTGTTCCTGTTTTGATGCGGGCCACATGGCTCAGAATCTCGTATCTAATACACTAGTCTTTTTTTTTTCAGTTTATTTATTTTTTATTAAAAATTGCCATCTCCTCCCCTCCTCCTTCCCCTTCCCTCCCCTCCCCTCCACCCACACCCCCACTCCCTCCCTCTTGAGGCCAAACAGCCATCTGGGTTCTCTACACTATGTTGAGTCCAAGGTCCTCCCAACTCCCCCCAGGTCCAGGAAGGTGAGCAATCAAACTGACAAGGCTCACACAGAGCCCGTCCATGTCGTAGAGACCATGCCCATCGCCATTGTCCTTGGCTCCTCGGTCAGTCTCCACCATCAGCCACCCTCAGAGAGTCCGATTTGGTCGCATGTTCCATCAGTCCCATTCCAAGTGGACTTGGTGGTCTCCCATTAGTTCTGTCCTGCCGTCTCAGTGGGTGAACGCATCCCTCATGGTTCTGACTTTCTTTCTCATGATCTCTCTCCTTCTGCTCCTCATCAGAACTTTGGGAGCTCAGTCCCGTGCTCCAATGTTGGAATGGAACTGATGGAACAGGGGACCAAACCGGGCTCTCTGAATGTGACTGACGGTGGAGGAGGACTGAGAAACCAAGGACAACGGCAATGAATGTGAACTCTACAGCATGGACGGGCTCACTGTGAGCCTTAACCTTCACCTGGCGATGGATGGAGATAGATACACTAGTCTTTTTTACTTTGCTCTTATTCAGTATTTTAATTTTCTTTTCAAATTTCTTATTTCAATTGATTATTACCTCTCTCGCAACTGATCCTTTACATGACCCTGTACTGCCAAAAGTTTCTCTAAATTAATTTGCTTGAGATTTTATTTCATATCTACAAAAGGTCAATCTGAATGTATGTATGATACATTCAATACTTCTTTAGGACATAGGTTGATTTTATTTATGGCATGGATAGGAAAGGTTCTCTATCCTCATGTCCTGATGTCTTGGTCCCCAACCTGTGTTGCTTTAATTAGGAAATTCGGGAAACTTCAGAAAATGCTTCTTGTTGAGAGGGAAGGAGTTTATTGGGGGACTACCTCTAGACCTGTACCTTGTCCTAGACCTTCTCTTTGTGTCCTTCTTTGCTGTGTGCCCATCCTGAAATGAATGATCCTTTTAGCCACATGTTGACATAGTTTCTATGTCCAATTTTACATCAAACAAGAAGTTTTGAAAGCAGAAAAACATGGACTGAAACTCACAAAGTCCCACTCCCAGATAAATGGTTCCCTTTGACAACTAGGTATTTAGAATGGTGGTAAAAAATCAAGCAAAAAAGGTATTGAGTAATTATCCGCAATTGAAGAAAAGTGCAATTGTCTTAAGCTCCTGTAAGGTTTTCTAGGCTAGTATTTAATGCCTGTTGAATATGCTAAGTGCAATTTCACTTTTGACAACACCCACTAATGATAGTTTCATTGGGATAGAGCTCCTTGAAAGACCAAGGATTTTCATGTATCTGTGATAGGTTCAGTTATCATTTTTAGTGGCTCCCAAATTTTTATACATAGTAATCTGGAAAATTAATTTGATTATATTCATGTGGGTGTCCATTATGAAAAATTCAACATGGTTTGAGGAGAAACCATAGCAATTTTAACTGGAGCATGGACATTTCCCTGTAGCACCAGCCCCTGAGATGAATTTAAAAAATTGAATCATTTCTAAATATACTTTTCAAATCCTTCCTTAAAGCAAACATTGCATTTATTAGAGCCATAGCTCTGTCATTTAAATGGAAATCAAAACCACTATGATTATATTTTTTTTTATTAATAGGTCAGAAGACCGGTTATGACTGTAGACTCTATAAATACCATGGCTATTACCAGAAAGCATGGAGACTGGAAGGTACTTTCACAACATTAGGACTTCTTAATTCATAAGATTTAAATATGAGGTCCTGAACTTTCTTTAATAAATTCTGTCATGGTGCCAACAGAGGGATCAGAATAGATGGATATAGTTAAAGGTTAATGTTTGCATGCCATTCAGTTCACAAATAAATGTTTTATTTCTCAGGGAATCTTGAATTCCAATGCAATAAATAATTAATTCAAGAAATAGATAATTATTAAAGGTCACAGGATAAATGGATTTCTAAGTATTCCTTTTACAATAATAATATAAAGGACTTATGGATACAATGACTGCCTACACCTAAAGTATCTACCTACAGATAAACTGAAAAGTGATGAGGGAAGAAAATTTTTGGCTTATTCTTGATTAATATATACTAATCTATTTGGTCGCATGTTCCATCAGTCCCATTCCAAGTGGACTTGGTGGTCTCCCATTAGTTCTGTCCTGCCGTCTCAGTGGGTGAACGCATCCCTCATGGTTCTGACTTTCTATCTCATGATCTCTCTCCATCCGCTCCTCATCAGAACTTTGGGAGCTCAGTCCGGTGCTCCAATGTGGGGCTCTGTCTCTATCTCCATCCATCACCAGGTGAAAGTTAAGGCTCACAGTGAGCCCGTCCATGCTGTAGAGTTCACATTCATTGCCGTTGTCCTTGGTTTCTCTGTCCTCCTCCACCGTCAGCCACATTCAGAGAGGCCGGTTTGGTCCCCTGCTCCATCAGTTCCATTCCAACTGGACTTGGTGGTCTCCCGTTAGATCTGTCCCACTGTCTCAGTGGGTAAACGCACTCCTCACGGTCCTGACTTCCTTGCTCATGATCTCCCTCCTTTTGCTCCTCATCGGGACCTTGAGAGCTCAGTCCGGTGCTCCTATGTGGGGCTCTGTCATTTTCTCCATCCAATGCCAGGTGAAGGTTCTATGGTGATATGCAAGATATTCATGAGTATGGCAATAGGATCTGGATATTTCTGGCACCCTCTCCTCAGCTGCCCAAGGAAGTAGCTGGGGGCGTCTTCCTGGACACCTGGGAACCCCTCTAGAGTCAAGCCTCTGCCAACCCTAGAATAGCTCCCTTAAGTAAGATATATAATTCCTTGTTCCCATATCCACCCTTCCTATATCCCAACCATCCTATTCCCCCAAGCTCTTCCCATCCTCCACTTCACACTTTTCATGCCCCATCCCTCCTCCCCCCATCCCACCCCACCCCTATGTTCCCATTTTATGTCCGGCAATCTTGTCTACTTCCAGTATCCAGGAGGATAACTATATGTTTTTCTTTGGGTTCACCTTCTTATATAGCTTCTCTAGGGTTTTTACGAATTATAGGCTCGATGTCCTTTATTTATGGCTAGAACCAAATTATGAGTGAGTACATCCCATGTTCATCTTTTTGGGCCTGGGTTACCTCACTCAGGATGGTGTTTTCTATTTCCCTCCATTTGCATGCAAAATTCAAGATGTCATTGTTTTTTACCGCTGAGTAGTATTCTAACATGTATATATTCCACACTTTCTTCAACCATTCTTCCACTGAAGGGCATCTAGGTTGTTTCCAGGTTCTGGCTATTACAAATAATGCTGCTATAAACATAGTTGAACAGATGCTTTTGTAATATGATTGGGCATCTCTTGGGTAAATTCCCAAGAGTGGGATTGCTGGGTCCTGGGGTAGGTGGATCCCAAATTTCCTGAGAAACCTCCACACTGCTTTCCAAAGCGGTTGCACAAGTTTGCATTCCCACCAACAATGGATGAGTGTACCCCTTACTCCACATCCTCTCCAGGAAAGGCTATCATTGGTGTTTTTGATTTTAGCCATTCTGACAGGTGTAAGATGGTATCTTAACGTTGTTTTGATTTGCATTTCCCTGATTGCTAAGGAGGTTGAGCATGCCCTTAAGTGTCTTTTGGCCATTCAAACTTCTTCTGTTGAGAATTCTCTGTTGAGTTCAGTACTAGTCTAGAAAACTCTTTGAGAGTCCTGGTTATTTGCTGATTTATATGCCTAGTTCTTATTGATACATACTTACACACACACACACACACACACACACACACACACACACACACAATGCTTTTATGTTACTTCAGAAGATTATTTGTATTGAATGATTATATTTCCTGTAACTCTAATTATGTTAGTTGCATTACATGAGGTGTTGTGCTTCTGTCTACTGTTACAATGCTAATACAAAGATGTTAAGATATTACTATAGAACACTTACTGTCTTTACCAAAAATTTTAGCTTATTCCCATTAAAGACATTATGAGACATTAATTTTAACATTAAAATATTCATAGGAAGAGAAAATCAAGAGAGGGAATATTTTCAACACCTTTATTATTTTGCTTGCTTTATTCATTCCAAGTTTACAATGTGTATTTGGTTTGTGAAATGTAATTATTTGTTTAATTTGGTAAATGGAAATGGTGTTATGAACTTGGAATTTTAATGAAGGTAACTATAACATTAGCTAGAAAAGTTGAAATGCATAGTTCATAATTTTTTATTTTTCTGAGATTACAATATAATTCACATCACTCCCCCTGTTTTTCTCCATATCCTCTCAAATATCTCTCTTTCACTTTTTCAAATTCATAGCCTTTTTTCCACTAATTTTGGTTAGTTACATGTATGCATAAGTGCAATCATACAATATCTCTAAATAAATAAATATAGCATAGTCATTCTGTTCAATGTGATTTGTATGTACATATTTAGGGTTCATAACTTCTATTGAGTAACTGGTTGAAATGCTCTTCCCTGGTAAAGCTCTTCCTACTCCCACGATGCCTTCTTTGCCTGTAGTTCATGTATATGGTTTGGACTCTATGAGTTTTGATACACATGAGCCACAAAAATAGTGAGGATGTCATGAGAATCCAAAGGATGCAATGGTGGCATGAAAAGCATGGTGATAGTCAACAGCTTCCAAACTGCAATTAAAACCTACACAACAAAGAAACATTCATGCTTGGTGTTGAAAACTGAAATAACCCAAGGCTACTGAATATTTGATCTTCCATCAAAATACCACATTTGTTTAAGAACATGCTTACTAAGAAAGGAAAAACAGTGAAGATAATTTTTTGTGTATGGCACACAGTAGCATGCATTTTTGTCTAGAATTCACTTTGTATTGTGAATCTAAATCCAATTGATTGATTTTGGGAATTTTTGCTTTTATAGGTAAGATAGTTCCATTTTAATAATCAATTGGTTTTGAAGATTCTGTGCATCCTTCTAATATGTGAGTTGCCATGAGTTCCTAATTTTCTGTCCCACCTAATAATCTCTGGTTAAATATGGTGTCCTAGCAATTTAAACTTAATTAACACCAAATGACTTTCTCAAGTCAGACTGGTATAATATTTATACATTAAACATTGTAGCTAAAAATTTGGGATTCTGATCTAGAGGTCAATTTCTTCATACCAGTTAGGAATTATTGAGGTTCAAGTTGGCAAATAATTCATAAGAAACCTAACTTTTCTTTAGATTTTCAAGTTATATTTTCCAAATCCAAAGAAAATATTATTTATAACATTATACCATTGAACTACAAAATGAACATGTGTACACGAACACTTAGTACACTTCAGAATATCCCGGTCAATATGTTTATCCATTATACATATAGAGAGTAAACAAAAAACATGTTTTTGTAAAGTAGTGGAAAATCAAAAGCAGGTTAGACAAATGAACTGCTCATTTGTCTCCCACAGTAAAGCATCCCCTGGATAGTGTATAAATAATAAATAAGCTTACCAACTTCTTAATCATTGTATTATCATAGTTCATCTCAATGGCAGTTTTATTTTGAATAATTATTGCTGAAAAGTCATCTGACAGGTCAAAGTCACTGCGACATACCTGTGGAGTCCCACTCCTATCAACCTAGTCTTCTGTGGTGCTTCCTTTCCTGTATGGTTCCTTTTCATAGCTTTATTCTTGCTCCTAGTGGTACTCTTTTCAGAGAAGACAAAGTTGAATGAGATCTTCACTGTCCGGATTTACTTCCAGTGTTAAATATGTCTGTGCTTTTCATATGATTTCCCTATGTGACCTCTAAGAGACTTTTCCCAAGTTCAGTCATTGAACTTTTCATGATTATCTTGGAATTTAGTAACTTTTAGCTTTTGAAGATAGATTTGTATTGATACATTTTAAGTTCAACAATTTTACAAATAGAACATTTGGTAACTTTCATACTTTATTCATTCAAAGTCTTTCAAACTAGGTTATATTATGAATACACAGTACAGCAGTCCCTGCCTATATACTGGAACCTAGGTCCAAGATCCCTAAACCACAAATAGTACCAAACACTACAAATTAACTTCTTTTTTATCTCAATTAACATTTATCACAGACTCCAATGATGTTTGTAGTTTTAAATGTGAGAATAAAGTGGCCTGAGTTTCATCTTCAAATTTTGTTGAATGGGGGTATGTGTATATATACATTCATGTGTAATGACAATTTTGGGGAGAATCCCAGAAACTTTGGCCTTATTCTTTGAGATAAGTCTTTCATTGGCCTGGAATTTACCTTACTAAAAAGGTTAGACTAGACAGTCAGATATCCCTAGAACTACTCCTGCGTCTATCACCTTATGTTGGATTTATATCACATACATGTGCACGTGAATTCTATGGATTGAACTCAGCTCTTCATACTGGAAAGGTAATCAGTCTACCTATTTCCTAACCCCTCATCTTCATAATGTTTACAATGAACACGCATTGCTACGGATAGGATTATTTCTGAACTCATTATCAATATGGTTTTGTTTTTATTAAAGGGAGAACTTTACTTAAAAATAACACTATATGGCTTCTGCATAACATTTCCAAATTGCCCAAGCAATTATTCTTGTATTAGGGAGACTTGGTTAAATAAAGGCATGTTACTGGACCCAAAATACCATGAATCATAACACTCAATATAATGATCTGATAGGTACACAAAATAGATATTCTGGGTGAGAAAAGATTTACACGTCAAACAGTGCAAGACAGAATGGTGTAACATCTTACCCAATTACGAATAATGATATGCACTTTTGAACTTAAGAACTTATGAGTCTCCATTCACCTTACCTTGATGAATCCTAGAAAAATGGAACTGCAACTAAGCATGTAGGGACTCTATATAACAATTGTTTTCTCTCTTCTCATTTTACAGGAGGACATCCTAGCTCTTGAAGATGCAATATAGAATATGCTTAATATTGATATAAAAAATGCCAAGGGAAATTTAATATGAATGATATGCTTGGAACATATCTTCAAAACATTAAAAAATACTTTGACTATTGAGAAATGTGGTGCTTAGGTGATGAGTCAGTCTTCAGTAGTATTCCGTTTTATGTATCTACTGTGTATATTCCATGTGTTATCTCCTCAAGTTCGAGAAAAGAGATGAACAAGTTTCCAATAGTTATTTTTATCTATGTTAACAGCCTCTGTTAATTTCTTGATCTCCACAAAATGTTACTACTTTAATACTGTAACTAACATTAGTTTAATTAATCTAAACAGGTTTATTATTTTATTCATCACATGGTGTTTTGAGTTCCTATTCTAGCAATTTACAGTCTTTCTATTGTTTAATAATGCTTTCTTGCCTTTTGTCACTTGAGTTATTGAAGGATGCATTAAATAGAACTAGGGTTATTGATATCAACCTTAACCCTCAGCATTTTAATGTCTCAATAAGTATGCATGCACTAAATTACTGCTATCAAACCCAAGGCCCTGGGTTTATCCCAATTCCTTATAACAAGAGTGAATTTTTTAATGTTCTTTTTTAAAATTGATTTTATTGAGCTATACATTTTCCTCTGCTCCCTTCAATTCCTCTTCCCTCCTCTTCAACTTTTCCATGATCCCCATGCTTCCAATTTACTCAGGAGATCTCATCTCTTTCTACTTATGTTGTAGATTATATCCATGTATGTCTCTCTTAGTGTCCTCATTATTGTCTAGGTTCTCTGATACTGGGAATTATAGGTTGATTTTTGTTTGTTTGTTTTATGTCTAAAAGTCACTTATGAGTGATTATATATTATATTTGCCTTTCTGTGTCTGGGTTACCTCAATTGATATGATTGCTTCTAGATTCACCCATTGCCTGCAGATTTCAATATGTCCTTTGTGTAGTATCCCATTGTGTAAATGTACCACATTTCCCCTTCCATTCTTCAGTTGAGGGGCACTTAGGTTGTTTCCATGTTCTGGCTATAACAAACAATACTGCTATGAACATAGTTAAGCATATGTCCTTGTGCTATATATTTGAGCATCCTCTGGGTATATACTCAAAAGTGATATTACTGGGTCTTGATGGAGATTGTTTCCTAATTTTCTGAGAAATCGCCATACTGATATCCAAAGGAGCTGTACCAGCTTGCACTCCCACCAGCAATGCAGGAGTGTCCCTTTACCCCACAACCTCTCCAGCATAAGTCGCCATCAGTGTTTTTGATATTGGCCATTCTTAGAGATGTAGGATAGAATCTCAGAGTTGCTTTGATTTTATTTCTCTGATGCCTAAGGATGTTGAACATTTCCTTATGTGTCTTTCAGCCATTTTAGATTCCTCTGTTTAGGTCTGTGCCACATTTTTTATTAGATTATTTGTTCTTTTGATGACCAACTTCTTAAGTTCTTTATATATTTTAGAAATCAGTCCTCATTCTAATGTGGGGTTGGTGAAGATATTTTCCCATTCTGTAAGCTGCCATTTTGTCTTCTTGACTGTGTCCTTTGCTTTACAGAAGCTTCTAAGTTTCAGGAGGTCCCATTTATTAATTGTTTCTCTCAGTATCTGTTCTACTGGATTTATATTTAGTAAATGGTCTCCTGGGCCAATGGGCTCAAGTGTACTTCCCACTTTCTCTTTTATGAAGTTCAGTGTAGTTTGCTTTATGTTGAGATCTTCTATCCATTTAGACTTAAGTTTTGGGCATGGTAATAGATATGGAACAAGAGTGAGTCTTTAATGGTGAAAAATGATATTCAATTTTACTCCTTTCTTTCTTGTTTTTTCTCTCGAAGTCAAAACTTGAATTTAAACCTTTTCTCTATCTTGCTTCTGCCTTCAGAAGATGGATCAGATGTATTGAGTTGCAAAAGCTGCTCCATCTGTCTGGAAATACTTGTGAGACATTTAGTCATAGAGACAAATGAATAAACAATCACAAATAGATTTATGATTTTGTTTGTAAAAACTATTATATTTTGGACTCCATTTTTCTTGTGATTAAAACAATTAAATTATAACAATGCCTGCAATTTCCTCTCATTACTTCATATATAATATAGATATCTGGGTATTAATTTTCACTGCTTCAGCCTTTCACAAAAATGCATGATTTATAGTCAATATTTACTGTTAAATTGGTTAGTTACAGTAAACATTGGTTCACTAAGGACCTTTTATTCTTTATTTCTTCTTCTTTCTTTCTCTTTCTCTTTGCTTTATTAATTCTTTCCAACTACATCAAGTAATACGGAAGTATATAGTTAGATTCCTTTTCAACTTAGTTTTAATTATTTTAAAACAAATTTATTTTGCCGTCACCTTCTAGGATTTGTTGATATTTTTGTTAATGAAATAAAAATTTTCCATCACTCATACAACTATTATTGCAGCTAAAAAAGAGTCTTTGGTTTCATTTTTAGTAAGACTCTTTATTCATTCCTGTTATTTTCTATAACTTCTTCTTTCAATTGCCATAGGTTTAATAGTAGATGGCGATAGTGGCTGATTCTACATAGAGCTGTGTCAGTATTTCAATCCAAAATCACCAATTTTATGAGATATAAACATCTTAAGAGTCTACAATATTTAATATTTAGGAAAAATGATTATTAAAGTTTTTTCAAATTATGTTTACATTTGATAACTTCTGTAATATTACAGTATTTTACCATTCATTCCCTGGAGGAATAATACTAACATGCTCATTGCAGTGTTTGGATTACAAGAATAAATACACAATATTAGTATGATGTCACTTAAAGTTCCATTAGGTTGAAATACATACATTCTGATATGACCTTACAGAAATTTCCTAATATTTATGCACCATAGTTCATAAAACATCTTACATGCATTCTAATAAAACTAATAATATGGCTGGAGAATTGACTCTGTCATTTAAAATTCTTGTGATTTTGCACATGACACAAATTCCATTCCCAAGTGCCCACCTTAAGGCTCAAAACATCCTGAAGACATCATCCTCTAGCCTTCTTAGACATTGGGAAAATGAAGGCAAAATACTCAGATATACCAAATAAAATACAAAAATTTTAAAAATTATCAATAGTATATGCAATTTATTTTTGAAGATTAATTTACAACATTCACAGTAATCTACAAAGTTATTTTTAAATTATTGTTGTATTTTTGCTCCATTATGTATAGACTTAGTAATTATAATGATTTTTTATTTGTATATTCAGTAACCCAGCTGTAGTCCCTATATTTGTTTTTATTTTGTACATTAAAAATAGTAAAACATGGTATTTTTTTCTAGTATTTCTTTAAAATGTTCACAAGAAGCAAAAGAAAAACATTGTTAGCATATTCAAACCTCATAAGAAACTGAGTAACATTTATCTGCTCACTAGAGCTAAACTGCTACTATAAAAGATAATTTTATCCTTAAATTTTGAACAAAAAGATGACATGATTTAACTTCAAATTATTTCCTTCTCAAATATTAAAGGTATTTGCAGGTCCTTAGACCTATTTGTCTACTTAGTCAATTTAAATTAAAATGCAAGATGGTAATCTAATATTAGATTACTTTTCCAATACTGGAGATCTGTTCCCTCCCTAATGAACTTTCCCTGTGCTGGCTGCTTCAAATCCTTTATTCTGTACCCATAGGATTGAACATGATTATGAAAGATAAACCTTAATAATAAAAGAAGAAAAGAGGTTATGACATTCTTATTAGGTAGAAAAGGCAACTGCTTTTGGTTTTAATCTTACAGTTACCAGTGTTATTAAAACTGCATTAGAAGTACAGAAAATAGGCATATGTATTCATAATATTCTCCTTTCATAAATTATGCTTTCCAAAGGTAGAGCTGTCGTAGAGGTAGCAAGTTGTTTGTATTTTTGTCACATGAAATTCATGGTTGATTTATTGTGTCTACTTCTAATCCACTGAAATCTCAGGTTATCAGTGATAACCGCCCAATATGTTCATGTTCTAGAGGTCCAATTTCAAGCCTACTCCCTGGTGCAGCCGCTGTTTTACCCACTGAGCCATCACTCTAGATCTATATTCTGTCCTTTTTTGGTGACATACAGCATCCGAAATCTCATAGTATCACTTCTGATATGTATAACTATCCACCATCCCCAAAGACAGTCACAGTTTAATGGAATAATTCCACATCTCAATATAAAAATTTTAAACACCTAAAAAATGTAACAGATTATTTTCCATAATTATATTTCAAAGCATGTATTCCTGCAAAATATTTTCTCACTTGTTTGTGTTCTCTCAGGGTAAAATGTGGTTCATCTTCTGCCTGAAAGGAAAATAAGTTCTCCAAAGTCACTGCATATATATTGTTAAGCCATTTTATACATTTTCTCCTATAACATTTAATTTTATTTATTTCTTTCTAACTTATTTATTTTTTCTTATTCATTTTGCCTTCCAACACTAGTTCTCCCTTCATGCCTCCTCCTAAAACTCTTCCCTTCCCTTAGCTCACCCATCTACTCCTCCCAAAGCATAAGGCCTCCCATAGGAGTCCACAAAGCCTGGCACATTAACTTGAGGCAGGACTAAGCTCCTCCCCACTGCATCAAGGCTGAGTAAGGCATCCCACCATAGGAAATGGGCTCCAAAAAGCAAGCTCATGCACTAGGCAGAGATTGAGCTATTTACAAAAAGATATAAAGTGGTAAAAGAGTAGAAGAGAGTTCAAGTAGAGTTGGAGGTCTAAATTAGGATTGCACATAGTCAAAATATATTTGATACATGTGAGAAATTTCCAAAGAACTTTTATTTCAAAATTAAATAAAAATTCTTGTATATATATATATATATATATATATGTGTGTGTGTGTGTGTGTGTGTGTGTGTGTGTGTGTGTATTGAATACATACATACATATATATATGTATAATATGATTTAGGTACACATATACCAAAACATTATATGTAACCATGTTACAAATACATGATTTATAAGTCAGTTTAAATATAATGAATTTGAACTGAGTAAAAGGAACTACATGGTTAAAATATCTATACCTGTACATATAGCTAATTATTTATGATAGCTGATTACTAAATTAAGAAAGAAAATTTGGTCAATTAATAATTCTTTTCTTCTTCAGTATTCTCAAGACTGTTGTTGTTTAAACACTCATTTTACATAATTTTTCTTTTGCCCTTTCTGAGTACTTCATCATGTCAGCATAGGATACAGAAGCATTTAGTGATATTTTCATTATAGAAAATCAAGGATTCTAGTTGCTTCCAATATGAACACAGATAATAATAATAATAATAATAATAATAATAATAATAATAATAATAAATAAGTACACACAATATAAACGTTTCAAATTTCCACCCTGAATCTCAGGACAATCAGTTCCTCAAAAGTCTGTTCTTCTACTTTCACAAAGAAGATATTTTTTAGTACCCCAGATCCTGTATCAGTAACAGTCTTCTTAATTTTTTCAAACAAACAAAACTCCTCAACAAAATAAATGTCTGTGAAAACTAAATGGCAAATAGTTTAGCAAACTTATTGAAAGTATGGTGAGAACAACAGACTAGATAGGAAAGAACCAGTAATATCAAACCAATTGTTTATGGCAGTCAGAAAGAACTACAGGCCCCTGAATTCCAAAGTAGAAACAGTGCATTCTAAAAATGGGGAGGGGCGAGTGCTTACTGTCCCACAATGTTCTTTATTGCAATATCTTTGCCGTTTAAACTTGGAGCCCTTGACATTGGCATAATTCTACAAGTCTCATAGTTAGACAATCAAAACTGTTGAGTCTGTTTGAACCTGACCACTATGACCATCCTATGTCTGTATCTAGTAAGTTTTGATGGCTGTTGCATAAGTTATCTGAGAGATACTAACCAGAGTCCCAGATTTATCCTGCCATTAAGACTGTCTGACAAACATTCACATTATTCATTAAAACTTTAACTCCTGAGCCTAATCATTGAGGTCTTCTATAGTCCTTTCCCTCGTCTTGCTAGAATTAAAATACGCCTTGAAATTAAAGTGTCCCTGCTCTCATCATTTAAATAAACCTTTGGCTACCTCTAAAGAACCACCACCTATTTGTACTCTTAGTAATCTCTAATCACTGAAGGTAAGTCTTAATTATTTTTGTTATGTGAAGATATTTCCCATTTCTCTCTGAATTCATGTTGAGTTGACACTCTACTTCTGAATCAAAAGTTTTCTTTTTCTTTTTTCTTTTAAATGACTACCAAAGAGGAATTCTAATGAGAATATAACTGGTAGCCGACAGGGAGGTGGCAACAATAACTATATGAGAAATGAAAGTCTTTTCAGTTAGAAATCTATATATTGCACCAGCTGCAAGAAAGTACTTAGTAAGCTACAGTTGAGTGTAATGCTTCTTTGAGTCAATCGTTGGTACCATTTCTGGGTGAATAGAAGTTGCTGCTCTCACTACATGGTCTCGTGTGTTCTATCTTTATCCTGGTTCGACAACAAGCTAATAGTTACTTATGGCAAACTGAAGTATCAAACTTTTCTCCCAAACTTAAGCAGCTTGAGCTCTGCGTCGCCCACTAAGCCTTCAATAGTCTTCATCAATCATCCTGATTAGAGCGGCAGTTTAGGAATCATCACATTCAGTGACTAATAAGGAGAAGGCAAGAAGTGGTCCTTGAGAATTTCTAGCTTGAGCCAGCTGGAAAGCCCTTTTGCCTCTTCATCTGACTCACAACTGGCAGTTTGACAAGGCACTTAATAAGCGTGTCAGCGCACTCTAACTAAGTACATCGTGGGTTTCTATCAGCATCCAGAGACCAGAAACCATTCTGAATCTTTCTCAGAGGAAGAAAAATTACATTGCAGCCACTTCTTTTCTTTCTGGCAAGAGAATCTTGACACAGCGAGGCCTACGGTTGCCAGCATTCAGTATCCACGCGGTGTGAAATATGGCACTCACTCTGGCTCAGGTGAGCTGTTTCTCAGCTGTATACAGGACACACCAGCTAAAATACACCATGCGGCACAATCATGTCCTGGTGATTCTTTCCATAATCTGAATATAAGTTAGGTCCCAGAAACCTGGTCCTATGCCTACCAAGAGAGATTTATTGTCCCATTGGTTTAGGGAACCACGATGCTTTTGATGTTTTTCTGGCTATGGAGAAAGAGGAAAAGAGCATTATAGTTACTAAAACATTTCCTGCATAACGACTACGAGAATCTGTGATCATTTACCACAAGAAAAATGACAACGCCAAAGCTTAACTTGAGAGTTGATCCTTAATATAGCTTGGAATACGAACAAGTCCATTTTATGTGTAGCCTCCAGCTACTTTGTCTCAGTGTCTCTTTACCACTTTTGCTAAGTCTCACCAGTATCTTGCCTCACCCCATAGGGAAGTGCTATGGAGAGATTGTCTGCTCCTGAGCCCTTCAGTTCTAACCATGCCCTCTGGAACTGGATATGTATGCACACTGATGACAAAATAATAGAAGAAAAGCCATCGCCCGACCCTCATAAGCCCACAGTTTGGTTAATGAGCATTATGGCATTCTGTATTGAAGAGAACTGATCTGCTTTACAGCTAGTTGGAATTACTCCAGAGGAGTCAGTCTAATTTTCCTCTCAGCGGCAGGTTTCTCCAGGAAATCAGAGGATCTCTCAGGAGAGACCATAAAGAGACATGTGCTGCCTCCTTGACATGGGTTTTCAGCATCCTTAGACCATGTCTGGTTAACTTTAGTCGGTGAAGCCAGTAGTTTCTGAAAAATTCAAATATGTGAATATAAGGACAACACAATAAAGTTCTGCCTAACAATGTAATTAAGGATTCTTTCTTCCCTAGGCATAGGGGTGTTTTGGGATTTAAATAAATAAAGCACCATCTTGATGGTGGGTATATTTTTGATGGATTATCTGAACTATGCCCTTGATAAACGTCTCTGGTGGTCAGATACTTTTGTTTAAATCACATCACATGTGTTTTTATTAATTAAAATTGTATTTTTCAAATTTTGTTTGTATGTGGGGGGGAGTGTGTTTATTCATGTGTGTCTTTGTGTTCTTGCCTGTGTGGGGATATGTATGTAGAGTCTAGAAGAGACTATGAAATGAGCTGGAGCTGGAGTAGCAGACAATTGTGAGTGCTGATAACTCAACTCCAGTTCTCAAAAAATGTTCTCAAAAAATGCTTCTTTAGCCACTGTACTATCTCTCCCCAAACCCAAATAACACTAATAATAACAATAATAATAATAATAATAATAATAATAATAATAATAATAATAATATTTTAAAGTTAGCTACTTCTACAATTAATTCAGTCCATAAGTCATATAGTCATATATCTTCTTTTAATTTTCAACCTATGGGAATACCAATGTGGCTATTGAAATCAGGGTCTATAGAAAAGTTCTGCTTCTGCTTTTATTTTCTTGCTTAGAAGATCCATTAACAGTCTTCTCTATGGCATGTATGCTTACTTTATAAATAAGCTTATCCCTGGCTTTAGAAAGATCCTGAGACTCCACTCCAAGAACATATTTAGAGTGTACTTACACACTACAGGAAAATATCCTAGAAAACAACTGTCTCTAACGTCTTGCCAATCAACAAGCTATCATTACTCCTTCACTATTTTGTGAAAATATCTGCCACCTGCCTCATATGATTCAATAGTGGATAACAGACATGGAATTCAACTAATTAGAAAACTAAACCAACTTTCATGACAATCTGCAGCACTTAGCTTATCTCCCACTTTTCCATCCAAAAACAACATAGGAATCAAACTAGACAATCTAGACATTCACTGTCTCCTATTGCTCAATAATATCTCCCAAACCTGAAATTTAAGATGTATGTAGACATATATAAATATATAATTATGAATATATGAATATAATGTATTTGAAACATAAAAGTGATAGGATTGCTATACCATTTCAAGTAGAAAAACACTTCAAAGAATATTCTGTTTATTAACTCATTTTTAGTATATGGTGACTGAATATATTGAATAGATAAAAATGTAAACACTATATTAATATCTAATTAGAACCATGTATTTACTTTATGACAGAAGCCTTTCATATGTTCTGTAAAATTTTTCATCAACTTTAGTTAGCTATTCAAAAAACTAGATAATGAAATTATTCTATAAAGATAGTGAGATTTTCAGTAATGTATCCGTGTCTAACCCTATACTAATAGAGCCAAGAATAAATAATCTTATTTGTAAACTTGTGTACTATCTTTCTCACAAAATGCAGGGTCCGTTTTCCATAAGTTAAAAATAAAATTATCAGCCCAATATAAAACAAAAATCACTGAGGAATACAAAGTTGTGGTTATAATTATACATTTTATCTTAAGCATAATCAACCGAGATTCAGAATATATGTGCTACTTAAATAATTATCTCATAGTTAAATCATATGATTACATAATGCTATAAAGACTGTTATACTTACGTTTTTGTTTTATTTTTCTTTATTTTTGTAATTTCTTTTTCTTTCTTTATTAGATCTTTAGTGGAATTTTAGTTAAACATGGCTCCTCTAATGGCTAGAGTTCCAAGTTTACATTAGACTTTACTACTTCTGTCTCTGTAGTACTAGAAGAAACAATAAATGGGAATCAGAGAAACAGAATTGTTGACACAAAAGGAAAATGCCTGATTTAGAAATGTCCAGTCAAATTGGATAAAATCAAAAAGAGTTTGGATAGAATTTCAGGTCAATTGTGAAATTTCTTCTAGCACTACAGTGACAGCAAAGACACGGAAATTCTATCTTAGCTTCTTTCAATTTACCTTCGGGTTCTCATTGTTATAACATTCCAGACATGGAGAAAATGTGAGGCTTACTCTTTCTTTAATTTTATTTACTCCCTCAGATCACACTCATTAAGATCTCTTCATATGTTGAACCTCAAATATGAAGTCTTAGATTTTTTTTTTCCTCATGGTTTATTTTTTTTATATTTAAAAATTTCCATCTCCTTCCCTCCTCCTTCCCCCTCCCTCCCCTCCTCCTCCCCCTTCCCTCCCCTCCTTCTCCCCCTTCCCTCCCCTCCCCTCCACCCATACCTCCCCTCCCTCCCTCTCAAGGCCAAGGAGCCATCAGGGTTCCCCACTCTATGCTAAGACCAAGGTCCTCCCAACTCCCCCCAGGTCCAGGAAGGTGATCGACCAAGCTGAGAAGGCTCCCACAGAGCCTGTCCATGAAGAACAATCAGAGCCCAGAGCCACTGAGAAGCGAAGTCTTAGATTTGTAGAGTCAAATATGTTCACCTATTTTTCTCTTAATATACCACCAACAAAAATATGATACATGATTTTATGCCTTTCAAGTAAATTTCTCAGTAAATAATTAAACTAAAAATAATAAAGAATTTTTGAAAACACACTTACTGTAAACCCGATTGCTAACCAAAACTTAAAAATATAATATACAATATAAGAACTTAATTATCTACTTTGATGGAGACAATTTTGAAGCCTTCATTCTGATTCAATATAACAATTAATATTTCATGTAATGCTTATTTGCATATAAATATTTAAGTGGAACTGTTTGATTAAAACTGTAGGATAATGTTTTTAAATTTTATGAAACTGCTAGTCAACTTGCCACATTATTATGAAGTACATTTTACAACATTATGGCCAATTAGTCTCAGTGTTTATTTGTTTCTACTTTCTCATGAAGTTCAAATGCATAAATTTCAGAAAATTTCAAAAGGATTCAGGGAGTAATTTCTAGTTTGATTATTGTTTCTATCTATAATCAAGTAAATATAATCCACACAAATGTTTTAAGTTTGAATTAACTACATTAAATTAATAAAATTGAAATATAATTGTATATGCATATATATTTTAATAAAAATAAATTATACATTGTAAGTCTAACATGACACAAAATATTAAATAGCTCAATGAATCTGATACTGAATTAAAATAGCCCACACCTCACATAATGGATATAGGATAAAGTCCTGTTTCTTAAACTATGTATCATTTTATTGTGACCCATTATATGTGACCCATTATATTGTGACCCATTATATTTATTGTGACCCTCTTATATGCCCCTGCCTGCTCTCTTTCAACTTCATGGTCTCTTTTTTCACTATGTGTTTTATATATATATATATATATATATATATATATATATATATGTGTGTGTGTGTATGTGTGTGTGTGTGTGTGTGTGTGTATGTGTGTGTGTGTGTGTATGTGTGCATACATATATATCCCTAAGTACAACCTCTTCAATCTATATAAATTTTTCTTGTATGAATGTTTTCTGGACTTCCTGTTTAGTGCTGGACAATCAGTTGGTGAACTCTTTCCTGGAGAAGACTACGTCCCCTTCTCCCAGCTTTTCTCAGCTGCCTATAGTTTTCTGGTAGGTTTGATGTTTCCCTGTGATTTTCAGCACTTTATCTGGTAATGTTCTTGTTCATACATGAGATTAGATGTTGATGTTGGTTAGACTACTTGGGTAGAGCATCTGATATTAGTAGGAGATATAATCTGTCAGCAAACTCCCTTATCCTCTGGCTCTTACAGTCTCTTAAATTTTCTCTTCTGTAACATTTCCTGAGCATTAGAATGCACAATGTGTTTCATAGATGTAACCACTGGGACTGTGATCCACAGCTTTGCACTTTGCTTGTATTTTTCTGTAGTTCTCTGTTATAAAAAGAAGTCTGCTGGCTGAGACGTAAAGACTAGGTTTACCTTTGAAAATATATATGTCACTGTTACTTCAAGGGGAAAAGGGAATTGTAACTTCATCTGCAAACTCTCAACTGCCACATAAATAATATTTTAGTAATTATGGTTACAAACTACACATAAAAGACAAATTGGAGATATGAACAAAAACACAACAAGTAACCTAAGTACTCAACACACATGAATTGATAGTTGTCCTGTATTTATATATGTTACAAGAATGTGAAAGGCCAACACAATACTTTGCTCTAATAAAATAACCCAATCATTTCTTGCATTAATCTTGATGCGATGCACTTTCTCTTCCATGCACATAATGTGTCCCTTTCATTTATATTTCTCATAATCCAAGATACTGTATGTATAGAATTACTTATATGCAATTCATGAAGTATTTATAGTTATTAACTCTAATGTAATGGTACATTCTGTTCTTATTTATATACAATTTAACCTACAGTCTATTCATTTAGTTATTGTTTTGTTTGTATTTTTATTTTTGTAATTATTTTGATGAATGATTATAATGTGTATATTTATGTCATACTAAGAATACTGTCTTGTTAAAAATTAGTTATGACTTTAAGCTATGTAGTATCAGATGATTAATGTTGTTGTGGTACATGCCTCCAATCTCAGAATTGGAGAGAAGGTCACAAGAATGTGTATTCAAGATTAGTCTGAGCTACCTAGAGCTTTTCAGGTCAGTCACATCTATATAGTTTTAAAAAATTTCAAAACACTAAAGTAAACAAAGAAAGGAACAAAGAAAGCCACCCAATTATTGTCTGAATAACATTTATTTTGCTCCATGTGATCACATTGTCAGCAAACACATATTGTCAATGCATTATTAGTCACTTTTTAAAATCTAAAGTAGTCTATCAACTATATTTATTTTAGTAGGTAAAAATATAAGCTTTCATTTCCACTCTTCTTGCCCAACAACATTTCAAAAATTCAGTATCAAATTTAACATAATATGCCTTACAAATAAATTAATTACTTATTGAATAATGAATTTTAAATTGCCTAAGGTAATCAAAAACGCATTTTTCAGTATTCTGCAGTAGATGGGACAGCCATAACATGAAGAGATGCTTTATTTCAGAAATGCAGCAATGGTTCAACATAAGAAAACCTGTCAATGTAATCCACCATTTAAAAAAAAAACTGAAGGAAAAAAACAAATGATCATCTCATTATATGATGAAAAAACCTTTGGCACAATTCAACACCCTTCAGTGATAATGGTTTTAGAGATATTAGGGATGCAAGCAACATACATAAACATATTAGGGGTATTTACAGCTTCCCAACAGCCAACATTAAATTACAGGAGAGAATCTGAAAGTGATTCCACCATCAGGAACAAGAAAATACCTTCCACTCTCTCCATATCTATTCAATATAGTACTCAAAGTTCTAGCTAGAGCAGTAAGACAACTAAAGGAGACCAAGGATATACAAATTGGAAAGGAGGAAGTCAACTTCATGTGAATAAACAAACAATAAAAAAGGATAGCTGAAACAGTCCTGCACAATAAAAGAACTTCTGAAGTCATCACCACCCCTGACTTCAAGCTCTAATATAGAACCATAATAATAAATAGACCTTAGTACTGGCATAAAAAATACACATTGGAATTGAACTGAAGACCTTGACATTAATCCACACACACAAATCTGTTTTTTTTGACAAAGAAGAACAACTGTACAAAGGAAAAAAAGAAAGCATCTTCAATAAATGGTGCTGGCATAATTGGGTGTTAACATGTAGAAGAATTCATATGGATATGTATCTACTGCCATAAACAATACTCAAGTCCAAATGGACCAAAGACCCCAGCATCAACCCAGGTACAGTGAACCTGACAGAAGACAAAATGAGAAGTAGCCTTGAAAGCATTGGCACAGGAGAACAATCCCTAAATACAGCACCAGTAGCACAGACACTGAAAGCAACAATCAATAAATGGGACCTCCTGAAACTGAAAACTTTTTATAATGCAAAGGGCATGGTAAGTAAGACAAAATGGAAGCCTATTGAATGGGAAAAGCTCTTCACCAACCCCACATCTAACAGAGGGCTGATCTCGAAAATACATAAAGATCTCAAGAAACTAGGCATCAAAATACCTAATAATCCAATTTAAAAAATGGGGTACAAATCTAAGAAGAGTTCGCTCAGTAGAAGAATCTCAAATCATAAACATCATAAAAGATGTTTAAGGAATTGCTCAACATCCTTAGTCATTAGCTTCAGGGAAATGCAAATTAAAATGACTCTGAGATACTATCTTTTTAAATTTTTATTGCTTTATAAATAATATCATTCAAAGTTTCCACTTTCTCCCCTCCTCTCACTCCCTCACTCACCCCCTCCCCCTCCAGTCCTAAAATTTATGAGATACTATCATACACCTGTGGCAATGGGTAAGATCTAAAACACAGATGACTGCCTATGTTTGAGAGAATATTGGGCAAGGGGGATACTCCTCCATTGTTGGTTGGAGTGCAAGCTTGTACAGACACTTTGGAAATCAGTATGGCACTTTCTTAGAAAATTTGGAATCAGTTTACCTCTAAACCTAGCATTAGCACTCTTGGGCATATACCACAAGGACACTTGCTCATCTGTGTTCTTAGCAGCTTTATTTGTAATGGTTGGAACCTGAAATAACCTAAATGACCTTCAACAGATGAGTTGATAAAGAAACTGTGGTATGTTTACACAATGCCATCCTACAAGGAGTAAAATTCAGTGTGTATAATCCTCAACCAAGTAGGTTCTTCACAGATCTTGAAGAGACAATTTTCAACTTTATACTGAAAAACAAAGAACTCAGGATAACTAAAACAATACTAGGAAATAAAACAATTTCAGGGGGTAATATTCCTGATTTCAAATTTTAGGTTCAGTGATATAGTAATAAAAATTGCATGCTGTTGATAAAAAAAAAAGGCACACTGATTAATGAAAGTGAACTGAAGTCCCGGATATAAATCTAAACACCTGTGAACTATGGTCACAAGATGTTATATAAAGAATCAAGAAATACACAATCAAAGACAGTATCTTCAACAAATGGTGCTGATATAACTGGATGGAAGTATGTATGGGAATTCAAATAGATCTAACTATAAGCCTGTACCAAACTCAACTCCAAACTAATGAAGCACCTCAACATAAGATCAGATACACTGAACCTGATAAAGGATAAAGTAGAAAATAGCCTTGAACTAAATGGTACAAGACTTTCTGATGAGAACACCATCAGCAGAGAGACTAAGAGCAAAAATTAGTAAAGAGGACATCATGAAACAGAAACTTCTGTACAGGTCAAAAGACACCTTCATTAGGACAAAGGGGCAGTCTACAGAATGAGAATAGATTTTCACCAATTACACATCCAATAGAAGGCTAGGACCCAAAATATGTAAAGAACACAAAGAACTAAATATCAAGAAAAGATGTTACCCAATTTAAAATGTGGCACAGATCCAAACAGAGAACTCTTAGAAGAAGGAACTCAAAATCGTAGACACAAAGAAATGTTCAACATCTTTACCATCAGGAAAATATATATTAGAACTACTTTGAGATTTGACTTACACATGTTAAAATGAAAAATATGACTTTTAAAACAGTGAAAGCTCAGGCTGGCAAGGATGTTGAGTAAGGGGTACAATGATCCCTTTTGGTGGGAATGCAAACTTGTAAAATATTAGATAAATCAATGTGACAATTCCATAGCAAATGGGAATCAATTTATCTCAAGATCCAGCTATGTTTTGTCCTATACACAAGGATGCTTCATTGTACAAGGACAGTTGCTCATATATGTTCTTTGATGGTCCATTAATAATAACCAGGAAATGGAAACAACCTGGATGCCCCTCAGCAGAAGAATGGACAAAGAAAATGTGGTAATATAAGAGTACATAGTTAATGGAGTTATCCATTAATAGTTATCCAGCTGTGAAACATAGTTAATGGAGTTATCCATTAATAGTTATCCAGCTGTGAAACATAGTTACATCATGAAATTTTCAGACAAATGTATGGAACTATAAAAAATTCATCCCGAGTAAGGTAACCCAACCCAGAAAAACATATATGACTTTTATATAATTTAGCCTGAGCCAGAATCACATACCCTAATAAATTGATAACATTACCTAATCAATATTGATTAAAATTAATTGGAACAATCTACGTATCACAACAGAGTTCTTATTTGCATTTTCTTAATGACATAGCCAAATTTGTTGGGCTTCTCTGAGACAAAAGGACTGAGGATGTTAGTAATCGTTGCTATCTGTTAAGGGGAAGAAATTGAAGTAGGTTAACCCAAGATTCACTCAAGAATTAGATGGATTAATAGCAGAGCTTCTTGTCGTTTAGTCATCTAAACACAAATGTGGCTTCATATGCACATGGGGCTGAATAATGTGTCTATCTTAATATACTTTATATGAGTAATAATTTGTATTTGCATAATCATATCGATTTAAATTTGTGTTCATTTTGATCTCTACATAAATCTGTAACTATGTTTATCTATATCTTCAATCAATTACTGAATATTAACATAGAAGGAAAGGAAATATGTAAGTAATCATCTTAAGTTTTATTCATTGAAAAAGTAATGTCTTCGAACTAATCTATTAACATTTAAGTCTTAGTAAATATGTATGATAGATTTGTTTTGAAATTAATATTAATATACTGCAAATGTAGCCAAGAATCCTTAATGAGTAAGACATGATGCTATATTCTATATGCTAACTGGTAGCTTAAGCCTTATTCATGTCATTAATATATGTCACATACTCCAAATTTTACAAATGATAGCATGAGTAAAGGTATTGCTGTTATTAGAACAATGATTTTAACAAATAGAATAATTTCAATTTTACCTTCATTTCCGTCTTCATAGACATCTATTTTTGCTAGTGTTACCAATTCTTTGTCACTTACGTCTCCATGGTTGCAAATGTATTTTCTAACAAGGCAGTTCAGAAATGGATTCCTTTGAACATTAATTTTTCTTTAAAATATGTTGCTAATATTTCCCCTGATATCCTAATAATAAATATGTATCAAAATACTTACTGTTGTAACTTTCATTGTCTGATGAGTAATATGGGTCAACTATAAGGTAGCTTCATGATAGCTAGCTATCATTTAATTGCTCTTTATAACTTTTACTACAAAACAATCATTTAGTTTTCTAACTTATATCTAAGTTTCAGAGTTTCATCCCTGATTTCAAAAACATTGTAATAATGGATAAAATAGCTCAAAATATTTTACAGTGTGCACACAAGCTCACAGTAAGAAAAAGAAAGAAAAAGCTCCCGAAGCAAGAAATGGAAACACAGAGCATTTAACAGTTATTAAATTCAAACAGTGAAGCTAGGGGTTAGAGTCACGCCTGAACACTGAACTGCTTGCAGCAAACTTTGAGAGGAAGAAGGTGAAAATGAATCTCTACAAAAATGTGTGTGCCCTGAAGAACTAAGGACAGAGAGCTGAAGCAAACTGATCGCTTTGAGACTTGGGTAGCAAAAGAATCACATCAAATAATTGAGAACCGTGGGTGTCCCTGAAACTCAAGTGAATAGGTACCCCCCAAAAAACAGCACAAGTATAAAAGTATTTGCATCAAAGACTAAAAAACAAAGCAAGAAAAAGCCTTATGAATCATTAATCACAGCTCAATTATAAAACTCATGAAGGGAAAAAAAGCAAAAAGAACCAAAAAAAACCCGTTTCACTTTGATAGCTAAATTACAGAAATGCTATCTTCTTAAGGAAAGTTAATACCTTAAAAACTTCTTAAAGAAAGTTAATACATTTTTTTAGGTAAAGTAGATATATGGACTTAAAATATCATTGGTAAAAAAGGTAGTTAATTAAATAAACCTAAAAACACCTCTAAAATGCAGTTTTTGAAACCTCTGTGTAAAGTATGCATATTAACATAATAAGTATTTAGACAGTGTGTTTAAAAGTTATAAATTATGAAGTTGTGAACTCAGTCTAATGTCATATGGCTGTTCAAGCACTTTTGTGGCAGAGGCAGAGGGACCTAGCTAAGTTCCAGATAAGTCAGAGTTACATATTGAATCTTTATTTTAAACAAAGTATACAAAAAGTTGCTTATCTAATAACAAATGATCAGTCCCCAAAACACTCATATGAGCAATACTATATGTAAGGAGCAAGTAATATTTTGAAATATTTGTATATACATGTACATATTAGTATGTTGTAAGGGGAGGAAGTGGGTGAAGGCCACATATCTGACATAGTACAGAGATGGAGTATATGGAATGGGGATATGATACAAATATGGTGTAATTTCAACATTAAATAAATAACTTTTAAAAACTTTAATAACTGTTACCTAGAGAGTCACATTTTTATTTTGTCTCTTATAGCCAAAGAATGCCATAGTTTTAACGCAAATACAACTTTATCAATGAATCATTGCTGAATATTATTAAATTTCCTTAATTTTAAAATAGTAGATAAACTAGTACATTGGTAAAATATAGAGCATATGAAATCTTTCAAAGAGTGAACAAATTCATTCTAACCTTGTCTACATGGTTGATTCTCCAAAATATGAGAGTTAACATGAGAGTTTGAAAATATAAATTTAAGAGTGATGATATAATTTAGTATTTGACATTTATCTAGTGTTCATAAGATCCTGGTTAAGTTTTAGATCTGAAAATACACACACCCCACCCACACACACACCACACACTTTAAATTAATTTAACTACATCAACGTATACAATTCAATCCATCTTTGGACTGACTCAGATGGCCAACTGAAAGCAACTAGTCCCCATCTACCATGATCAATATCCAATCACTTATGGTAGGATTTCCCACATCCTACTCAACCATAATCTATGCTGGACTGTTGAGGTACCATCCTTTTGAGGACAAAGTACATACAATCAGAGTTTGTTTGAGATTATAACTGCAAACCTTGTCTCTTTCCTAGAAAATGGCTTTTGCAACTCAGCTGTCTAATTCCTGTTCTTACATTCTTTTGATTCCCTTTTTCCAAATGTTCCCTGAGCTTTAGAGGTGAAATGGTAAGTGCCCTTTATAGGACTGAGCCAAATCAATTTTTTTCACTATCAGCAGAATGAACAGACATGAATCTATACTCACCTCCATTCATTAGAAAAATGGCAAGGCTCAGAGTAGTATTGGCCTAAAAATATAAACATGCAGGTGTAATAGGTAGCATTATGCTATGATTATTTAGATAAATGAAAGACCTAAGTTCCACAATAGGCCCTCTGACATCTTTGGCATGGGATTTTTAGTAGATTTACACTACCATGCAGGGTTTCCCGTCTTTGGAGAAGGTCTTAAATCCAATCAGAGAATAGTTGGTCTCTTACTGAGATAGCTGAGCCATAGTTTTACAAGCACGCATGCTTTGCCAGCCGGGTTACTTTGTATTTTACAGTGTTCCTCACTAAAACAGTTTTGGAAATTCATGGTGTTATGGAAAAACTCAGGATGAAAATTTGAGTAATTTATTGTGACTTGTGTCCAATGGATGTAAAACAAAATTATTCACAATATTGTATTTTTCTTGCCAAAGAATCTTTGCCCAAAGTTGGATTAGTGAGCCATTTGATACGGTTTTCTATATATTGTACTTGAAGCAGGCACGTGTCCATCTGCCAACTTAGCTTCCACATCTCACCTCAGAAAGAACTGAATGAAGCAATATTCAACTGCTATTTAGTCTTTGACTATGTAGATACATTTCAAACTTACATAATTGAAATATTTTTTTTCATTTTTTTTTATTAAAAATTTCCATCTCCTCCCCTCCTTCCCCTTCCCTCCCCTCCCCTCCACCCATACACCCACTCCCTCCTTCTCCAGGCCAAAGAGTAGTCAGGGTTCCCTACACTATGGGAAATCCAAGGTCCTCCCAACTCCCCACAGGTCCAGGAAGGTGATCAACGAAGCTGAGAAGGCTCCCACAGAGCCCGTCCATGCAGAAGAGTCAGAGCCCAGCGCCATTGTCCTTGGCTTCTCAGTCAGCCTCCACCGTCAGCCACATTTAAAGAGTCCGGTTTGATTACATGTTCCATCAGTCCCATTCCAACTGGTCTTGGTGATCTCCCGTTAGTTCTGTCCCACCGTCTCAGTGAGTGAACGCACCCCTCATGGTCCTGACTTTCTTGCTCATGTTCTCCCTCCTTCTGCTCCTCATCAGGACCTTGGGAGCTTAGTCCAGTGCTCCAATGTGGGTCTCTGTCTCTATCTCCATCCATCACCAGATGAAGGTTCTATGGTAATATGCAAGATAATCATCAGTGTGGCTATAGGACAAGGCCAGTTCAGGCACCCTTTCCTCTGCTGCCCAATAAACAAGCTGGGGATATCTCCTTAGACACCTGGGAACCCGTCTAGAGTCCAGACTCTTGCCAACCCTAAAATGGCTCCCGTAATTAAGATATATACTTCCCTGCTCCCCCAACCACCCCTCCTCCATCCCAACCAATACATTCCCTCAAGCTCTCCCCATCCTCCCCTTCTCCCTTCTTTCCCCGCATCTCCCCTTATCCCCACCTAACGCCCACCCCCATGCTCCCAACCCCTGCCTGGCAATTTTGTCCGTTTCCAATATGCAGGGTGATAACAACATGTTTTTCTTTGGGTTCACCTTCTTATTTAGCTTCTCTAAGCTCACGAATTATAGGCTCTATGTCCTTTATTTATGGCTAGAATCCACTTACGAGTGAGTACATACCATATTCCTCTTTTGGGTTTGGGTTACCTCACTATTTGTAAATGTACTGCTTCAATTTTATTATGTGAATTTAGTTTCTTAGCCAACAACATACTTCCGTTTCGTTAATTAAATAAATAATACAAGATTTTTGCATATTTTGATGAAAAGTTTTTGCATATTTTATAAAAAGTCCAAAGATATTAGCTATTACAGACTCAGAAGCAGGAGAAGTAGAAGAAATTGTAGTTATTTCTAAAAGATTTGCAAACTTTGATTCTTTAAACAGTCTGGTGCCCACTTTGTGGAATATTAAGTTTGTAATTAACATTTTCAGTCCCCTTGGGAAAAGATTCACATTTTTTAATTCTATTGGTTTTGCTAAAATTTAATTTTTAACATTATATATTAATCTCGGCAATCTTTCATTATTTTGATGTTTGCAGAAGTAGGACATCCATTACTTGTTTTCTTTCCCTTTCTGAAGCTACTTGCTTGTGTTGCCATTGGTCTTTTCATATTTCTCATGCTCCCAAGGCTTCTGATTCTACATTACCTAGTCTGTGCTCATATGTATCGCCACAATTGCTTCTATTAAATCTGTTATAATATTGGCTTACTTCTGTGCTCCAATTCTACATAAACCATTCACGTTGTTCATATACATGCTCTTTTTCAGTATTTGCATGTACTCTTGAATATTTCACATTGAGAAAAAAATACAGTCTTTAATCATATATCCACAATATTTTCATGACCTTGTTGGTCTGAAATATTTTTTAATATCAATTACAAATTAACACACTAATAGGATAAGCAGTATTCAATTGTCACATATTTAATATAATCAATTTATTCTGCTATTGGTTTTCAATTCAGCTCTACATCTAGTCAGAAAAATGCCAATACTATTTTCATATTTTAATAGACATTGACTCTTAATAATCATAATTTGCCTGCGCTTCCATTAATAATATAAGAACATTGTAAAATGTATTATTTATCAAAAATTGTTATTCTCCCAACAACAGGAAATATGAGAACATGAGAAAAGCACTGGGATCTATTTCATGTTTTTGATAAAACCACACTACCAGTCCAGGGACCAGTGGCTGGGCTGTAATGAAACAAATACATGGAAAAGATACAGAAAAAAAAAATGTACGTCATTGTTTCATTTCCCTGATTTCTCTGCAGACAACCCATCTTGGCAGCAGTTTCCAAGTGAAGCCATACTCCATGCACTATATCTAGCCCCATAACTAACCTCAGTAAGGCCTTGAATTATTTGTTGTTATTTCCAAACTTTTCTTTTGATGTTTATCATTATTTTATATCTTCTATGGTTTTGGCAAGGCAGAATTTCAGGCTAAACTTATGAAGGTAAGTCAGGTTTGGAAGAGAGATGATATGCTTGCATCTTCTATGACCTACCACATACACAGACTCTTTCCATTCAATAGCCTTTATACTGGACTCCTAAAGTAGAAAGAGGGCATGGATTTGAGTGCAGGAATGATAAAGCTGTGCTCACAGATCTGATCTTCCACCTGCCACCTTTGCTTTCTAAGTGGGTGGTCTTGAGTTCCTGGTCCTTGTAGACTTCTTCATTGTTAGACACAACCCATTAGGGACTAAAGCTTGCCTTTCACTGCTTTTCTTCCTTCACTTTGTTATTTATGGCATGAAAAGCCTAAGGTTCACGTTAGACACCTAATGCAGGTACCTCCCAAACCAACGTACTTACATGAACATTCTTCCAAACCGCAGGTCTCCAGAAGTCATCACTGAATCAATAATTTGTGGTTGCATATTTGTTTATTTGATACAGTATGTTTCTTTCCTGTTATTACTTTATTATAGTCAATTTTTCCTTAAACTTTGCTTTATCAAAAGAAGACCTATTTAGCGCACATATTTAAATACATTTTAATTTTAAATTAATCTGAGCTAGGTCTTTAAAATTATTCAACAACAATCATCAACACAACACTTGACCAACTCTTACATGTGGTAAAATCATATGAATTATATTTTACATTAGGCTACTTTTGAGAGTGCAGAACAAAAAAAATGCTTTCAGTTTCATAGTATTCTAAATAATTATTTGGTTTATATGCCTGTGAACTAACATTGTGTGATATATGCATTATTGTGAAATTATGTAGAATTTGAGTCACCTCATACATCTTTTATATTATATCATATACACAGAGGTATATACTGTAAATTCAAAGAAAGTAAAATTCAAACATACATAACAGCATTTTTCAATATTAAGATGCAATAAAACTGAATTATCATCCTTTTATAGGTATTTTCATGTATGTACTGTCTGTTGTAGAAGGTGCCTTGTTGGTTCCCGGCTGCTCAGACCCAAAATAAACACACAGAAATGATTTTATTTGCAATGCTGTTTGACCAATATTTTAAAGAGTATTTCTGGCTAACTCATCCTAAATTAACTAATCTTGTTAATCTGTGTATTGCCATGAGGCTGTAGCTTACCGTGTAAAGTTCTGGCATTTTTCTCCTAGTGGGGCTATATGGCTTCTCCCTGCCTCTGCCTTCTTTCTCCTAGCCTTTAGTTTTCCCAACATACCTCTATTCTGTCATGCCATGCCTAAGACAGATTCTTTAATCACCAGTTATATTCACAGCATACAGAAGGAAATCCCACTTCATCTATCTGTATTTTTATATAAGGCTTTGCTACTAATATCTTTTTTATATTTTTTTAAAAAACTATCTCTTCTTATTCTACATACCAATTCCAGTTTCCAGTCCCTTACCTCCTCCCATTCCTTCATCCTTTCTCCCCATCCTACCTCCCATCCCCATCCACTCCTCAGAGAAGGTAAGGTTTCCCATGGGAGTCAACAAAGTCTAGTATATTGCTTTGAGGAAAGACTAAGATCCACCCTACTATATACAGGCTGAGAAAGGTATCCGATCCTCAAAAGAGAAGGAGTTCCAAAATGTCAGTACAAGCAGTAAGGATAAATCCTATTCCGACTGCCAGTGGCACTGTAGTCTGCCCCATCCATATGACTGTCACATACATTCAGAGGGAGAACTAGTTTGGTCCTGTGCTTGTTTCTTTCCTGTCCGGCTAGAGGTGGTGGGCTCCCATTATATCAGGTAAGCTGTTTCAATGGGTGTTCCCAGCATGGTCTGGACCTCTTTGCTCATATTCTCACTCCTCCCACTCTTTGCTTAAATTTTTAATCTCAGTCAAGTTCTGCATTGTGGATCTCTGACTCTGCTTCCATCATTTGCTGGATGAACTGTTCTATGGTGATATTTAAGATAGTCATCAATCTGTGTACAGGGCAGAGCCTGTTTTGGATACCCTCTCCACTGTTGCTTGGGGTTTAACTAGGGTCATCCTTGTGGATTCCTAGGAATTTTTTTATGGCCAGGTTTCTTATTTTTAATCGCTGAGTAGTATGCTTTCTTGTTCTGCTCCATTACTAATATTTTTAAAGACAATATTTTTTAAAAAGTCCCTTTAAAACTCATTTTGCATGAAATGTTTCTTAAAGTTACATTTTATTACTAATTATAAAAACTTTAATTGACTCCTTCCTATTTGAAGTTAACACTTTGAGGAAACAATCTCACCCTTAAATGTTAGTAAGAGAGGAACTTCTGTTAACTATAGTTGATCAATACTACCAGTTGTTTTTTTTCATTTTTATTATTATAATATATATAACTATAATAAACTAAACATTTTTCTGGGAACTGCTTTATTTCTGCAGTTCTTAATATTTTATATAACTCTTTATTCCCATACCAAGAACTCATTAAAACTCTTGCCTATATTTAAAATAGTTTGAATATTTGCCAAACTAAAATGTTCCACAATCATTAGCTTTCTGAATTTAATTCCATTCTACTCCATAATGTAAATGTTTCTAGTGCAAATGGAAGCTTCTTCTGGTGATTTTTTTTCCAAAGGTTAAGAAACTAATTAAAATAAGCATGCAATTTCAGAAGAAAGTCGTGAATCTCATTGCAGATTTTGTCATTTATTATATTCAGTTTCTTTCTTCCTTCAATATAAACAAACCTTAATGTCTTGTTTTAGAAGCTTTGTTTTCAATGATTGCAGTTCTCTGAAATGCAAAAGGACAAAGAATGGATGCCTCCATTAACTATGTTGTTTCAAAATGTTCAAGCGATTTTGAACAAAAAGTCTAAATTTAGGGACTCATTAACATTTAGTAACCACATCTATTGTTCATAAGCTTATTAACAAATAATTAGTAAAATTCTTGAACCTTGGAAGTTCACCTGTGATGGTAACATAAAAGAAATTTACGTTAATATTAAACTTTAGCCTTGCCCTAAATTTTTTAGGTTAGTAATTTGTTTTATGAACTATAGGTGTTTTAACAAGAGTAGCCTTAATTTAGTAGTTAAAACTTGGTGTTTCACACTTAAATAGCTACTGCATTTAATTTTCAGTATAGTACTCTTTTAAAGGATTTTTTTAAATTAATAAGATGTGGGAATACATACTACTGTTAAATTTGATTAATGTTATTTAACCGTGTTCTCAAAGGCTAGCACTGTGGCCTTCAAAGTTATACCTTTTATCTAAGTTTTCAGAGAAACTTAGAGCTATAAAAAGTATTTAATACCCGAAGAAAGAGCTTCTAGGACTTGCCTTATGGACTTCCACAACAGTACTGAGTTATTATTGAAATCAACTTGTCTTCTATTTGAAGAAAATGTTATACAATCTGCTATAAAACTAACAACGTATTCTCTTGGTGCTACCAAATGTTTACAGCTATTGCCCACATACGGTGTGAGCAGAAGTTAATGGGAATTTTAAAAGAAAATTTTAATTGCATGTAGCATGAAGATGAGTCATTTTGGTCTGTATCAAATGAAAAAAAGTACGTGTCTTCTACAAGAATAGTCAGATGACAGCTTGATCAGCGGACACTTTGGAATGAAGCACATCTTTGGTATTTGTCTCCTCAAAAGTTGAGAAAAACGTCTACCTTTCGAGGCAAATATGAAGTATATCACCTAGCACTATATTCCCACATTTGTTGATAACTGCAAACCTGAGATTCCTCTTTTGGCCAATCATTATTCTGGACAATTGTTTCTTCTATGATTTTTTGACAGATATAAATTAAAATCTCTCACTCTGCACAATTCCCTCCTTCTTATATTAGGAACTGCATCAAGTATCCACATGACAATGCTCTAACATACAGTACAGCAAGGTGTAATGCTTTGAAGACAAAATATCTGAAGAGGTGATTAAAATAGCTTTCTGTTAAACAAGAGCTTAGCATAACTACTGTAAGGAATATATACTTATGGCATCACAGTAAGTAGGCCCTTGAGAAGAGAAATTTCCACGGCATGAATTCCTTTACATCTTGTCAATTTGGACTCTCAGCTTTGGCAACTATGACAAAATAAATTTCAATTGCTCAAAGGGGTGTTAACTACAATAAGATTAGAATCTTACCCATATCCCTTTCTTCCCTTCAACCCTTCCTATGTCTTGTTTTCTCCATCTCTTTTCAAAGTCATGGCTACATTTTCTTTAATGGTTATTGTTTCATTTAAACAGATATACACACAAATAAACAAAAAACACACATACATACATATTTACACATATGCACATACAACTTACCGAGTCCATTTAGAGCTAAACACTTGTGCTGGGGGCTATGGACCAACAGATCATGAATTTCCTGTGAGCCCTGCTGGCCAGAGCAAACAACTTGTTTTCCTCTGGTTGTAGCTGCTCTGAGAAAACAACTTGTTTTGCAGCTGCTCTGAGCACGAGACCCTCAGGAGGTCCTGGTGGCAGGGCAAAGATTTCTGGTGGGCTTGCAGCTGAGAGTTAGTGTGGCCATTAATCAAGGAGACACTATATAAGCTGTGCTGGAAAACAACAAAGTGAACATTCTTGGTGGGAGAATTTTTGGCGTTACCCATGTCTCTCTGTGTCTGTGTGTGTTTCAGTCTCCAGCCCCTTGCCTGACTTGCAGACTATTCCATAGCACACAGCACATAGAGCAGGAATTGCACTATGCACTTGAGGTTGGAAAACCAGTCAGTAGACTTATACCTGGAGAAACCTGGTAGCTCTTCCTCACCAAACTTCAGCTACTGATAGATATTGATATAAGGGGAGAGTCCTGTTAGATTTTCCTCACTTATAATGATATCTCAACTGATTGTTCATGTTCTGGTAGGCAGTCTCCTTGCTGAGATTTCATGGGTATACTTTCCAGTTTCCCTGTCTCAGCTACAAGGAGTAATCTTACAGTTAAATGATCTTCAACATAAATAGCAGCGTGTTTTACAGAACTATATTTAACTACATTTTCAGCAGCAGTTCACTTTGAACAATAATGCTAACTAAACTTTCTTGCTAGTGGCAGGAGGTTTGAAAGTAGACACACTTTCATCATGAACCAATTATATAATCATGTAATGTCTGTGGATTCTCTGGTTAGGTAACAAATGTCAGTAAATATTTTGGGCAACTTGCAAGTGAAAATCAACTTTCTTAAGAAACAAACATTTGGTAGTTAAGCAAGTACCTCTCCTTTTTTAAAAAAAAATATATATATATATATATTCAATAGTTCCTTTTTATTTGTTTTAAAGCAAACAGTTTTATCTGATTGTTACTTATGTCATATGGAATCTAACTTTCTGTCCATTCTACATATGCTTTGCATTATATATTTTCCCCAATCTCTTACTTATTTTCTCTTTCTGTCACACATCGACATCCTACAAGCTCTTGTACAGGCCACGGAACAGGCTATAGCAAGGAGCTTGTAACACCCACACCAGCAGTTTGATGTCCTCCCACAACAACTATGTGGAAGGAGTTGGCTATATTGAACTGTTGAAACAATCTACCATAATCTGTCCCATCTTAGAACATCCCAAGTGTCATTTTAATAACATAGCTAGAAAGAAAGAATATTAAACTATCTGGACTCTGGGACCTCTGAGGGAGTACGCCTGAGCCAAGCTCTCTGTGGTTCTGGGCACACTTGAGCCTGGGAACTCCGAGGTAGAAGACAGGAGCCTGAGACCTTTGCAGGACCAACTCCAAGCCAGGGACTTCTGCAGGAGGGGATCCAGACCAGGATTTACAGAAACAAGTCAAAGCCAGTAACCTAGTCCAAAGTAGACCTGAGAAAGCAAACTCTAAGGGAGCCTAACAAAGCCCAGGACTGCTGAGCTATCTCCAGGAACACAGAGTAACCAGGGAAGTAACTAGAACCATGGCACTGACTGTACCACAAGGAACCTTCTGAGGTTTGGTTTCACTGGCACCTGGAAGATTAATCAACAGAATCTCAGATAGCCACAACCACACCTATTAGAGGAAAACATGAGTAGAAAAGGTAAGAACACACACAACACCACAAAGATCAACACAACACCAGTAATACTGAAGGACCATAGAACAGCGAGATTTGAACAACCAAATATAGACAAAGCAGAAGAAAATGATCTAAAAATAACTTCAGGAGAATGTTTGAAACTCTTAAAGAGGAAATGAGCAATTCACTCAAAGAAATGGAGAAAAAGACAAACAAAAAATTGGAGGACATCAGCAAATCCCATAAAGAAAACCAAGAAAAAGCAATTGAATATATGACAGAAACTATTCAAAACTTGAAAACTGAAATAGAGACAATAAAGAAAACACAAGCTTGTATGAATTATAGAAACAGAAATCATGAGAAAATTATCAGGAACCACAGATGCAAGCATGAACAGCAGAGTACAAGAGGTGAAAAAATCTCACGTGCTGAAGACACAATAGAGGAAAAAGTCTCATCAGTTAAAGAAAACATTAAATCTAACAAAAGCTTAATCCAAAATATCCAGGAAATATGGGACAGCATGAAAAGGCCAAACCTAAGAATAATAGGTATAGAAGAAAGAGAAGTTAAACTCAAAAGCACAGAAAATATATTTAACAAAATCATAGAAGAAAACTTTCCCAACCCAAAGAAAGTCATGCCTATGAAGATACAAGAAGCTTACAGAATACCAATTAGACTAGATCCAAAAAAGTCCCCTCACCACATTATAATCAAAACACTAAACATACAGAGTAAAGAAAAAACATTAAGAGCAGCAAAGGAAAAAGGCCAGTAACATAAAAATTATCAGAATTACACCTGACTTCTCATTGGAGACAATGAAAGCCAGAAAGTCATGGTCAAGTGTTATGCAGACATAACAGAACATAGATGCCAGCCCAGACTACTATACCCAGAAAACCTTTCAATCACCATCGAAGGACAAAACAATATTTCATGAAAAAATTAGATTTCACCAATACTTAGCCATAACCCTGCCCTACACAAAATACTAGGAGGAAAATTCCAACCAAAGAAAGTTGGCTACACCAACAAATACCAGACAATTGATGGTCTCATAGAAGCAAATCCCAAAGAATGGAAAAACACATAAATTAACATCAACAACAATGAAAACAAATATAACACGAGATAACAATCACCTGAGTAAGTAGGGAGTTGGGGACCTTGAAGAAGGGTTGAGGGGCAGTGGAAAGGCAGGTAGGGGTACATATAAAATGTAGAGCTAACCAAACTGACAAGGCTCACACAGAGCGCGTCCATGTCGTAGAGATCAAGCCCATCGCCATTGTCCTTGGCTCCTCGGTCAGCTTCCACCATCAGCCACTTTCAGAGAGTCCGATTTGGTCGCATGTTCCATCAGTCCCATTCCAAGTGGACTTGGTGGTCTCCCATTAGTTCTGTCCTGCCGCCTCAGTGGGTGAACGCATCCCTCATGGTTCTGACTTTCTTTCTCATGATCTCTCTCCTTCTGCTCCTCATCAGAACTTTGGGAGCTCAGTCCGGTGCTCCAATGTGGGGCTCTGTCTCTATCTCCATCCATCGCCAGGTGAAGGTTAAGGCTCACAGTGAGCCCGTTCATGCTGTAGAGTTCACATTCATTGCCGTTGTCCTTGGTTTCTCAGTCCTCCTCCACCGTCAGCCACATTCAGAGAGCCCGGTTTGGTCCCCTGTTCCATCAGTTCCATTCCAACTGGACTTGGTGGTCTCCCGTTAGTTCTGTCCCACCGTCTCAATGGGTAAACGCACTCCTCACGGTCCTGACTTCCTTGCTCATGATCTCCCTCCTTTTGCTCCTCACCTTTCTGGACCTGGAGGGAGTTGGGAGGACCTTGGACTCAACATAGTGTAGAGAACCCTGATGGCTCTTTGGCCTGGAGAGGGAGGGAGTGGGGGTATGGGTGGAGGGGAGGGGAGGGAAGGGGGAGGAGGAGGGGAGGAGATGGCAATTTTTAATAAAAAATAAATAAACTGGAAAAAAAAGTAATACAGCAAAGTTAAAAAAATGTAGAGCTAAATAAAAATCAAAAAATGTCTGATGTCATATTAAAATGATAATTCAGTTGATTATCAAACAATTCCAGGTATAATTAGTCATAAATATTGGAGAAGTCAGAGTTCTAAAATTCAAAATGACGTATTTTTTTAGCTGCTAATGAAAATATCTTAGTTAAATGAACATTATACAAAAATTTACTGGAAAATAAGCTAGGTCAAGAGAAACCTGACATCCATATCTTTACATCTTCCTTTTGCTCTCAAATATTTTGACTTCTGGGGCTTCCATTCCCTTAGGATAAATTGCTCTCTCTATATAGCATGTGCTAGGGTACTTGCGCTGATTTCTTTCATTTTGATCTGTCTCATACTTTAAGAAAATTAGTTGGCCATGCATAAATCATTTACAATAGCATCTTCTGTTAAATACTTGAATGTGCTCTACTTTTAGCTTCCTATGTAACAATTTTTTCTAATATGAAAATGACATTTTGCTGTCTTTTATTTGTTTTCAACAGTTTTTTGATTGCAATAGATTCTATGGGTATATCTTGGCTATCCATCTAACACAAAGTTGAACGTGGTATTTTCTACATTTTTATATAGCATGTAAATTATTGATTATTGCCTCTTAAATATTGAAATTAGCTATTAAATATTTATATATAAAGTAGTTCTGACATTGAACAAATGTAGTAAAATCTTTTTAAAACTTAGTAGATCATTAAAGAGATGATTTCATAAGAATTTGATGAAGAAAATTATTTCTTCCTATAGTTTATTCACAAAAATTATTTTAATATCAGTAAATGCTTATATATGTATATTTATTCATATGAAGCAAACTGAGTCTTACAGGCCTTTTTTGATTAGTATTTCTAACCAAAATATTAAAGATTTGTTTAGGATTACAGGTTTCATATCCAAGTGAACTTTAGTATTTCACAGTATGTGATAATTCATTAGTGTGGTGCCAGTTTTTATTTGAGTATAATATGATAACAATTTATTTATGATTATTAGTTATTATCAATTTAGAATATTTTTAAAACTTTCTTATTTACCTAGGAATTACTATAATCTGCACAGGCAGAGATCTATGGCAATTAAATGGTTAACAAATTTGATTATTTAAGAAACAAAAAGATGGTTCAATGGATAAAGCACATTCAGTATGAAGACATTGATTCAAATTCCTAGCACTGATGTAATCCTTGAGTAGGCATGTAGCCCTTTATAAAACCAGCATTCATAAGGCAGAGACATTGGTTACCAGTGTCAAAATGGTTAACCAAGATAGCCATTTGAATGAGTTCTACATTCAACTGTGAGATACTAACTTGATTAACAAAGTAGGGAGAAATCCAAGGAGACTACTGACATCATGCTCAGTCCTACAGACACATAAATGCTCAGATGAACATATGCATTTGCCATCACACATGTAGCCATATTAATGCAAGCAAGCATAGATGCATGCACACCATATACAAGCATATTTCCAAAATTTACCTTTTTAAAATTATTTCCTGGGATCCACAGAGATAAAGCATTAAATAAATTCCAATAGTATCATTAACCAGCATAAAGAAGGAAACACAAAAGGATCTAGAGTTTAAGGGCGCGTGAGTGAACATCTTAAAGGAAAACAAGAAGTAAAGGAAGGCATTATAGAAGAATAGAATAAGGTGGAGGAAGGAAAGGAAGGAAGAAAGGATCATCAATAAGACAAAGAAGAATTAATATATTGATTGTAAATCATGGTATCATCTCGTAAAGTTCAATGGAAAATTTGGTGGTAGTTTCTTAGAGATTAGGTTAAGTTTGGTTTGTTTGTTTTAAACACCGAAGATTTTTTTTTTTCCTACCACAACTTCAAGAATCTATTATGGAAGTGGCTTGGTCTCCTGAAAGCAAAAAGGCATGGCAAGACATATCAAGCGTATCAGGTTACATCGTCCTCTGATTCATGCTAAAATAAATAGATGTTCTGTCTAGCGAGCTGAGTGCATTTAGGGACACAGATGGTGCTTTTATCTCATTTTCCTACTGAATAGTATGACATTGTAAGTGAAAGGAGTATATGAAAATGAAATATTGGCTAGGTGGATTGTGTTGAAGATATGAATTTGGTTTGAGAGTCTTGGCATAGATAAGACACTTCTCACATAACCCTGGATGAATGGATCTGGCAGGAGTTGGTGATCTAATTAAAAGCATTGGCAGCTAAAGTAAGGATAAAAGGCAGTGTAAAAAATGAAAGTATTACACGGTTAAGAATCAGAACTCTGTAAATAATTGGCAATTGAATAGGAAAAGAAGAGAAAAGCCATGCAATAACGCTTGTGAAGAGGTAACAGCGATTTCAGGCATTCATGCAACCCATGGCATGATCTATAAATAATGTCATGTTTTCTTATTGCATTTATTCCAACTAATTAAAACATTTACTAATATTTTGCTGGTCATGTAAAGATTCATAAGAAATAAACAAAACATTAAGATTTTAAAGATTGCCTATAAATGGCTTTTTAAATGCCCCATGTTGAAAAGGTGTCATTTTAGGGACAGTGAGATGTCTTCACAAGAGAAGGCTGCCAAACCGGAGTCCTGGAGTTCAGTGTTTAAAATGAACATGATGGAGAGGCTACTCTGCAAGTTTCTCTCTAAAATTTACAGAGATATCTTTAAAATGTTGGTCTTTTAATTTCTAAAGCCCATTCTGACCAAATGCGAATGTAATGTCATCGGACACTTGTCCATATCTGATTACAGGAGAAGCATACTGCTTTGTAGTTGACCTCCTATAGACTAGACCAGGTACCTACAGCTGCAGCAACCACTCTTCATTCTGCTTTCCCCTGCATCAAGTACATTGTGTGTACCCATTTAGAGATCTGACTGAAACGCTTGTAATCTGAATACTCTCTGAATATTGCTGGACAGAGATTGGCCTATCCCTAATGTAAAATGCACTTCACAACGGTCAACTTTAAATCTGTTTTACAAGTACACGCAAGGGCCATGAAAATTTCTAATTTTAGTAACTCCTGAGATTTGTTTATTTTGAAATTGCTCTTTAATTTGTTTTTTTTTTTAAATATTAAGCATAGAATTGAGTTCCTAACAGCACAGTGAGTTGATATTGTGGACCAGATTTATTTTGTTTTTCTTTTTATTTCTTTTTAAAACAATCTTTTTATTTTACATACCAATCTCAGTTCCCACTCCTTCCTTTCCTCTTACTCTCCCTCTCCCCATCTCCTCCTTAGGGAGGGTAAGGCTTCCCATGGGGCATAAACAAAGTCTGCCACATCACTTGAAGAAGGACCAAGGTCCTACTCCCTCTATCTAGGCTGAGCAAGATATTCCTCCATAGGGAATGAGCTCCAAAAAGCCAGTTCATACAATAGGCATAAATCCTGGTCCCACTGTCAGTGGTGCCACAAGCCTCCCAAGCCACATAACTGTCACCCACATTCAGAGGGGCTAGTTCAGTCCTATGCAGGTTTCCCAGCTGTCATTCTGGACTTCATGAGCTCCCACTAGCTTGGGTCAGCTGTTTCTGTGGCTATCCCCATCATGGGCTTATCATTTCCCTCATATTATCGCTTCTCCCTCTCTTTGAGTAGACTCTGGGAGCTCTTCCTAGTGGTTAGCTAGTCAGTCTCTGATTCTGCTTCTATAAGTTACTTCATGAAGGTTCCATGATGACAACTAAGGTAGTAATCATTCTGATTATAAGAGGAGACCAGTTCAGGCACCCTTTCCACTATCGCTTAGAGTCTTATCTGGGGTCATCCTCGTATATTTCTGGGAACATCACTATTGCCAGGTTTCTCACTCACCCAATAGTGGTTCCCTCTATTAAGGTATCTCCTTGCTCTCCATCTTTGTCCTTACCCCAACCTGACCATTCCATTCCCTCGTGACCTCCTCCCCCCTTCACTTCTTCACTCTCCAATCCCCTTGCTCTTGGGCATATACCCAAGAGTTCAGCACTCATACCGCAAGGACATTTGGTGAACTTATGTTCATAACGACATTATATGTAATAGCAAGAATGTGGAAACAGCTTAGATGCCCCTCAACCCAAACGGTAAAATAAAACAATGACATCTTGAATTCTGCAGGCAAATGTAGAGAACAAGAAAAAAAAATTATCCTGAGTGATATAACCCAGATACAAACAGTCAAATACTATTTGTACTCACTCATAAATGGATGGATATTAGACAAAAGCAAAGGATAGCCAGTCTACAGTTCATAACCCCAGAGAAGCTAGGTAAGAAAGAGTACCCTAAGATAGACAGACATACATGGATCTCCCTGGGAAGGGTAAATTGGCAAGGTTACCTTGTTATTCTATATCTAACTTGCTTGATTGTCCAGTAGTAATGAGCTATAGGTTTGATTCTAATTCAAACTTAAACATCTACACATTTTTAAATTCAATCTCACATCAATTGATGCAGATGTTTTCATCTGGAAGAATTATGGTAGCCATACAAATGAGCAGGGAAAAACATTCTTTTTTCTTATTGAGCAGCATAAACTGAATTTTATACTATTTTTGTAAATCTGAAGGAACAAAATTGAGTGTGAGATACCTGATATGCATTTTCTAGTCCAGAATCCCTAGATCTTTCTGGTATATAATCTTCTCTTCCTATTTGTGGACTCATAGGCACATTCTCTCATTATTCATCCCCTTACACTTGTTTTTTTTTCCGTTTTCTTCTTTTGTTATTTTTTGATATTTAAAATTATTTTTCAACAGAGACACTAAAACATTGACATAAAACCATGAAATCTACAGAGGCATACATCTTAGGAAATTCCAAACAGACCACTCCTCTCTAGGTTTTTCGGTTCTGTTAAGTGTCACCTTGTGATCACCTCATTTGTATTACTAATGTACAATGATCGAACTCACATACAGCCTTGCATCAAAGGCAGCTTCAGTTGCCATGGAATTTAACTTCCAATGGCTTTGCCATGTGCTCTTAATTGATGTGGCTCATAGGTATCACAGCTAGTAGAGATATGAATTGTTTCCCTCCATGGACAGCTTTTCCATGTTGCCTTGTTTTATCTAAAGGGCTTAGATACACACCCTTCGCTGCAATCCCTGTACTTTTCTCAGCATCTTCTTGCACACACTGAACCTTTGCTGCTAAATTTCACATGGGAAGTGGACACGGTGATTGCAGAGAAGCAGCAATCCTGAGCAATTTTACATGACGTCTTTATCACATGGTCTTTAGATGCTATGATGGATGAAGGCTTTTAAATTCTTCCTTAAATTAGGTCCGTTGTGTGCAAGATTTGCCAGTTAACAGACTTACAAATTATGCTAAACATAAAAAGGAAACAACAATAAATAAAGATAGTTACTAAGCAGTCTAAATGCTTATTTTGCTTCTTAACCATTATTTATAATACCATAAAATCAAAAGGATATTTCCTGATTTCTTATTCAGACTGAACTACACTCATTAATTCACGCAACTTATTTATTCAGGAATTTCTCACCTTATACAATAAATGACTGCAAGAATGATTATGAATATAAACAGGTATTCTAGAGCTTTTTTTTTTCCCATGTCATTCAGGCAGTCAAGTAGTTTACTTACTTAATTATTCATTTTAATGCAATTGAGCAATGAATATGGAACTGAAAGATACATGAATAAAACTATATTATTAACTAACTTATGGGCAAAAGTTCAGGCCCTACCAAATAATATTCGCTACATTAAATTAGCTTTCACTTAGCAAGTTGTTTTTCAAACAGAAAGGAAAATGATAAATTGTTTCAAGCATCTACATGAGTTCAGGGACTTCTTATAAAACATCTTGACCCAATAATATTTAAACATAAAAATAAACCACTGATCTCAACTGAACTGAAAGATTGCCAAATTTCAAATCCATTCACAAGGTGATTGGGTTTTCTATCTCCATCATAGACTTGAACTTGGAAAACTAGTTTTCTTATATATTAAGATAACTACCTACTTATTTGTAAAGCACAATAATTCCAAAGGCAGTAGAAATACTTAGACACATGTAATGATTTTCTTTATTATTATTAGTATAGATAGATATTTGCTTTCTGTACATAGATAAAGACTCTAAAATATGTTATAAGGAATAAAACACCTATGGACTTTTAAAATGGGAAAAATAGAATAATAAATAATTTGTGAAACCACAAACTATTGGAAAATCATTTAAAATTAATATATTTGAACAATGGAATCCAAGATTTACTTATATTTAATAGAAAGTTAAAATAAATAAATTTAACATTGTGTAATAACAAGCTAAAAAATCTTGAGCTGGCAATAACATTTTAGACAACCAGGAAATATATAGTCTTTATGACACTAATACTTTTTATATTAATAAGAAAATGTAACAGGTATAATTATACAAATAGCACTTTAATCATTTTTTTCTTTTTTATAAAGTTTATTTTATTTCTTTCACTTTATGTGCAGGAGTGCTTTTCCTGCATATGTTATATAAACCATGTGTATGGTTTTTAATTGCATGACCTGTATTCAGAGTTTGTTGTGAGCTTCTATATGGATGTTGAGAAAGGATATAGGTCTTCTGCATGGGTATCAAGCATTGTGAAACAATCAGCAAGCCTTCCATCCACTCTTCTATTTTTTTAAAAAAATCATAATTGGTATATGTACATATTTCTGTGAATGCACATGTGCTGTGTGTGTGTAAATGTTTTCAAGCTGTAGGCCAATAACTTGAATGTTCTTCAAATATCCACCCACTTTTTTGAATTCTTTGAGAGAGGATTTCTCAGAGGGATGTGAATATTCCCAATTAGGCTAGAGTGGCTGGCCAAGAAATGAAAAGGGCCTCCTGTCTTTATCTCTTAAGCACAAGAGGCACTAAAGGGCATCCTCTTGATTGTCTTTTACAAGGGTTCTGAGAACAGAACACCAGTCTTCCTTAATCTTAAACATCAACCACATTACAAAACCATTTCCTCATCATCATTCTTCTCTGTTTTTATACCTCAAATATATCTTACTAATATTAAATTTGACATAAGTGATTATAATATTTGTAGGTGAAGAGAGATTTGTACAAATTAGGTATAAGTGAGCAAATTAATAATTAGGCAATTGGCCTTTAATCCCAGCACTCGGGAGGCAGAGGCAGGCGGATCTCTGAGTTCGAGGCCAGCCTGGTCTACAAGAGCTAGTTCCAGGGCAGGCTTTAAAAAAAAAAGCTGCAGAGAAACCCTGTCTCGAAAAACCAAAAAAAATAATAATAATAATAATAATAATTAGGCAATTGTATGAATTAGTTCAAGTGTGATATTTCTCATGAGTTGAGAAATGAAATGAAATCAGTTTAGATGTACACATGAGACTCTCTTATCATTTTAAACTAAGTAATTCTCCCCTCCCCCAGACACACGACTTTATCTTTCAGAGAAAGATAAAATATACCGATTTCTAGATTTGCTTCCACTGGAGATGATGCGAGATTGATATAGGTTGCTGGCTCCTTTCCTAAATATTAGTACAAAAGAAAAGCATGAGTCAAGACTGAGAATATAAGTGAATTCCAGGAACTTGGGCAGCATGCAAAACATTGGCAAATATCTGTGGATAATAAAGAATGTTTTTGAATTGATATATGTGAGGGAACTGAGTTGCTACGGCAGAGATAAAAGTCACTTCAGGGCCACATTTAAGAGAATGAGCTGGAATAAAACTTTTAAAACGGAGTCTCTTCTCTGTTCTCCATGCTTACCCTGACAAGCTTTGCTGATTTCCTGTAGATAATATCAATGCAATGCTAACCTTTGTACAGGTGAGAGACTGAAGATAGTGTTTAATGACCAGATGCCCTCAGGCGCTCTGACTTCAGACATCTGGATGCATGTGTTGTGGGCATCTTTCTCTCCTTGCTTCTCCTTAGTTGAAATGTGAACCAACTTTAAGAAGGTATGTCCATCCACATAGGCCATAATGGCTTGCTTCTTAGAACTAATCAAAGAGCAATAGGGTGGGCTCTTTCTCCAACACTGAGAACATGTGGAAGAGAATCCACTTCCTAGAATTTACCTCTCCTCCCTTTTAAATGAATTTAGTCACCTTGCTGAATATATAACAGTGCTAAGAGAAACATGAGCATTGTAAGATTTTAGCCTGAATTAATTATGAATCAAAATAGAAGAAAGATTTGCTTGCACACATGGACATCCATAAAAACTATAACCTCTCCTCTCACCAAAACAGTACAGGTCCTCATTTCCTTACTGTATCCTACCCCAAGCTCAGGTTCTTTGATTAACTGTGCATTTAACTTGTTTCCTTATAGGATATAATGAAGACAACACAAATATATGCTAAATACTGTGATAGATATCTATACAATATTTATTTTAGACCAGTCACAGAACTGGTCAAAAACCTTTTTATTTCTTATAGGCAGCCGCTATTCCTTGGCAAGAATGTGAAGCACCATTGGACAATCTGGTTGACTGTCATTAATTTTTTATTTATTTATTTATTTATTTATTTATTATATATACAATATTCTATCTGTGTGCATGCCTGAAGGCCAAAAGAGGGCACCAGACCTCACTAAAGATGGTTATGAGCCACCATGTGGTTGCTGGGAATTGAACTCAGGACCTCTGGAAGAACAGTCAGTGCTCTAAACCGCTGAGCCATCTCTCCAGCCTGACTGTCATTAATTTTCTTTTCTGGAAAGTTTTTGCTCTTTTTCCTTCTGTGACATCACCTGAGCCAGTACTAGAGAACTGGGCTCTACAAATGTTCTTGTCTTACTGCTACTAACATTCATTTAGCAGATTGGCTAGTGGCAGTAAGACGGGAATTTGCAGAATTGGAAAATGCTGCAAATCAGGTTTAAAAAATGTGTTTGTAACACAAATTAAAATCAACACTGTGGCTGCCGGTAACTATTACATTTTAAATATCACAAGATGGGAGATGAGATCTTTCCAGTATTTGAAAACCATAATCTGTTTCAACAAAGGCGTCACATACATTCAATGACAAGTAAAATCTTAACATATGGCTTTGCTATTTCATTTCTATCTTGCTTGTTAGTGTAAAGAAAACATCAACCGACTTCGTGTGAAAACCATGTTTGCTCCTCTGCTGAAGCTCTTAATGAGTGTGTAAGAACTCACCACCCTCAAATATGCCAGCGTAATGACTACTTTGAGTTAAAAGAAACTTGAGAAACAGTAGATGCAATAAAACATTCCTTCCTTTCTTCTTTTCTAGACAAGATAAAAATTTCCACCTGAATTCATCTTTCCTTTTACATAAATGAAAGTGACAATCTTATAATTAAGAACAGAAATTGGAAACTCAAAACATTCTGTATAGAAAGCATAGGGCTTTGTTAACCTCACTTTAGCAGCCAATTACTACATCCAAACTGCCCTTTCCTCGACTTCTTTTCTGATGTCAAAATTTCCTAAATTGTGAGATATCTTATTATTTTCCAAAATAAACATTTAAGTGTCTACGCTGAAGTAGTGTCTTAACAAACATTATTGATTGAGGATGTTCTAATACATCATTTCATTTTTTTATCTCTGCATTAACTGCAATCATTGCATGCTCCACTCGCTGCACTATGTGCTCATTTATGTTTATACATCTAATATTTTAATAAATATTTATATTTGTAATCACTTTAGAGTAACCATATAAAAAGGTGAAGCAGATTCCACTCTCTTTCATTGATGCATGTTCTCCTTCTTAGATCCAGATGCAAGAAACAGTAGGGGGGGTTAGTTTTAAGAGATTCACAACTTATTCTTGGTGACCATGCAGACATTAAAAATAAAAATAAAAACTTATGCTCATTACAGGTCTTCAAATGAGGTACATAATCTGGGACATGTGGGCTCTCTAAAGAAGGGTGACATAGCATGGTGAGGACTGTCTCCTGGTTTTGCCTTTCCTCTTTGTGTGTAGAGATTGGGACAATAATAGTTATTTTGTGCATAAGCAACCTTGCGTTAAAGTGTCTGAAGCTCAGAGAGTAAAGAATAAAGGAAAGGTTCTCACTGGTTATCAAGTATATTTATGTCATCTTTTGTTCCTTACCACATTATTTTTCAAGTGTAGCACAATATACTCCTGAACCATAATGGCTTTTTTACTTTTCATTGACAAATGAAATCATTAATGAGTATCTCAAAAGTCATTGCAATTGTATCAACATACAAAACAAAAAAGTTAGAAAGCAGAAATTCCATCATTTTAATTAATAATAATGCATTTAGATTGTAAATAAAGTTTATTTTAATAAATAGTTTTCAATTCCAAAAGGAATAAAAGGATGGATTTGAGATGTACTCATTGACAAAGAGATTGTTAAAGCATCTGAGAAGCCATGGATCTATCTACTGCAGCACCACAACTGATTACATGAAGGGAGCTAAAAGGTATTTCGAAGGTATGAGTAGAATTTATGAGACAAATTGTGAGATAATATAAAACAGAAGTAACATAACAGAGTGAGGAGACCATGTGAATGCACAGAGAGGGGGAAAAGGACGACTTAAGGGGTGAGTAGCCTAGGGAACAGAGAGATAGAAAAAGGGATTGAGGCTGATCTTAGCAAGCCATCTCGACCTGAATAAAATTGATACAAACAATACAGAGTTATGACACAAGACAAATGCAGTTATAGCATTAATAAACTTTAGTTAATGTCTCATCCTCTATAATTTCTGTATTTATAATTTCTGTATTATAATTTCTGTATTTATTCCAACGCATCATCCCTGAGGAGGGAGATACTGAATCTCCCTCTCAATTTCTGAAAATTTCCACCAATATAATTGTCAACAAGAGGGAGCTTTTCTTTCCAATAATTTCATATTAAAATAGTTTTCTTCTTTAAGTGTGGATTTTGTGCCTATATCAAAACAGACAAACACATTTCTGTGTCTATTGTTCACTACACTCAAAACAGACATGTTTGTACCATAACAATCTCAACTGAAGCAAGGCTTTTTATGTATTGTTATCTCTATGGAAAGTAGTTAATAAAAAAAGAGAAAACAAAAGGTGCAATTTTAAATTTAAAAACATTATCTATTTGTAAAATGATGGAGATACATACCTTCTTTTTGTAGTATACATTTTTAGATTTATTTTTAATTTTAATGTCTTGGGCTTTTCCTTTTATTTTTGAGATTTTAATTTCATAATTCCCCTTTCTCTTATTCCCTCTATACCCTGCCATATAGCCTGCCTTGTTCTCCTTCAAATTCATGACATTTTATTAGGTGTTATTGTATGTACAAATGTATATGCGTACTTATTCCTGAATATAACCTGCTCAGTCTGTATAATGTTACCTGTATGTATGTTGTCTGGACTATTTTGTATTAAATAGACAATTGTTGTGCTCTTCTCTGGGAATACTATTTGTCTAACTCCCATTTTTTTTCCTACTCACTGTAGCTCTTAATTAAGGTTGAGGTCCTATGATATTTCTCCTATTCACCTTGGTCATTCTATTGCTGTTTTTGTTCAGCTCATATTTACACGATCATGCTGGTGAACCTTTATGGTTATAGATAGCTTCTATGACGTGCCCAGAAGACATAATCACACAGCAAACTTTCATTCTCTGGCTCTTACTATTTTTTCTGCTCCCTCTACTGAAATGGTCCTTGAACCTTTAGGTGTGGTAATAGTTTTGTAAATGTGTCTCTTAGGACCGGATTATATAACTTAGCTTTGGCTGTGATTTTCTGTATTTATCTTAACCTATTGCAAATAGAAGTGTCCTTGATGAAAACAGAGGATTATATTGATAAATGTGTATAAGGACGAATATTTAGGGTATAATTAAGGATTTTGTTGTTTTAATAAAGTGGTAGTTATATATTCTGTCCACAGGATCCATAACTTTACTAACCCAGAGTATTTGCCTAGAATTTTAGTACCAAGCATGACTCCCCTGGTTTGGAGCAAGTCGTTAAGTCTAATCATAGAGCTGTTGGTAACTGCCAAGGTATTTTTACTGCTGTGGAACCCTTAGGTTATCCTGCTATGCTGTCCATAATTGTGGTTTATAGATGCCTTAGCTGCATAATACTATTGGTTGCTTTGTTCCTTTAAAAGATTGTATGGTGTCTTCTGCTTTCATGAAAGCTAGTACTCTGGGACGAGGCATTTAGGTCAGTTCCAGACCACATCAGTATAAACCATGGGTCTGTAGTACATTTTGTCTTCCACGAGAAGAACTTGCCTTCTACCTTTGAGGTGACAACCAAGGGCAATATCAGTAGTTTGCAATATACTGGAAACCTTTTTGATCACCCTGAGTCAAGTATACTCCTCATACCTGGTATTAGTATTTGTTAGGTGATCATTAACTCTTACAGGGAGCACTGAAATCCCAGATGAGAAAATATGTACGCATATTTATTCAGACTTACATGTGTTAATTTTTTTATAATTTTCAGGTAGATATTATAAGTATGATTTCTTAAGACTTTTTCAGTCACCCTATTGGCCGTTCACCCTCCTCCTTTTTTATATTGTATGATCTTAATGCAATCCTAAACTCTGTAAGTTAGCAGGATGGACTTGACATATTTATATACTTAAATCACCAAAATTATATGACATGCTGGTGCCTAAAACATATCTTTATATATTCTTCCTAAATATAGTTCACGTATTTCCAGTAACAAAAATATCAGCAACAATTTCTACTCAAAATTTATGTTCTGCCACTGTGTGTGGCTATGCCAACAGAATGGCAAGGAAGTGAAGGTTAGAGATTGAGCTTGGCACTTTTCATGTTAATGTTCACTTTCCTTCTTGCGGAAGACAATCTTTCATCCTTCCCTCACTTTTCCCTGCAGTGGACATCAGGTTAGATGTTCAGAGAACTTCTAGAGAGCCTCCATTCTTTGCTTCTCACATTGCCATAGTGGTGTCAAGACTACAGATACTTATTACCAAGCTCAACGTTACACTTTTTTGGGGGGGTGGAGGGTTCAAGCTTGGGTTCTAATGATAAAGGGGCAAGTGATTAGCCACTGCTTCAACTCTTCAGCTGTCTTCATGGAGATTTTGACTAAGTAGTTACCAGTGTTATGGCTCATTCTGTCTTTATTTATTCAGAGGCGGAAGGAGTCCTGTATGCCCTGATGGTTGTCTCAATTCTCAAATGAATGGTATTCTGCAGTGGGAATAATTTCCCCTGACAGAATAGAAATTCTCCACCTATGATGGATAGCATATTATTTAACACACTAGAGAGAGAGATCATCTTTTCTTCATGAGCTTTGATTTGTGGCAGCGTATTTCGGTTACAGGAGGGACATCACCACATCCTGGCCACTGGTTACATTATGATCTGAATCATTTCTGAAAGTATGACAATCTTATACTATCTTGTCGCCAGTTGTCAGGCAGCTGGCATTGAAATGGAGCCTTCCTTGGGTCATCACATAATTCTGTGAAACTGGCTGCTTTTAAATTATGAAACATATGACATAACACCTCTGTGTGTGTTCTCTTATTTATCCTTCTCTGTCAAACAAATTTCCCCTCTGCATGCATGATGTTTAAGTGAAAAAATATGACAGTGAATAAGACTTTTTGATACCTTTTTATGAAAATATTTTATTACCTCCTCTGTAAAAGAAAATACCTTTTGAACACTGTTAACTTATTTTCTGTGATAAGCAGATCTCTAGGGAAATGGTCACATATTAATTTAGGGAGTTACAACACAGTTAAAGCCAATAAGATGTGTAGCTGCATTAAACCACCAAAAAATAAAGGTATTTGTATGTATCTTTGGTTTATGAGCTGGGTGATGGAAATTAGTGATTTAGACTTATTTTGAAAGGGATACATTAGCACCCCAGAGGTGAAAAATGGCACATCTACACACCTAATTCTCAGCTCTGAGGAGTTCTTTTAACCCAGAGGAGAAAGCAGGGGTTAAGGTCGCCCTCTAGATCAGGCAAAGGTAGACAGTAAGCAGCAGTAGCAACAGCAGGTTGTTTTTTTATTTGTCTTTTTTTGCTTAGTTTGGTTCTTGTGTCATTTGTTTGTTTTGCAGGAGTAGGATTTTAAGGGTAAAAATGGGGAGTCTGGCTAGGGTGAGTTGATAAATCCTGAATGGACATGTTAGCTTAATAATGAATTTTTATTGTTGGACATTGATGTTTTCTCTAAGGAATGAGTCAGTAGACAAATAAGGGAATTGAACATGGGATCTAGCTTTAGGGAGCATAATCTAACATTTAGGCAGGGAAAGATAAGATTAAAGGGCAAAACCTTAGAGTGCACTGTGTTTGCCTTGTCAGAGAACCCTTCACCTCTGCCACTTTGTTTTATTATTGTGTCACAGGGTGTTGGATAAGTGGGCTTCATTCTTCCTGGCTGCTTTCTGCTGATGCAGGGGCACCATTGATAGGGATCTAAAGAAGATGGACTGTTGGCCAAGGCCTCGAACAGCAGGCTTGTCAGTTGACATCTGGCCACTGCTGGACCATCTGATACTAAGCAAGTGTAGGCAGCACTGGAGGGAAGTGTAGGTCGTGTTGGAGCCACCCATGTGGCTAACTGCTTCAGAAGTTGTCTCAGATGAAGACTGAGGTATCACCTGGGGCTAGCAAGTTGTACAAGCAGTGTAGTAGTTGATTTGACATCTGCTGGGACAACTGGACAAGCAACAGAAAGTAATGCTGAATTTAGGGAAAAATTTTTATCTTTGATGTACATTTGAAACTTTCAGGTTCTTGATGCTCGTAGTTAAGGAAGGAGACTCCCAGGACCAGAGAAAAGAGGGGTCAAGTTAAGGTGGAGAGATCTCACCCTCAGGAAGAGACAGGTGAAAATCTTAGGCTGGGGGTTGATGGGAGTGCTTATCTCGGGTCTGTTTACCTGTGACAAGTGGGTGGATTCAAGGTGATTTCCTGAGGTGTAAAAGGATTTTTTTAAGTTTATAAAAGACATGAAAGTTTTAGATATATTAGCATTATCATTGTTTGTGACCTGTACTGAAATTCATACTGTAGACACGACAGTCTATTTATGTCTTTGAGTAATAGTAAAAGTTTGGGGACCCAAACAATAGCAAAGAGAGAAGGAAAAAAATCTGAAACAACTTTTTATATTCTGTAAATCACTTTCTCAGATCCATATATCACTTTCTCAGACCCATATATCACTTTCTCAGACCCTTAAAACTTACTTAGGCTTTCAATCTTCAGGCCTTAAAATATATTTTTATATTCTGTATTCACAGACTTTTACAGCTAAGCTTTTACATCCTCAGTCCTTCATAGCTTGTATTTATATGCTTAAAACATTTTCTTAAACTGTCATAAATCAGACCTATATCATTTGATGAGTGGGAAAGGTAGAGGGATATAATAGTGGAAGTGGTGTTAGTTTGTTGACATACATTGTTGGTTTGGGCTAGGTCCTGTAAAAATGTCTTATCTGCTGGTGTGAATGGAAAAAGAGTGTACGGTGTTTGATATTTAAGTGAAATATTTGATGTATGTAGGGAATAATGTCCTGCGTTTCTGAGTGTTATGTATGTTGTTTTCTAGGAAGTATATGAAGTGAGTGAAATTCAAGTCATGAGGGATGAAATGGCAGCATGACTGACTGGCATGTTGGCTCAATTATTGCCCTTATTAACAACAGAGGGGTTAGCCTGATGTGTCTTTCAATGAAGCAAGACAATTAGAGAGGGTAAATGAATATTCAGATTATTATGTGGATTATGGTGGTGATTGTAGATATATGAAGAATTCATAGTTGAGTTGTCTTTTATGTTCAGAAATCCTTTTTCATTCCAGGTTGTCAAGTGTGTTAGAAAGATATGGAATGTGCATTTGGAGTTTGCATACATTGTTAATGGTGTAATTTTAGTGATTTGGAATGCTCTGGAGAGATATCGATTTTGCCTGTTGAATGCTCGTGTGAGGGAGTAAGAAGATCGCCTCAATGATGGAATCATCTGAGAACTCTTTGTCTCAACATGATGGCTATCTGACAGGAAGGACTCGTCATCTTTATAAGAAGTGTAAGAAACAAGTAGGTAAAGGACCTCTTCCATGTGAAAGGAATAGAGGAGGAGGTTTTTGAGAGTCTTTGGACAGGAGGGAAGAAGGCTAGGGAATGTTGCAGTAAAGGAATAGTGCAAATAGTTTGAAGGGAGGATACATGAAGAATGTGAGTACTGAGTTTTTGTTAACAGAAGTCTTAAGGGTTGCATTCTGAGATCATGGAAGGGATTGGGGTTCTTTTTACATTAGGAGTTGATACAGAGAGAGAGCTATGGGAATAGTTTTTTAGGGGGCAATCTCAGAGACAATTTGTCAGATTTAGGGATGAGCAGAGAGATTGAAGCAAGAGTGTGTAGACAAGGAAAATGGCTATGAATTATGTTGTCTAGAGTTTTGGAGGGATTAGAATAAAAGAAGGGTAAAGGGCAAAACTTGTCCGAGCCATGTTTGCCATGCTTCTGTTAGAGAGCACTTCATATAGAATAGTCTTAGATTTCTTCTTCCATGGGAAACTCTGCCTAATAATGTGACCTTTTTCAGACACCATGCTCTACTTCCTGTTCTTGTCATTGTGGACAGAATCCCAAAAAGACGAGTTAAAAGAAGGTTTTTTTATAAGTAAAATTTTGAAGGAGTATTCTGCATCATGGTTAAGAAAGGATGGTAATGTGGGCTGTTGTGGATGAGGAGCTGGCAGAATAACTTTCTATATCTCTAGCAGCTAGGAGGCAGGAATGTGGGGCTGAAATGTAAATGAACTTAAATCCTAAAACATGTTCCCCATCTAAACCCTACCTTTTAAGTATAATACGATCTACCCAAGCAGTAATAGCAGCAGAAGAAAATACATAAAACTGAGTGGACTATTTCACATTTAAACAGTAACAGACCACTGTGTATTGAACCATTGGCACTCACAGATTATAATACCAAAGATGAATAAAACAATATTTAAATTAATCATAGTTTAATTTAAAATTTTCACCATAAATATTTCAGACTAGAAAGACATACATGTCTAGTGTTGGCAGGGGCTACTCATTTGTTTTCCAGCTTCCAGACCTGAAATAATCACACAGAAACCATATTAATTATAAATCTATTAGCACGGGCTTCTTATTGACTAACATTTACATCTTAAAATAACCCATTCCTATTATGTTATATCTGACCACATGGCTCATAGTTTACTAGTAAGGTTATGAACCTCTGTCCCCTTCAGCAGCTACATGACATCTCACTGACTCCACCTTCTTTTCTCTGCTACATCTGCTAGGAATTCATGTCTTGCTCTATTCTGTGCTACCATAGGCCTAACGCAGCTTCTTTATTAACCGATGGTAATAAAACATATTCATAACATACAGAAGGTAATCCCACATCACCTCTTTTTTTCTGTCTCAATAAGAAGGAAAGTTTTAACTTTAACATAGCAAGATCACATGCAATAAAACAGTTATCAAGAAAGAATTATAGTTATAATATTTACTCCATTCACATTTGGCAAATTAAGGAAAAAATTCATTTATCCTATTCTTGTGAGTCTAATATTTTATATCTAATATATCTCTTATAATTATAACTATTTCTCTTCAGCTCCATCAAAACTTAGAAAATATAATATTACATAAATTAACAGGAAGTACATTGTAAACAACTTCCAAAACTTTAGAACTGACAGAGGCATCTTGCTGCCCGGACAGTGAGCCAAAGTTTTGCTGTAACATTGGGACCTCCATCTTCAGCTTGCAGGACCATAGTAGATGGCAGATTTTCCATGAAGCTGGAAATTTTAAAGACAATTTTATCTATATAGGAAGTTTGTCAGTCACTTTCTTTTGTTTCCTGCAGAATGTGTGGCAGACTCTTTCATGAAGTAAAAACCGTGAAGTACTGTTTCACCTTTTTTTGTCAACTTTGGCAGTCATTTTTCTGTGGGTCTATATCCAGTTTATCCAGCATACCATCAAGCAGGCCAGGCAAGAGCAGTTTCTTGCCCAAATTGCTAACAAACTACATAAGGAGCCTCTTGGATGCCCATCTTCCTCTTAAAGTATTTGATGCTGCCAGAAGCAGCTGAGTCTCATTGTCGTGAAAAGTCCTAAAGTCTTAAAGCATATAGAATATGACATATTCTATATGTATTTGAAGAATACCTATCCATCTGAAATATACATATGTACATTTAGAAAATACAACTAACATGATCACAAGCTTGAGTCTTATAGATGACTATTAACCTGTATTTCTTAATTATACATTGCATTTTAAAAGTAGAGTCCAAAAGAAAGAGCATGTCACTGAACCCACAACTAAGGAGCCTGCATGGGATTGATCTAAATCCTCTTCATATATGTTACAGTTCTATAGCTTAGTCTTCTTGTGGGATTACTAATAGAGGGTAGGGGTTGTCTCGGACCCTGCTGTCTGCTTTGGAGATGCTCTTCTCTTACTGGATTGCATAATCTAGCCTTAATAAGAGATGCGGTGCTTGGTCTCACTGCAACTTGATATACTGTGGCTATCCAATAGCCATGGGAGGCCTGTCATTTTCTGAAGAGAAACAGAGGAGAGGAAGTGGATGGGGAGGAAATGGAGTTGAGGGAATTGAAGTATAGTTGGGAAGGGTTTTATTGGTTGGGATATAAAACTCAAAAAATAAATAAATTAATAAATAAGTATATATAAGAAAAAATTAAATGCTTGGCATCATAGTGACAGTAAAAAAAACAGAGAGAGAAGTGAAGCATGATGGATTATATGTGTCATGATAGCAGAGGGAAGGGGCTAGGCTGAAAAAAAAACAGTGTAACCAACAAAAAGAGAAAAGCAAGATGATTAAGAACAAAGTACATGTGGCAATGCCATAACTGATCACTATCTTTAATACACAAATAAATGCATCAATCCTACTATGTAATGTGGAGCATAATATAAATAACTCACAATTCTCAGTAAAGACCAAGTGTATACTGATGGTAAATGGCATTTAAGAAAATGGGAGTCAACAACAGATTATTTGAAGAATGGAGCAAATAGTTGTTATCAATGTGTGTTTATATATAAAGGGATGACTGTGTGTGCTTGAATGCAAAAGTGCATGTATGCACATGCACAGACACTTGCAAATTAAGTGTAGATTTATATACTCCTAGTGGTAGATATTTTTGAAATTTTATATTTATAATCTTGCTTTGGATATCTTCAGACCTTAAAGCAATAATTACAGAATGAACTTAATAGAAATATTCTTTCTTTGTTGAAAAAAATGGTATGAGGGTCCTGATGTTTATATTCTGTCAAAGATCTCCTGTCTGGTAAGGTAATTTATGCTAGCTATTTGATCCTGTTGACAACTGAATTCTCTGAAGGGTATTTTTCCTTACTTTCTCTGTCATCCCTTTTACAACTAAAATCATGTGGAATTTGAGTAAAATATCTTAAAGTTAAGAAGTCAAGACCTATAAGGTTTCCAGAGGCCCATTAATGAGAGTGTTGTTTCTAGTAGGGTAAGAGTTTGTCTCTCCCATCCAATATAGCAAGCTCTTCAGAAATTTGTTGAAAAGCACTGATTCCTCTTTGTGTGTTCTTCTGAGTAAAACCAAGATAAAAGTCGTATATATCAGTCTTGCTTTTCATCTACCTCCTTTGCTTTAAGCCAGACTTCTGCTTGATGGTGTAGAAATGTCAATCATCCAGTCTGACTTTCTCAATGCAGATGATACTTAAGGCTTCAAGGCTAAGGGCACAAGAGAAAATGCAAGTGAAGCCACTGCCCGTGTGCTTTTACTGAATCCTCCCAACTCAAGGAAAGGTGTGTGAATCTCTCTAGTTATTGTCCTAAAATTGCACTCTAAGAGTTAGAGAGGTTTTCAATTTATCCCTGGAGAAACGCATACATGCTCATTAGCTCAAGCACTCAATGCTTATACATTGAACCAAACAAGAATAATTATGTTCTAAAAACCAGGCTGTCCTTATAAATAATAAAAATATTTTGGATGACCTAAGAGATTGATAAAAGATTTAATACAAACCAAATATCCCCCCCAAGACAGCAAAACTATGTAAACATCTATCCCATCACACAGTTTTTATAGTAAAACCTATCATGTATGTCAAGTAGCTGGAGAAATGGTGCTGTCTTTAAGGGCACCTGCTGCTCTTGCAAACAACCCAGATTCAGTGTCCAGCACCCACATCATGTCTCACAACAATCCATAACTCCATATAATAACAATCTATAACTCTAGTTCGGGGCATTTAACACCCTCTTTGATCTTTATTGTCAATGAGGTATGTATGTGGTAAACATACATACATACAAGTAAATAATGATTCACATTTAATGAATAAGTAAATAATAAATACATCTATCTTTTTTCCTCCCTGAGACAGGGTTTCTTTGTATAGCCCTGGTTGCTTTATACCTGGTTGCTGTATACCTGGCTGGCCTTGAACTCAGGAATTTACTGTTTCTTCCTGCTGGGATTAAAGGCATCAACTACCACTGCAGGCCAAAATTGTCTTTATAAAAGCTCATATAAATAATTCTAAATGGACTGAGATATAGAGCCTTCCCTAAAAAAAAAAAAAAAAAAAAAAAAAAAAAAAAAAAAAAAAACTTGTTTACGAATTATAGGCTGGATGTCCTTTATTTATGGCTAGAAACCAATTATGAGTGAGTACATCCCATGTTCATCTTTTTGGGCCTGGGTTACCTCACTCAGATCTAACGGGAGACCACCAAGTCCAGTTGGAATGGGACTGATGGAACAAGGGACCAAACCGGACTCTCTGAATGTGGCTGACGGTGGAGGGGGACTGAGAAACCAAGGACAACGGCTATGAGCATGAACTCTACAGCATGGAAGGGCTCACTGTGAGCCTTGTCAGTTTGGTTGCTCACCTTCCTGGACTTAGGGGGAGCTGGGAGGACCTTGGACTTAACATAGTGAAGGGAACCCTGATGGCTCTTTGTCTTGGAGAGGGGTGGAGTGGAGGTATGGGTGGAAGGGAGGGAAGGGGGAGGAGGAGGGGAGGAGATGGAAATTTTTAATAAAAAAATGAGAAAAAAAAAAACTTGTTTCAACATTTTCTTGTCTTTCACTCTTTTGATCTCTTTCTTTGAGCAGTAGGCTCCTTTTGAAAATTTTGAAGAAAACTCAGTCCTTTTGTTTGTAACTCATTATGTCTGTGTTGCGAGATGTGCAAACAAGACCACTACGGAGCCAGAATCTGATACAACCACAAAGGTTTTTACTGATTACAAGCTCGAGCTCGGACCACCATCCAACACTCTGGTGCAGCGGGTGGAGGAAAGCAGTATCAAGCATTTACCAGATTGAGCTTATAAAGGGAAAAAACACCAGGGAACGCCATAAGTGTATCATAGCCTTGAAAGAAGGTCTTGGGGTAGCCGATATTTAACTTGATTAGTTACAGTGAGGGAAAAATACAGAATTGAAGAGTAAGTGGTGAAAAGTACATCAGACATGGTTGAGGCATTTGGTTGATAGTTGTCATTAGCCCTGTGGTCAGTGACTATCATCAATCGTATCCTCCCCAGTCACATCCAGGGTGGAGTTCAACTCTTTGAGAAACTTGGGGGAATCTGGGATCATGGAGAAGGCAGAAGACAGTAGTCTTAGTTTAGTTCAGATTTGACCCTCACAGTAGGAATAGCACATAAGAAAGAATAGCAAAAGATTAGATTGTTTTTAATAAAATAATTTCCCAATTTTTAAGACTTATTTTATGATTCAATATAAAAAGAAAAAAAATCTATGAAACAATATTAAATAATTAGGAAAAGTAAAAATAGGAGTATATATACTTCTAAGCACACATATGGAAATATTAAAGCTATTATGTATTTTTGTGTTATCATAGTGTTTGTTATACAGAAATATTTTAAAATACACTTTTATAAAAAAGCAAAAAGATAACTATAATAATAACTAAAATGAAGAGAACACAAATAAATATTAATGTATATTCTTAAAATTTGGCCTTTAGTTTACTTTTAATTTAGGCAAGATTTATTTCTGTGGCCCTCACTGGCATATAGCTAACTAAATAGATAAGATCCCCTAACTCTGTCTTCACGGTCTCTGAATTATAGGTGTGCACTCCTACTCTCATCTGTTTGCTAAGTATTTTAAGGCAGAAAGATTAAGGTTTTAAAATTAGTTTTCATATCTAGAAAGTAATACTTTATAAGCACGAACAGAAGTTATTTAAAGTTATTTAATTGATTTTATTTAACGCCAAACAATAAAATACTATACAATACTTTTCTAGGATAATTGAACAGTCTATATATATCAGTAGTAGAAACTGAAAAAAAAATGATACTGTCAGTTTTTGTAGAATATTTGTCAACACTTGCGAATAATCCTTCACATCTCCTGGAATTTATACCTTTGCCCAATGCACATGTAAAATTATTCATTGCACTGATAATGAACAAGAAATCCTTGCCTCAGACCTACAGAAACCATTTAGTAATGGGAAGCACAAGTTTTGCAAAAAGATTTATTATGTCTTCTACCAACTCAACTCAGGAGCTAGCTCAAATGCAGTCATCTGACCTGATAATTCAGAAGAAGGAGGGGAAAGCTGCAAAGTGAATTGATAATAAGGAGCAATTTAGGTTTTATGGTTCATAGCCATAAAATTGTTTAATGCAACTGCTGCAGAAATCACATTATTTGGTATCAGGGAATCAGATTTGAGCCAATGACCAGAAAAGGTAGAGTCTTCATTGTGTCCATTCTGAAATGTAGGTTTCAAAATTATGTTTTGTTTTTGTTTTTTAATTTTTTATTACTTTATAAATAATACCAGTCAAAATTTCTACTTCCTCCCCTCTTTCCACTTCCATCCCACTCCCCCACTCCTGCTCCCCCCTCCTCCTTCAATCCTAAAAGAGGGCAGGATACCCTGTCTTGTGGGAAGTCTAAAGGTCTCCCCCCTCTATCCAGGCTTAGGAATGTATACACACAAATAGACTAGGATTCCAAAGAGCCAGTACATGCAGTAGAGACCAATCCCAGTGCCATTATCATTGGTTTCTCAGTCTACCCCAATTGTTAGCCACATTCAGAGGGTCCAGTTTGATCCCATGCTCCTTCAGACCCAGTCCAGCTGGATTTGGTGAGCTTCCATTAGCTCAGACACACTGTCTCAGTGGGTGTACCAACCCCTCGTGGTCCTTACTTCCTTGCTCATATTCTCCCTCCTTCCATTCTTCAGTGGGACCTTGGGAGCTCTGTTCTGGGCTCTGATGTGGTAGGTCTCTGTCTCTATCTCCATCTGTCGCCCGATGTAGGTTCTATGGTGATATTCAAGATCAGCATCAGTCTGACTACTGGACAAGGCCAATTCAGGCACCCTCTCCTCCACTGCCCTGGGTCATAGCTGGGGACATCCCCGTGGACTCCTGGGAACTCCTCCAGAGCCAAGCCTTTTGCCAACCCCAAAATGTAGTAAAAGACCTAATGTTTCTCTGAATTTCATCAGTGTCTGTTGTTATGTCCCCCTTTTCATTTCTGATCTTGTTAATCTGCATGTTCTCTCCCAGCCTTTTGATTAGTTGGATACGGGTTTGTCAATCTTGTTGATTTTCTCAAAGAACCAACTCTTTTTTTCATTGATTCTTTGGATTGTTTTCTATGTTTCTATTTTGTTGATTTCAGCCCTCAGTTTGATTATTTCCAGTCTTCTACTCCTCCTGGGTGAGTCTGCTTCTTTTTGTTCTAAATGGAGCTTTCTCCATTTTTTTAAGTGGGCACTTAGTGCTATGAACTTTCCTCTTAGCACTGCTTTCATAGTGTCCCATAGGTTTGCGTATGTTGTGTCTTCATTTTTGTTGAATTCAAGAAAGACTTTAATATCTTTCTTTATTTCTTCCTTGACCCAGGGGAGGTTCAGTAGTTGACTGTTCAGTTTCCATGAGTTTGTAGGCTTTCTGGGGGTGGTATTGTTGTTAAATTCAAACTTTACTCCATGGTGATCTGATAAGACACCGTGGTTACTCCGGTTTTTTGTATCTGTGGATGTTTGCTTTGTTATCGAGTATGTGACCAATTTTAGAGAAGGTTCCATAAGGTTTTGAGAGGCAGATATATTCTTTCCTGTTTGGGTGGAATATTCTATAGATGTTTGTTAAGTCCACTTGATTCATTACATCTTTTAGTTCTGTTATTTCTCTGTTAAGTTTCTGCCTGGTTGACCTGTCCATTGGTGAGAGAAGAGTGTTGAAATTTCCTATTATTAGTGTGTGGGATTTGATGACACAAACTATAAACTTAGGTATTTTGCTATTATAAGAAATTATCTCTGGAGGAGTTCAAGCCAGCATCAATGTTAATAGCTTGCAAAAAGTTTATAAAGACACACTTGTAATAAATACTTAAGTGAAAAGTTTATTACTGTGAGCATAATTTAAAGCCATATAAAGAAATATATCTCCAAATTCTATTCATCAGTGAAATAAGTATACTCATATGACATATAAAAATTAAAATTGATACTGTTAATGTTTAATATCCATTAAAACACTGAAATGTTAGTGAGAAGATACATCTTTATACTAGAGACAGATGATATGTAGTAGAAACCTGGAATGTTAATCCTTGACTATCCCCTCCCTTAAATTCTTTCTTTTTTTCAGTTTTAAATTGAGAACTAAAATTAAATGTAAAATATTCAAATGAACTAAATAAAAAACCACAGCATGGCAAAATAAATCTAAGGAAAATTCGAGAACACTATACCTTTCAAACATACCTGTATATATGTGATAAAGAAATTCATATTTATTTAAAACTTGCTGACCTGAGTATTCCAGCTAAGTTGATTTTGATAAGCTAGCATATATCGGTCAAAAGGCCAACACAATGTACTAAATGCTGAACAAGATTTGAGATCATCCTTAGCATCTGCTGTCCCACATATTGAGGCCATTTGCTCAGTAAAATGCACACATGTCTCTGAATCATTATCAGGGTACTGACTTACACGACTTATTTAAGTGGTGTGTGTTTCTTGTTTGACTTTTAATTTTCAAATTATTACATTTCTATTTGATTTGAAAGTGGTGTTATTAATGCAACATTGAATTTCTAAAAGCTCGTGCAATAGAGCGTATTATGACTGATTAATTTCAAATGAAATACAACACTTCGCAGGCTCAGTTTGTGTTTCAAATGTGTTGTATTCTAACTGATATCAGCAAAGTAATATTAAGACTGTACAAGTATATAGATTGTAGCTGAGATAATATAAGTAGCATCATAGAATATCAAGATGTTCACTGCTAAGAAAACATAATTTATCCATACTTCCAACTTCCTTTAAATGAATTTTCAAAACAAAATCATGCTGTCTCCCAAAGGATAGATCATTTCCAAAATAATCTTATGAGAATATTTAATCATTTCATAAAACTTTTTATATTTACCATTTTAACAAAAGAAATAATTTAATTTTAAATAATCACAGTGAAATATACTATAACGATGGTTATATTTTTAATCAGTTATTTTATTCTAAAAAATTTACAGATAAAAACATCTATAAAATATTTTCCCTTCCTTTTATAACATGAACTAGAAAGAGCATTTTATGCTAATAAGGGTAACCACAACACAAATGATCTCTGACTTAAAATTTATCTTTTGTACTATAACATATCCAGGTTCCTATAGCTTAAAATGACTTCAGTCTAAAGAAACAGGAACTATTGAACTGACAGAAAAAAAATGAATGTGCAAAAGAAATTGCATACAATTCATTTTCCATGTCCTATTGGCAGAAAGTAGTCACAGAAATTATTCAGAATATAGCTGAACTCATGGCTTACAAATGATTTATCCTTTTGCTGGGATTTCATATAACCAGAAATCACTAAGGCTTTTATTATGGGAAAATGGTAGAAGGAATACTGAAGACAATCCAAAGACACATAAAGTTGTTTATTAAAAAAAAGTGTATATCAAGGATAAAGCATTGTCATGGCTCTATGAGGATTGTGATAAGTATATTAAATTGGCAAACCTTCAAGAAAATATAATTAGACTGGCTGTCAAAGTAGATTACAATATTATGGATACAATACTCCTTAAAACTAGTTCCTTCTTGGTTTTTCTTCCAAGCTATTTCTGATCCTTTCCTATTTAACAGCTTACTCTAAATGCTTTCAATTAGTGTTTTGATGAGATAAAAAGGTAGACTTAACTAATATAAGAAAGTTGGATTTATTTCCTTAGTTTACCAGTAAAAGGACGAGAGCCTTTATTTTTCTGTTATTTTCATGATGAGGATTTACTTCTGCTATACATCAATGTAGCCGCTTAGAAAATTACTTTGCTTCACAACTTACTTTCCCAAGAAATGTTCTTTAATACGTTTCAGCTTTATGCATCCATTCCTGCATAAAATTTTATACCAGTATCCAATTTAATGATTTAAAGGAAGATATTTCATCTTCCAAGAAACTCATTATCCATTTCCCACTGGACTTGCTCTACTCTATATTTCATGTCAAATAAATTTCAGCAGATGTCATAATAAAACTGCTTACAATAAAAAACCAAAAATTTTATTGATAGATATGATTATTCATAAATGGAAATAAAGTCAAATCAAGTTACTTATTGGTTCAAGATGTCTACAGTCTTATTGATTTCTTGGTATTTCTTTAGTATATGACTAAGTGATCATTTCTTGAGTTGGTCATCAGGGAATTTTCCATACACTCTCTTAAATGTATATCATACCATCATCTCTCTTATCAGAAACCAGAACTTGAAAGTAAATCCCTCACCATACATTTGATTCAAGTACAAATCTGGATACTTTATTCCTACTCTGTAGAATCTATTGTACTAATTAATGTTGTACATGCTAGTAGGAGATAAACCTAACAAACACCTTTATAAAGCTGTGAACCCTTAACACTATAATATAACCTGGCCTGGCAGGATATCAAATAGAGCAACACTGGTATGAATATTATGAAAGCAACCAACCACTTTTTGCTTGTATTTAAAGCCTCTATTAAAAGATGATACCATTAACTGGACCAGTTACCCAAGTGTGCATATGTTAGGTCCTATGAGAAAAAAGCACGCCTTTAATCCCAGCACTCGGGAGGCAGAGGCAGGAGGATCTCTGTGAGTTCGAGACCAGCCTGGTCTACAAGAGCTAGTTCCAGGACAGGCTCCAAAGCCGCAGAGAAACCCTGTCTCGAAAAACCAAAAAAAAAAAAAAAAAAAAAAAAAAAAACAAAACTAACACTATTATTTCTGCTAAATTGGCATGCTTATAAACTTCCTACCATGTTATTATTTGATATTAGAGCTTTTAATAAATATTTCCATAATAAACCATCATTCTTCTTTACTAGAATAATCGTCCAATATAAAAAATATCTTACTTTCACCTTAAAATGAAGATACAACTTACCAATTAGTATCCTTGATTTCAATATTGACAACTGTCTCTAAACTATTTTTACAAAATCATTTCATGAAATTTTTAAGCGTATAACTGGATAAATACCAAAATTTACTTATTTATGAAATTGTAGTCTTTTTGACTGCATTTCAAAGTTGAATATATGTCCCCATTCCTAAAACTTTGATAATGGGCTCTTGTTTATTTAAGTGTTGTTATTAATAGTGCGTGTTTTTTAACTTCAAGTTTGTTGTGATATCCAAATTTGATTCTGTGTGTATACAATCAAAATTACATTTCCTTGTCCAGGACATTCTTGAAGAGTTCTCTTGTCTACATTCTACAGGAATTTCCTTCCAATTTTATGTCATTTACTTCTCTCTGTGTCTTACCTGAGATTTGATAACACTTTAGTCAGTGCTTTTCCTCATTAGATTAGAATATCTATATAAACATATAAGTATATATTTATATATGTATATAATGTATGTAGAATATATGTAGAGAAAGCTTAATTTCTTACATGATTAATTAACCAATCTGCCCTGCATTGTATTTAGTTAAACACTTATATTATTATTAAACACTTCATATTGATTTCAAATCTATGATCTGATTTTAGTAGATCATTTTCCCTTCTATTATTCCTTCCTTTTTTCTATCATCACTGTTTTTCTTAATTATTTAATCTTATTGTTGAATAACTGAGATGAGTTCCTATACAAGCAAACTTGCCTCCCCCTCCCCATGTAGGTGGAGATGAGTTGATCTCCTAGTTTTTCTGCTGTTATTAGAGGCCTGTGCTACGTCACACAGTTTTATGTGGTGCTGGGAAGCAATTCTAGGTTTACTCCCATGCTAAGCTGTCATTTCCCAACTGAGCTATATCACCATCCCTGGTGATACTTTTCTTAAACATAGATTTCTGAATTTCAAGAAGAGTAAAACTCTTCTTGAGGGAAGATTACTCTCTGGCTTCATGAGGAAAAATTCTATAGTGCTTGGGTCTCTGCTGAAATCATTTGCACACTTGCATCCAACCATTTATTATTTAATTAGCATGGTTTTCTCTGCAGTTTTGTAGCTGTTAGTACCTATGTGGCATCAAACCATTGTCAACTTCTAATTAGTGCAGTCCAATAAACATAACCAAATGATCTATTGTGTCTTTGGTAGAAATATGATATTTTTAACATTATTTCCTAATCTTGTTAGGTTATAATTGCCAACTAGTAGCCAAGATGATGCTGAGAGAAATCTCTTCTAATTCTGCAGCAATGATGTTGGCATGCCTCTCTGACCTTTTCAACATTCTTCTCTGTCCAGGTTTTCTAAACTATTTCTACACAGACATAAAGCATAAACAATGAAAGGTCATTGTTGTGGGCTATATTTCTCATAAATGATTAAGGGAAAGAAGAAAATTATTTCTTCTGCACTTTATAAATGATATTTTTATCCCAACTTTTCTGCTGATTCTCATATTATATCAAATGTTAATTAAATCTACTGAATAGCAACAGTTTTGTTCTGAAGCTCTTAGAGTGAGCCACTAGAAAAGTTTAACATTTGATATAGTTATATGTTGACCTTATATCTTGCAGATATGAAGAATCGATTTTATAACAGAATTTTAAATTAATGGTTCAAAAACAGTACTTTCTAGTAATGATTTAGCCAAGTAAGATGAATTAATTTTATACATTTGTAGGAGAGAAAAATTTATTTTATTTTGCATGCTATTTAAAAAGCAATTGTAAATGTTCACATACATATAAAACTTACATTGCCAACCAAAATCCTAAGAACATGAAACCTGTAAGCTTTGAATATCTGCCAACTGAGTCTTTACTGTAGAATTACTATGCTGTGGGTAAGAAAATTCCATTACAGTTAAATCAAAACTACTTAAATATAAACATTCATACTTATAATCATGTATTTATATGTTTTTACATATTATTTTCCTTCTTTTTTGAGCATAATTCATCATTTTATATATTATATATTTTATTTAATATTATTAAATAGCACACATATTATGCTAAAAATTTTAAGGTCTCAGGAAGCAATGAGGATTTGATAGTAAACATCATGATGTGTGGTATTGCAGTAAAGGATCTCAGAGAAGCTCTAGAAGCAGATAATAAAAGGATTTGTAGCTCAACACAAGAGCTCCAGGACTTTTGTTCAGATATAACCTCATATGAATTACGTTCTCCATATTGTTGTTGAGGATGATGGGGAACCAAGGGAAAGGGTAGAAAGAAAGTCTAAAGGGACATCTGAACAAATTGAGATGGCTTCAGGTGAGAAGCATGAAGAATTTACCGTGTAGACATCATTTTGTTTTGATGACATATTTGGGTGCTCTTGGAATGTAAAAAACACTGTTGAAGCCAGTGTGATTATAGTAGCGACGAAGTCTAAGAGAAAATTAAAGAGAATATGAAGCAGTGAGCTCAGAGACATCATCGCAGGGTTGCTTGATGGAGTTGGGCAAGGTATATGACATTGAAAAAGAGAAGAGCAAGATAAGACCATGCAAGTAACAAGAAACACCAAGGTGGTCAGTTGGATAATCACAGTTTGAAATGTGAAGAAGGTCAGGGTGGTATTAGGTGTGCCGATCTGTGGTTCTTAAGTTTGATATCAGACACACATTTGTAACATAATAATCACTATTGAAGTATGTTCTCAGAGGAAACAAAATTCAAAGAAAACTGATGTGGGGAATCTCCATTATTTAGAGGAGAGCAAGGAAGATAAACTCTTATTTTTGACATGAAAGAAGTCAATAAAGCCTTAGCCTCTAATTATAAAGTTTTGGTTTAACTTAAATCATACCCTTTGGGTGGAAGCATCATTCCAACCCCTGGCATTCATATACGCAAATAGTCGGGAATGTTTGAGTTAAGGCCACATCATAGCCCCTGGCATCCATATATCCAAAATATCTGGAATGTTCACATGGAAGTTCTATCTCTGTCCCCTTCCCTGTGAGTTCCCTCAGTCCAGACTGCACCCCTGAGAAAGCATGCCAAACAATGACCCCTCTCCAAAGATGCTCAAGACCACTTGCAGAAGGTATTTAAGGTGTATCCCAGAAAACAAACACATGTTTTTTCCTGTCTATCTTCCCTAGCTCCTCTCTGGAAGGCTGGAAAGACATCCTTGGGTATTGGTATCCATTAAACCTGGGCTTTTACTAATTCTTTTTTATTTAGTCTGATTTGGATTATTAAGTTGGCAAAGAGGCTTATCGGGGTACAGAAACTTTTCATATACATTAAATGATACCTTCAGTCTACCCTGTCAAAGTTAGTCTTTCACAGCTTCATAAAATATGTTTAGAATGAACAGAACTAGCTGAGTTATAAGAAAATATAAGGTTTTTTTCTTATTTGGGGAGTGAATAATTGAGAGGAGCTAATAATTTGCAAAATAGGAAAAATGAGAGGGTAAATGATACTCTAAATTGTGCCTTTCTGCAATTACTTTTTAATTTAAACATGAATGTTAACAACCAGCAAGTTTACAAGACAAGCTGAGGAAATGTAATTCCTACTATAAGTTTTGTTTAAAATTTTGGATAGTGTTTAATATGATCTGTAGAACCTTTAAAGATTTGGTGATTGAAAGTTAGTTTTAACACAGCATTTGGATTTCCCAGTTATCTTCTTTAGTAGTGTATTTTCTATGTATTTCCCCTGATTTAAAAAGTAGCAGAAACGCTCTAAGTATGTGTTTTGCTTTCCTGAGTTAGATGATTTTAAAGGTAACATACTTCTGCTATTTTGTTTTAACACCCTTCACCTTTAGAAGCTACCAACTGTTTTCCCCTAAGACTGTACCCAGTAAGTGGAGGTCTACTTGATTTGCTTCTATCCTCCATTAACTACCCAGAGAGCAGCAGGAGCAGGCTGAAGTTCCTGGATTTAGTCTGCATTTAAATGCCTTATATACATACCAAGGTGAATGTGTCTACTCTGGAGAATTTAATTGCATAACCCAAACAGCAGCAGCTGCAAGGTTAATTCCCTGTATTACAGAGCTCAAAAGGAACAGACTTCCAGTCCCACACATGACTTTTGTTTATAAAACTGACCTCCAATTTTTACACTCTGTTCTGAATTTGTCTTAGATAAGGTTTCCAGGACAGGTGTTAACTCTATATACTGTTTGTTTCTTTTGTATAGTACTCTTTTTTACTATAATTGCTGTTTCCAACAGCCACAGATCATGCAGGATATTTGGGGGACTAAATATCTACATTTATGTGCAAGAAGTGAAAAATATGTTCAGAGACATCTCAGGCAAAGGAACCTAAGTTAATAGTCAGGAAATTTGAATTTTAAATGTAATTTTGAGTTTAATTTATTAAATATGTTGTTATTTAATTTGTTAAATAAGTTATTAAACATGGATAAAGATTGCCCAACAACAGGGAAAACATGATTGTTACTGAATTCTTAAATAATACTCAGTGATAATGATAGTGAATCTTGACCATTGAAAGAAAATCTATATCCACTAAGCTATCATAATTCCCACAACAACCTATAAATCTCTGTGTTATACCCACAAATACATGTAGTCTTCACCCCTTGTGAAGAAAATTTGTATGTAACAAACAGATGCAGGCCCCTACAGAAAATCACAACCAATCAAAATGGAGAGTTGCAAAGGATATATCCATACAACATTCTGACACCTAAGTCTCCGGAAGCACTGTGAAAGAGAGATTTCAAAGATTGCAAGAAGCAGAGGATCAGGAAGTTTTTTGTGAGATTTTGTCTCCTAGTAATGTCAGAGTTACAACCAAATGCCTCACTAATTTAACTGTCCAAATGTAAGCTGAATAGAGATAACACTCATGTAAATGCAAAAGTAATGCAAAAGGCTACAGGGTCAGCCCTTCAAAGAAATATAGGAAACTGAAGAAAGCTCAGAGTGGAAGAGTTGGCTTTCTTCATGGAAGAGTACATCAATTGATTTTTCAGTGCCAAATGATCAGACCTAAAAGCACACATATAAAGAAAATATTATGTAGACTGAATAGCCTACAGATGTTTGATATTTTGAATTCCGAATTGATGATCGACTGGGTTGAAGAGGTCATTATGATTAACACATACTTGGTAATCATCATCGAGGTATAATATTATAAATGTTTCCTCAATATCAGCCCACAAATATGGTGATCCAGTTGGACCAGTGCTATGCTTTGTTTGGGCAGCTGAACTTGGTCAAAAGGCAGAATTTTTTGAGCTGATACTTGTTTTGAAGGCATGAATGGAGAGCAGCTGAGGTTAGAATAAGAGGAGCCACGGAGAGCCATCGGTAAAGACACAAGTCCAGTTGCAGGAGTGTAACATGAACAGGGCTAGGCCTGCTTGTTTGGGTTTCTGTCCCTCCCGATATCCCACAGCCGGCAAGCCCCAAAGAAATAACACAGAGATCTTTTTAAGTTATAAAGCTGATTGGCCCATTAGCTCTAACCTCTCACTGGCAACTTTCACATCTTAATTAACCCATTTTTCTGATCTATGTTAGCCATGTGGCTCAGTACCTTTTTTCACATCCTGCTGCTTCTGTGATCTGGGCAGGAGTGGGGAGTCAAGTTCCTCCTTCCCAGACAAGAGAAGCCCCAGGATTGTAGGGATTATGAAAAAAGTTAAAGATTGTCACAAGGTTGAAGAGTCAGAGATCCTGGAGGGATCCAACAAGAAGTTACTGTTCAGAGGGCACACTTAGTTTCCCAGGAAATTCTAAGCTTTTGAAAAATGCCAGAATTTTGGTATTGCCACAGTAACTTTGGAGTTGGAGATGGCCTGATCCTATAAGACATCACCTAGAAGTCTGACCCTGAGCTTTTACTGTTGAACTATGGTTTGTTTTAATCTCATGGCCTGTGTTCTGATTTTTACCTCTTAAAGTTATTTTTGATTTAACAGAAACCCACAGTTATAAAACTTCAGTTTTTAAAGTGATTGACTATTTGAGAGTCTTTGAAAATTTAAAGGTGACTTGTTCTTTGAAAGAAACTGGATATTCTAAAGAAACTGAATTGTTAATGTGCTTAAATTTTTAAAGTCAGTAGGACACTTAAATATGGAAGGTTTTATGTGTGATGCTAATATACCATCCTAGGGACAAATGAGAAAGGAAAGGTTATAGTTGAATAGTGATGTTCTTTGTGAAAGTTGGAAATGTCTAAATTGTGCTGGTAAACACTATATTTGTCATTTAAAGTCATTCAAAAACACCAATGATAGCCTTTGCTGGAGAGGATGTGGAATAAGGGGAACACTCATCCATTGCTGGTGGGAATGCAAACTTGTGCAACCACTTTGGAAAGCAGTGTGGCTGTTTCTCAGGAAATTCGGGATCAACCTACCCCAGGATTCAGCAATACCACTCCTGGGAATATACCAAAGAGATGCCCTATTATACTACAAAAGCATTCCTAAACTATGTTTATAGCAGCATTATTTGTAATAGCCAGAACCTGAAAACAACCTAGATGCCCCTCAATGGAAGAATGGATAAAGAAAGTGTGGAATATATATATGCATTAGAGTACTACTCAGCAGTAAAAAAATAATGATATCTTTTTGCTTGCAAATGGATGGAAATAGAGAACACTATCCTCAGTGAGGTAACCCAGACCCAAAAAAATGAATATGGTATGTACTCACTCATAATTGGATTCTGCCATAAATGAAGGACATTTAGCCTATAATTCATGATCCTAGAGAAGCTAAATAGGAAGGTGAACCCCCCCCCCCCAAAAAAACATGTAGTTATTCTCCTGGATATTGGAAGTAGACAAGATTTCCAGGCAAAAATGGAGAGCTTGGGGCTGGGGGTGGGATGGGGGTAAGGGAAGATGGGGAGAGAGAAGTGAGAAGGGGAGGATGGGGAGAACTGGGGGAATGGGACAGTTGGGATGGAGGAGGAATGGATATGGGAGCAGGGAAGTATATATCTTAATTAAGGGAGCATTTGAGGGTTGGCAAGAGACTGGACTCTAGAGGGGTTCCCAGGTGTCCAAGGAGATGTCCCCAGGTTGTTCCTTGAGTAGCTGAGGAGAGGGTGCCTGAACTGGCCCTATACTATAGCCACTCTGATAAATATCTTGTATACCACCATAGAACGTTGATCTGGCGGTGGATGGAGATAGAGACAGAGACCCACATTGGAGCACTGGAATGAGCTCCCAAGGTCCAAATGAGGAGCAGAAGGAGAGAGAACATGAGCAAGGAAGTCAGGGCCGCAAGAGGTGTGCCCACCCACTGTGACGGTGGGGCCGATCTAACGGGAACTCACCAAGGACAGCTGGACTGGGTCTGATGGAGCATGTGATCAAACCAGAGTTTCTGAACATGGCTTACATGGAGGTCTGACTGAGAAGCCAAGGACAATGGCACTGGGTTTTGATTCTACTCCATGTACTGGCTTTGGGGTGGGGGGTGGTAGTCTGTTTGGATGCTCATCTTCCTAGACCTGGATGAAGGGGGGAGGACCTTGAACTTTCCACAGGGCAGAGAACCCTGACTGCTCTTTGGACTAAAGAGGAAGAGGAAAGGGGAAAGGGGGAGGGGGGAAATGGGAGGAAGGGAGGAGGAAAAAATTTGGAAGGAGAAGAAGAAGAAGAAGAAGAAGAAGAAGAAGAAGAAGAAGAAGAAGAAGAAGAAGAAAGAAGGCGCCTGAACTGAGAAAATTCTGCAGATTGGCCTTTTCGAAAGCATGTTGGGCATTTCCTTGATTACTGATTGTTGTATAGGTGGGCCAGATCAGTTGGCGCTTTGCTACACCTGAGCAAGTAGTTCCAAATAAAATGAGGTCAGCAAATTATGTAGAAGAAGCAAATAAACAACACCTCGCTGTTGCTTCTCCTTCAGATCTTGCCTCCAGATTCATGCCTTTCTTGAGTTCTTGCCATGACATTCCCTCTTAGTTATGGAGTATGATCTGAGGGTTGAAAACTAAAAGAAGTCACCCCACCAAGTTCCTTTTCTCATAGCGTTTTATCACAATAATTGAAACCATAATTAAAATACCACAGAAACATAATGACTTTCAAACATGCATCTTTTTTTCATGTGCCTCAATAAGAAAATAATTCAGGAATATGACATATATCCAGTTTGCTTTGCATATATGTGATTATTAAAAGAATGAAGTTTGTTATACTACTCTCATTTTAACTGGAAGATGAAATTGATATTTAAATATATTGCAAATCTTCACAGATGAAGAGACATATGAATTATGTAAAAGGAGAGTATAGCTTTAGAGGAAGAAAGAGGGAACTCCGTATCAGGAAGTTCCCTGAGAGATTATTAGAATAAGTGTTGCAGAGAGTCAATTTGGGTGTATAAAATGAGAAGAATTAAGGTCACAGTGAAGGCTGTAAGACGAGACACTAAGTAATCTCAAGTAAGAGCATAAGAAAATGATTGCCAAAATATTTTTTTCAGGACATTTTTTTTTTTACAAATAGTGCCGAGTTTGTCTTTAGTTATAGTAAAAATAAATTTGTAGAAATAGTAAAAAATATGGTTTTATTAGATTTATTTATTGTTACATGAAAGATGAAACTATAAATAATTTTTCTTTAATTTTGAATGTAACATTTTTTTGTTTTCATCTTCTTGTGTAAGGTGATATTGTATTTGTACACATGTGTATATATGTTCACAAATGTTTGGGTGATTGTATTCATATGTCAAAGTTTGATATCAAGAACTTTCTTTAATTGCTCTTCCACCTCTTTCAGGCAAGGTCTATCAGTTAAACTCAGAAATTTTCTTTTAATTAGATTTGTTAGCCAACTTACTTTTTTGATTCTTTGTATCAACCTGTCATGTTTGAAATTAGGTGTGTCTGTCTGTCTTTCTCTCATCTGTGTGTCTGTGTGCAGGTGTGAGTGAGTATCTGGATATTTTTCAACCTTAAACTATACTGGTGCCTAATGTATTTTGTTCTCATATACTCATAGTGTTCTAGCAATATTAGTCTTATATTTCTCTTAATAGTTGGAGATATACTACTCAATAAGATGTATATTTTACTGGTTACATTAAGCCATTGCTTTTCTTGTTGAAAGTCTTAAAGTCTGTTTTCCTTTTTTTGTCATAGTCCCTGTGAGGTAAGAATATTTTTCTTTCTAGTGGAATATTTTTGTTCCTTCTGAATGTATAAAGTAGTTAATTCTAGCCACAGATGCTTGAAAATAAGTCATGCACTTGATTCAATCTGGGAAGGGCATTTCCTGTGTAAAGTCAACTTTTAAATTAGCAAAACGATGGGAGTGGACAGAACTGGTCAAAGTTAATGTTGGATATAGAAAAATATCCATTTACTTTATAAATATTTATGACTGTGTCTTGAACTTCCTTGGGTTGAAAACTAGGATTTCAACTTTGATAAAAAGAGATATACATTGTCCAGTTTTGTTGTCTAAGGATGCAAAAATTCAATAATAATATACTTAATTGTATAATTTTAGGAAGAGGAAATACAACTAAAGAAAGTATGTCAAAGTGATAAAACTTTTTTTGAGAAAAATAAAAGAAACTATGGGCTTGAGGAACTCAAGATGGCTCAGCATGTAATGGTTCTTGCTTCCAAAGAGCCAGTGAGGCAACAAAAACATTTCTTCTTATTGTGTGGTGCCTAGGGATTACAAGAGGCAAAGAATAAAAATAACAACAGCTAAGTGGTCCGTGCTTTCTTTAGTTTAGAGAACAAGTAAACTTCAATAATTAGATATAAGGAAGAACAAGGGGGATAAACCATTCTCCAGGGTGTGAGATATAAAATAATCACAAGATTCTCAATTATTGCTACTGAGGTCCCTTCATTTCCTCTTCCTCCAACTATTTTTAATGTTTATTTTTTGACTCTATAATAGAAATTTTTGTCTTGATTGTGATATTAAATGATATTGATCACATTCTCCATTTCTTTATAATGTCTTCTCTGCATGTTTGCCTTTATGTCAAAAAATTCCTATTACTAAGAACAACCATAGATGGTATATTGGATTCTATTTTAGTGGTCTCATTTGAACCTTCTATAAAAACGTCTGTCATGTCTGTAAAGACTCTTTCCAAATACGGTTATGGCTGGAAGATTCTTGGAGAAATCAGAGTTGTGAGTGTAATTGAGAACCATTTGGAGGACAAATACACAACATTCTCAAACTGAGAGTGAGATGTAATGTGTAAATATATACATGCGGTGTTGCCTAATAGCTAACAACCAAGAGATTATTTGAATGTATATCAAATTAAATTAATCATATAATAAAAATAACTCCTCTGTCACTACAGTCACTAATGATGACACATTTTTACTGACTACAAACTGAAAAAACATTTTTACGACAGATGGCAGCGTTACATACCACATTTCTGTAGATTCTGTATTTTATGGCTCTAATTCAGCATTGTTTCTTTTGATGATTTATGATGTTTTTAAAAATATTTACCATAAGTGTAAACGATATTGCAGGGTTGTTATCTTACATCACCTTAAAGCTAATTCACATTATATCTTGTTAAGGTACATTGCCGTGAAAAGTCATTAAAAAATTAAATGCATTACAAGGTTATAAATATAGAGTAAGACTTCAGTTTTATATTTAGAAGGCAAATATATTTTCCAAACACAATGATTACTAAATGCTCCCCACCATTTATTGTATGTGTATGAGTAAGTTGGGTGGTTGGATGTATTGCAGCATGTGAGGTGTGTGTGTGTGTGTGTGTGTGTGTGTGTGTGTCTGTGTGTGTGTGTGTGTGTGTTTATGTCTTGGTAAGCAAAAGAATGTCAAAGAACAACTTTTGAGAGTTTTTATGTCCTTTTATCTTGTTAAAGGATGGTCTCTTTTGTTTCTGCCTTGCAGTATACTTGAATATTTTTATTTTTTGTGGGGGGAGAGTTTTAGATCCGCATGTGATCTCTCATCTTTTCTTAGAGGAACTGAAATTACAGGTGGGTATCTGCAACCTTTTGTTATTCTGGGTTCCAGGTCTCAGGCTTACCCTGAAGAGCGCTTATTCATTGATCCAAATTCTCAGTCTCTCACCACTATTTCTCAGAATGCTAAAATAAGGAGAGTAGTTTGTGGTTTTCAAGACTTTCCCTTCAGAACATTGTATGCAAAGAGAGTGTTATTTATGGTTCTTAGCATGTATTATTCCATAGAAGTTCTCCATATGATAAACCATATTTTATCATTAGAGTTAGGGAGGATCTACTTCAATCTGGGAAGTGGAATGAGTACTCCTTTGACCTTTACATAATTACCTAATTTCAATAAAACTTAATGTCCTCATTTATAAGACAATGATAATATTTTCTGTGTAATTGACTTCTAGTACTTAAGTGGGAGAATGACTTTAAATCATATAGAAAATGGTCTGCTACAAGTAAAGAAATATAGTATAAGTAATAGGCTTTGGTCTACATTTTTGAACACACCAATTTTTAAAATAAGAATATTTATGAAGTCCATATCTATTGCTAAAACAGTTATTCACACTTTATATATGTTTTATTTTAACACATGAATTTCTAACAAATATAGCAAAATCAATTTTTGGGGGTGAGGTGGATTCTTTGGAAATACAATCTGTGGGATATGGAGCTGAGAATAGAATTTCAGTTATTGGCTGAGCCACATCGACAGGTGAATCAAGCACTCCTTTATCCTTCCAAGGTCCTTCGTATGTTTCTGTTTTCTACTTGGCATTCAGGCTTGCAAACCACTCTTTGAAGTTATAGATACATCTCCTTGATTGATCTTAAGCTTCTTTTAAACTGTAGTGAAGTTTGGCCAACAGTTCTAATCAGCAAAGAATTCTTTCTGAGCAGTGTGCCTTTTGCTTTCATTTCATAGGCTTCCTGACATCTTATAAAGGGAGAATGGAATACTTTTAACATGTATTATAGATGTGAAATCTTACCTACGTTGACAGAGTTTTTAAAATTCCATCTATTCATAGATGCTGTTTTTAGGGAGAGAAAAAGAAATCATGGTTCTATGATACTTCCAATATTAAACAAAATAATATCATTCAAAATGCACATGTTCACATCCCAGTGACCAAAGATAATAATGCACAGGTATACAATGAACACATATGTGCACACCACCCAGAAAACACTCACACTCATGAACAGTTACACCACAAAACATGTACACATTCAATTTCATGTACATACATAGATAATCAATATTTTGTGGTAAAATTTAAGGAAATTAAGTTTTCCTATAATGCCAGCATTATCCTAGGAACATTGAAGAATCTTATATTTTATTTTCCCATCCTTCTTGATCTATCTATTCTAGCCAAGGACTATACAAAATTTTATATAGAATATAACTCAATATTAATGTTTTTCTGTATTTCAATCACTTAAATTTCTAAAATAGAATACAAGCAAACTCACGAGCTGATATCAGAAATAAAGAGTAAAATGTAAAATTAAGATTTGCACATATATACCAACTTTGACAGTATGTGACAAGTCAAACCTAATTGGTTTTATTATCTTTTATTACTTTTATCCACAGGATTATAACATTTTGAAATCTGAAAAGCTTTCTCACAAGAAATGTATTCTCATAGTTTTGTCAATATTAGTAGTTTGTAGCATACACTTTATATTAAGTAGTCAGTGGTCAGTCCGTGTTAATATATTTTAACCCCATTCATTTAAAAATGGTATACTTACCACATTATACACACATGTGTCATTGAAAATTCAATCATGTACATCAAAATTCATTTCATTGTTAATATCCACATTATTTTAGTAATTTTAATCTGTTCTTTAATTTTTGCATTGTTACATGTGCCAGTCATTTTATTTCCTCATTACTATTTCTCATGTGCTATAACACACCTATAACATCACATGGAATGTAGAAGAAGCAACATCAAGAGTTCAGCATCAGTCTTGACTGCACAAGGGTTACAAGGCAAACCTGTGCTATAAAATTTCTTGTGTCAAAAATAAATAAATAAATAAATAAATAAATAAATAGACAAAAGAAAACCAAAGCAGATTTTAGATTTCTTTGGTATTGTCTTACAACCTTGTAATGAACTACTAAGAAATGATTTAGGGAACAAACAAAAGATAATTCAAGAGTAATATAGCCAGATTGTAGTAACCACTACTCACTCTACTTAGAACACATAAATGATTTAGTTTGACCTTAACCTTTGGCATTGATTTCCTAATTTCTAAGAAAATTTGATTTAACTACTTTAATTTCTCTGATTTCTTAGTAATCACATCCAAGGATATCTATTTATTTTTCTCTATTCCAGTGGGATACTTCTTTCTTTCTTTCTTTCTTTCTTTCTTTCTTTCTTTCTTTCTTTCTCATGGTAGAAGTAATCCGTGTGTGTCTAGGGAGCAAAACCAGACCAGAAAAATTGATCTTGCTTCATAAGCCTCATTGCCATTCTCTGTCAGGTAAACCTGGGTGGTAACATTCAAATTCTTTCTTCATGAATCATTTTCTTATCTTGTTAAGGAGCTTTAAATTGGCTATATTCAGCAGTGAAATCATCTAAGCACGTATTTGTTGACTTCAATATTCTTCTCACTTATCCTCAATCATTAGAGATAGAAGGAGACAAGTAAAAAAAGAAAAACTAACAATTCATTATAGTCCAAAGTCAACAAAAATATGGTTGCTTACTGACAAACTGATAGCAAAGCATGTGTGTTTATCCAAACCCTGATTCTTGTATGGCTCAATAGAAACCAAACTAAACCTATCAACAATAAACATAATCCACTTAAGTTGCTAGATAATAGCTTCTGACATTCATAACCTCTCATCCTGATGATTCCCACAAGCTTGACAACATTTCTCAAGTATACTCTAAATGACAAAGCAAACAAAGGATTATTATAACACATTCAGAGGAAAATATGCTCAATACTATATGAGTACACATAATAAAAAGTCAAGAAGCAAGCTAGATCCAATTGAACTACATTAAAAATTTAGGTGAACAGGATTATCCAGTCTGGATTGTGGCCAAGGGAATGATAAAATATTCAGAACTGGCAGAGTAAATAACATGGAAATAGTAATAGCTAACCCAGAACACAAACTTTTGTTACTAAAGACCTGCTGAATCCTGTAGGCAAGAGTCCCCCCTTCTGCTCTACCTCCATCAACTGAGGATTAGGCACTTGGGGCAGATAAGGATACTACTTCTTTCCTACTACCCATTTCAGCCTTTACTTTCAGCCAATACACATTGCTTTTTGACTGCCAGAGGAGTCACAGAACCATTCTCTAAGCATCTGCCACATGCAGCTGTGAATCAGGTGACTATCTTTTTCTTCTGTCCCACCTTCTGTATCTTAAGCCCACTAGTAGATCTACTGCTGTTTATAAGCTTGAACGCTCCTGCCAGCCCACCTCCAACAGCTTGGGATTCATCCCCTTTGTATTCTGTGAATATGTTTTATTATTATTGTCTAATAAAGAACCTGCTTCAGCTTGTAGTAGGGCAGAATAAAGCCAGGTGGGAAATCTCAACAGAGATATAGATAGAGAGTAGGCCTAGTCAAGAAGATGCCATATAGGTACTGAAAGTAAAGGATTCCAGAACCTTTCTGGTAAGCCAGAGCCTTGTGGCAACACATAGATTAATAGAAATGGGTTAATTTAAGACATAAGAGCTAGCTAGGAATATGACTAAGCCATTGGCCAAACAGCTTTCTAATTAATATATTTTCTGTACTTTTTGAGTCTGGGCAAATAGGAACAAAAAAGCAGGCTCAGAGTTATCTTACAGGGTTATCTGTACAGGGGCACAGAGTTATCTTAATTCTTCCTTAATGTACCTTTCAACCTTTAATTATAGCCTGATTCCATTTCTTTGTTACTTTGTTATATCCCCTCTATCTAGAAGTACTTTTTACCAGAAATACTTAGTAGGGACCCCAAACCATTATTTACCAAGGAATAGGCATATCACATATCTAGGATACACATACTTGGTAACAAAAATCAAAGAACATAACACCCATCTACAAAAGATTATTTCAGATGTTTGCATCAGGGAGCATCTTAAAGGACATAACTCTGGATAGTTAGATCATGTCATTAAAACACAAAAATAAACCAAGGCAATATGACTCCTCCAGAATTTAAAAATTTTCTATATTGGAAGTTAAGAAGAATAATTTAACTGAAACACAAGACAAGGGCTTCAGAATACCAATTATGTATATGTTTAAAAATCATAAAGGGTTTATGAATAAATGCCTCAGTGGAGATGATAAAAGTAAAAACAGTTGAGTTAAACAATGAAAACAATTCAAAATATGAACATAGAATTTAGCAAAGAACTAGAATCACTAATGGTGTGGGAGAATTGTCTGTATTCTGTCCATCCTGTTTTAAATAAATGCTGATTGGCCAGGTAGGAAGCATAGGTGGGTCATCCAGACTGGGAGTAGAGGTGAGGCGATGAGAACAGGAAAATTCTGGGAAGAAGGAAGCTCTTCTTCCAGTCGTGTCCAAATCATGGAAGAAGCAGGATGTGATCTGCCCTGCTGAAAAAGTACTGAGCCATGTGGCTAACATAGATAAGGATAATGGGTTAATATACATTATAAGAGCTAATACAAAGCCTGAGTTAGTGAGTCAATCAATTTATAATTAATGCAGAAGCTCTGTGTGATTTTCTTTGGAGTTTATTGGCTTTTGGAACTGGACCGGATGGAAACCCCAACTAGCAGGCCCTCATGTAACACACAAAGATCCAACCTGAAAAAAAACAACATGGAAAACTCAACTCAGAAATCCAAGTGAACTCAGAGGTAAGTTTCACAGATTGAAAGACAAGAAAGAGAGAATTTAAAGTCCTGAAGACAAGGTAGAAGATACCGATAGGTCAGACAAGATAAAATTAAAACTAAACTTACCCAGGAAGCCAAAATCTCCAGGAAATTTTGTACACTAGGAAAAGAACAAACCTATGAACAATAGGTATAGAAGAAGTAGAAGCAGCTCAGGTCAAAGCATAGAAAATATTTTTTTAAAAAAAAGCAATAGAAAAAAATTTCTCAAACCTAAAAAAGAAGATGGCTATCAAAGTATAAAAAGCAGAGAATACATGAAAAGGATAAGGCCAGAAAAGAAATTTCCCATGGCATACAATAATCAAACCAATGAAAGTACAGACTAAAGAAATGATTTTAAAATGTGCAAGGAAATAAAATCAATTAATATATAAAAGCACAACCATTAGAAAAACACCTTATGTTTCAGTGGAACACTGAGAGCCAGACAGGCCTGGTTCTATGAGTTCTAAAATCACAGATGCCAGCCCAGACTACTGTACACCCTTTTCCAAAAAAAAAAAAAAAAAAAAAAACAAACCCATCAATCACAACTGATAGGAAAGGAAAAACAAACTTTTCACAATAAAAACAAATTTGCACAGTTTCTGTGTACCAAACCAACTCTACTGCAGAAAATGGAAGCAAAACACCCAAGAGGGCACAAGGAGTAAATAATTCCAGAATAGTAAATCAAAAGATACAGAAATATGCACATGGGAACAAATTATCAGGAATGAATATACGGTGTGCATTGTACCTCTCAATATTAAGTGCCTCAGTTCCCTAAGAAATGGCCAAGACTGATATACCATATGACAAAATACTTTTTTCTGCTGCACCCAAGAAAAACACATCAAAATCAAGAACAAATATCAACTTAGAGTAAAACACTTGGAAAGTTTTCCAAACAAATGGAACCAAAAAGGAAGCAGGCATAAATATTTGAATATCTGACTAGATAGACCTCAAACCAGAAAATCAGAAGCAATATAGAAGAGAAACCTAAGGAAAAGATCCACCAAGAAGATACTAAATTTCTAAGCTTGTTCTAAATACAAGGCCACTGAAGGTCATACAAACAGTAGAGCAGCTGAAGCAACGTATTGTACCTTACACAGTGACAGTGAGTGCATGACACCATTACCTTGTTCTCATCAGTAGACAAGTCACCCAAGCAAAAACAAACCAGAGAAATGCTGGAGTTAAATAACATCTTAAAGCACACTTCTAAGTCATCTAGAGTAAAGTCCACCTAAAACATTAGGGAACATGCTATCTTCTCAGCATCCATGGTACTTTCTCCAAAATTTACCACATATTAAGTCAAAAAGAAAGTTTCAACCAGATATAGGGAATCTGAAATACCACCCATCATCCTATTGGACCATTGAAAATTGTATCAGAGGCAACATAATGCTTATAAACTCATGGAAACTGAACAACTCACTCCAAAATGAAAAATGAGCCAAGAAAGAAAGGGGAAATAAAAAAGGTCTCATGAGTGGATTAAGGGAGAGTGGGCATGGGTACATATGGATAGGCAGGGTTACGGTGTTGGATGGAGAGGGAGAGTACAGAAGGAGATGACACAGTAGGGCCAATTTTGTGTCAGGTAAAAACTTGTTGGAAGGGAAGCTCCCAGGAATCTACAGGGATGATCTCATCCTAGCTAAAAAGTCCTTAAATAGTGGATACCTCGCAGGAACTGCCCATCTCTTTGGGATGGCTTTTGGGAACCTATTCCTCATACTGGGTTGCAATGTCTAGACTTAATACAAGGGGAGGTGCTTAGTCCTATTACAACTTGATATGCCTTGCTTTGTTGATATCCTTGGTAGGCCTGCCTCCTTCTGAACAGAAACAGAGGAGGAGTTGATGGGTGTAGGATGGGGAAGAAAAAGATTAAGAGGAGAGGATGGAAGGGAAACTCTATTTAGTATGTTAAATAAATTTATTAAAAAATGAAATTATGAAAATTTAGAATAATGGAACATCTTGAAGTGAGTGTCATAATATTAACTGTCTGAAAATAATCTGGAGAGATATCATGTTAATAACTTAATAACCTACCTGTAAGCTCTGGAGAGATCCAGTTAAGGCAAAAGGTTGTGAGCATCTCAGTAATTTCCCATATTTAAAAAGAAAAGAAAAAACCATTCACTTGCTGCCGGCACTCCTGAAATACTGATGTTTTCAGGTGGAAATACCATCCATATTTCTTTTCTTCCATCTGTTAAAACCTCCAATAAAGAAGCAGGAGTTCTTTTTTGCATTTGAAAACACATTCTACACAACTCAAACATTCATAAATATGAAAGAAATAGAATAATATTGCACCTAAGAAAATTGGTAAGTGTAAAAAAATATTTATAAAAATCTAAACAACATTGCAGGTAATCTGACGACCAATTAAAATGTGGACATAGTATTTGGTAGTCCACAGGTTGGTTCATATCATATTAAACCTGTGTGTATGTGTTTCCTTCTCAGTGTTGCTCAATCATAAATGTGTATTAATGTATTGTGACAAGTCCCCCATCATTGCTTCTCTTCTCCTTTTATTTTTAATTTATTTGCATGGGTGTTTTGCTTACGTATATGTCTGTGTAACACAGGCATGCTAGCATATATGAAGGTCAGAAAGAGATACCGAAACATTTAGAACTTGTGCTGTAGATTGTTGTAAGATGCCATATGGCTGTTGGAAATCAGACTTTGATTCCCTGTGAGAGCAGCCAGTTCACTTCGCCACTGGTCCATCTCTCTAGCCTCCTCATCCTTTCTTAGTGATTACCTTCTTTAAACTTATTCTCTCTCCTATCCTTTCTGTCTCTCTCCCTCTCTCCCTGTTCCCTCTCTGTGTGAGTGATGTGTAGACACACACATGCATGTACATTTAAATTTCTTTGTGCATGCATATGCAGTTCTTTTATAGGTAACCATGGTTAATGTATAATCACATTCAGCAGTCATGCCATGTCCAAAAGTGAGAATTTTGTGCATTTGTTGCTGTTCTTTGGCTCTATTCCACCTTTGTGATGTTCCTTCAGTCTTTGAAGGAATGTTATAGATATCTTCATTAACGCTGAGCAACCTAAAATAGATAAAATAGTCAGTGGAGACTCAGATAGGCATTTTAGGAGTTGATAAAATTCCAAACCCAATGCTGAAAAACACAGAGAAGAGTGGGATAACAGATCTATGATGGAATATAGTATGCAATGTTTAATTGATAAATTCCTACTGTGATAATTCCCTGCAGTAATTATCATCCATCTGTGAGGTGACATTAGGCCACCTACTTTAAGAGAGAGGCATTATATCATGTAGGTTCCTACGAGCTTTCTATCAATGTATTATAATTCATGAAGTCATCTATGGCTAAATAAATCTTAGGGATGGTATAAAACTGGCAACATAATGAAACAGCTTACAGGAGGATATTATGCATGATTTTCAGTACAGAAAGAAAACATAAAGATTCCTTTTAATGAAGTTCATTAGCTTATTTACTTTTTTGTTCTTTTTCTTTGTCACTTCTTAAAAATAATGATTATGAAAGGATTTTTCCTTCTTTCTACACAAATCCAAGGTCAAGTGCAGTGTTCAACATGGAAAAGCAGTAATTGTTGTCTTTTATAATTTGAATATATTGAAAATGCATTAAACATTAAAGACAATAGACATTAATTTATGTGTTAAAATAAAACATATTCTCTCTACTTTGGTCTATTTTAAAACTTGATAAAGTTCAAACATTTGTAACTACACAGGGCAAATTCAACTTCTCTAGCTTAATGATAAAATTTTATTTTTACTGATTCTTTATAGCAAACCAATATAATATATAACCCAACTTCAAAATAACCTTTCTCAGAAATTCTGCAATTATTTTAGAATAAACTTTACATGAAAATATGTCAACATGATTTTTAAAGTAATCATTTTAAATTAAATCATCAAGGACATAACTCATGTATAAAACACATTCTACCCCAAAATAGTAACTAGCCTATTATTTCATATTTGTAAAATCTAATTAGGTCATGGCACAATTACTACTCTTTGAGTGACAGAAATCTACACTGCTCAAATATTCTGCTGTGAACAGATGGCAAGAGTAAAATTTGAATTATTATTGTCAAGTGAAGAAAGTTTTATTAACAGAACATACTTTTCTATTATAGGTCATGACTTGTTAAGAAATACAAGTTCACCTGTAGTCATGCGTAACTTAACTATAAAGACATATTTCCTTAAATCGGATTTCAGGAAATTTTGCTTTTACGAGAATATTGTAGCATGCAACTAGCTTATCATTACCAGTAATAATTTAAATGACTATGAGCATTTTATGGACTATAGTTAGAATATGAAACATGAGATTTGTTATTTTATGGTTCTCCTTTAAATCTTATATAATTATATATCTTGCAACAACCTTAGCCAATTTCAATTTCAGAAATTTCTTATCTATTATTTAAGATTTTTTAAAATTCAGGTCATCTATTCTATATTTACCTTATTCCTAATACAGTTGAATTTTATAAAATTTGCTAATGTATCTATATTTTTGTTGTTGCACTTTAGGTAATTCGCTCAATTACTTGATTTTATGTTATATTGCTCATAAACACAAAGTATATATTTCAAGTGGTAACTGTATAATGAAGTGAGTTTGTATACAAATAACCTTTTCATTTATTATGCCTTGGTGGAAGGATTCAGAGTGGGTGGGGGAGGATGGCAGCAATGAGATACTATAAATGTGTGAAATGTTAAAAAAACTAATTTTAGGAAAACAATTGAACAAGTGTATTAACCCATTAATACATAAAACAAATCACAATTCCTTGTATTTCTTGCTGACAGTAGATGTTTGTATTTCATGTGTTAACCCAGTTCATGTTCTTTAAACATAAATGGTTATTTCCCTGATGATAGCAATAATACTGACCATCGTGTAGAAAGAATAAAAGAAAAAGGTAATTTTTAAATCTTACTCCTTTACAGTGAAGTGTGAATAATCACAATAAATTAAATGAAATAAAGTTTGAAAGAATGAGATGTTGTTTCAAACTGTTTCTGAATAGTAGTGGCCTATAGCTATACAGATACATGTATAGGAGAGGGAAGTCCATTGTACTTATGGACTCTTATAGCTTATCTGATGTGCATCAGAGGTGTCTCCATCTCCAATATTTGGATTCTTTCCAAAGCAGAGAACTTTGAATCTGCATTTATCTTTCCAATATTCAGGGTGAACAGGATTTTTCACATTCCTGAGATGCCTTTCTTGGAATGGTTTCCTGGAATGGTTAATGTTCTAGCTGAGGTTTGTTTCCCAAGTAAATCTGGAGTGTAGGGTAAAACTAAGAAGGTCCCTATAGTTTAAGAAAATGAGCATGCCTGGTCCATAGGTCTTAATATGAATTTTCACTTTGATAGACATCAACATTATTGCTTGATAAAGTGTGAGACTGGCCCAAAGATGACCAAGATATTATAAAACGTAAGTTATGCTTACTTTGAAAAGTTCCATCTAGCTGAAATTTGTACAGTTCTCCTTTGCCATTTTTCCGTTTCCTGCAGACTCTCCATTGTCTCTCTCTGTCGGCGGTTGCACACATCCTAATACATAATGCAGAAGGCGTATAGAACCTCTAAGAATTTCAAAAACATTGCAGCAAAAGTTAACTGGCTTATAGATATACCAGTTGCCCTGCAATTGGCTTCAAAAGATACCCTGCTTGAAGCCTATCCATATAAGTGAAAACCAGGTATAAGAAGAGATCAACATGTGATCCAGAGAGAGTATTGGAAGAAAAGATTTTTTCCAACTACCAGTTCAGCCTCTCATTCTACATCATCTTAAATTCCTTCTTCAGACTCAGTGTTAGTTTTCTGATATTGCAGGAATAGCATTGTATAGACACAGGAAGAACTATTACAATACAAGTGCTGGACTAAGTAAACCAACCAACGATTTTATTCAAGGAAATGAATACTAAATTTCTTCATTCCGTATAGGTCTAATGAAGAAATAGAGGCAAAATCATATTTCTGATTAGATGCATAGCCATTCAATATTCTTTAAAAAAAAGTTTCCCATTTAAAATCAGGATAGAATTTACTAATTTAAATATTTTCCTTTTCTATATAATTTGTAATGAATTTCTGAATTTTTATCTAATGCATTCTAGTAACAGAAATTTAAAAATATATGCTTATATACAGTTAATGGGTTTTTAATTCAAGTTCCCAAACCTCTATCTTTTCATTTACCTTCAAAACAAAATACCATTAAGCATGACATGTAATTTTAAACTTCTTTAAACCATGCTAAAGCAAAAGAAGGTCTGAATTATCTTCCATTTCTTTTAATACCTACTAAGTATTTTATAGTTCATATAATAATCATTTTATACTTATTCACCCATTGAGCAAAATCTACAAAATTTAGTAATTATGGTCTCTAAAGGGAAATTGCTAAGGTACACAATATGTACTTAATTTTTATAAATAAAAATGGAATTTTTTTCTCTTTAGAAAATTGAGTTTACCTTGTTATTTGGCTTCTCTAGGCTTGCGAGCTATAGTCTTAATGTCCTTTGTTTATGGCTAGAGTCCACTAATGAGTGAGTACATACCATATTCATCATTTTCAGTCTAGATTACCTCATTCAGAATAGTGTTTTCTATTTCCATCCATTTGCATGCAAATTCAAAATGTCATTATTTTTTTTCTTCTGAGTAGTACTCTAATGTGTATATATTCCACACTTTCTTTATCCATTCTTCCATTGAGGAGCATCTAGGTTGTTTCCAGGTTCTGGCAATTACAAATAATGCTGCTATGAACATAGTTGAAAAAATGCTTTTGTATGTGACCAACAGTGGGGGCTGACTGAGAAGCAAAGGACAATGGCGCTGGGCTCTGATTCTTCTGCATGGATGGGCTCTGTGGGAGCCTTCTCAGCTTGGTCGATCACCTTCCTGGACCTGGGGGGAGTTGGGAGGACCTTGGTCTTAGCATAGAGTAGGGAACCCTGATGGCTCCTTGGCCTTGAGAGGGAGGGAGGGGAGGTATGGGTGGAGAGGAGGGGAGGGAAGGGGGAGAAGGAGGGGAGGGAAGGGGGAGAAGGAGGGGAGGGAAGGGGGAGGAGGAGGGGAGGAGATGGAAATTTTTAAATATAAAAAAATAAACCATGAAAAAAAAAACAAAAAAAAAATGCTTTTGTAGTATGCTTGGACATCTCTTGGGCATATTTCCAAGAGTGGTATTGCTGGATCCTGAGGTAGATTGAATCTTCATCTGGTGATGGATGGAGATAGAGACAGAGACCCTCATCAGAGCAATGGACTGAGCTCCCAAGGTCCAGTTGAAGAGCAGAAGGAGGGAGAAGTTGAGCAAGGAAATCTGGACTGCCAGGTGTTGGTCCACCCACTGAGACAGTGTGCCTGATCTAATGGGAGCTCACCAAATCCAGCGGGACCTGGACTAAATGAGCATGCAATCAAACCGGACTCTCTGAATGTGGCTGACAATGGGGTTGATAAAGGCACTGGGACTTGTTTCTATTGCATGTACTTGCTTTTTGGGACCCTAGTCTATTTGGATGCAAAGCTTCCTAGGCCTGGATGTGGGGGGGGGGGGGGGATGGCCTTGGGCTTCCCACAGGGCAGGATTCCCTGCTCTCTCTAAGGAGGGAGCGGAAAGGTGGAGGGTGAGTGGGGGAGAAGGAGGGGCATGGGAAGAGGGGAGAAAGTGTAAATTTTTGAATGGAAAAATAAATAAATAAATGAAAAGAAAATTGAACAAGTCGAACCTACTTCCTGACATTCTGTAGAGCACTGACTGTTTCAGTTTACACATTGCTAGATAAACGAGTAAAAACTATTGTATGAAGTTTTCCTTCGTGTTTGTCTGAAAGTGCATGAGATTAAAATTATCTTTATAGAAGATATTTATTTTGCTTTTAATCGCCTTTATGACTAACATATTATTAACTTAGCAATTTCTGTAATTTAGTTAGTAAATATATTACCTGTTTTTTAAAATTACATTTCTTTCACTTCCTGTTGACCTTACATGTGTATTTAAATTACACAAATAATTATAAATTTACCTTACTTGTATGCTTTTTAGTCATGAAAACATCACTTCAAATACATACCTAGTAAATGAAATGTAAATTATAATCCATGTAGAATATATATACATATGGGATATTGGATTGAATGCCTCTGTTTTAGATTCATGCTCAAAAGGTACAATCTCCTCACATTTTTAAAACCTGTTTTACAATGAAGTCACATGCGATATTAATGCTATTGTATTTTATTTAGCATTTTTATTTGTCTTTTCCTTTCTTAATGCCATTCCAATTATTTATTTATTGAAGACATTCACATATATGGGGTTACCATCTTAGCAGAACACCGTCCAAATCTGATAGTATTAGAACACTGTGCAAACTTACATGTGTGTACCCTAGTATGCATTCAATTTTATTTATTGTCCTTTCACAAATTTAGTAACTAGTTTCCCAAACAACTGAATTCCAAAAATAAAGATAAATTCTTTTATTTGTTTCTTCTGTGAGCAAAACTGAAACTTTATTGCAATCTGTATTTCAGGGTAGATATTTTGAAATCATTAGTATTTTATTGTAGAGTGATGGAACGTGTTCAGATAACTTTGAGTCCTTCAGGAAGATATATATGGTTTGTTGTTCTTCCAAATAGTGTAGGACTCTTTTACAAGGAAATGCTTTTTCTTAACTATTTTCTTTTCTTTTTTATTATTCAAATTAAGTTGATGCATTCCTTGTTCAAAGAGAGAACTGTTTCATTATGTCTATGAGTTTGTTTCAATTGTGGGTCTCTGCTACCTGATCACATGACAAGCCACTCATTTGTGTTTCTTTCTAGAGCAAAGATGAGACCTGCCAATCATTCTGTCTCTCCTAGATACTTTCCACAGTTAACAAAATTATCCAACTCTTCTAGCAGTCACAACTATAGAAAAAGTAATAGATTTGAAGCTCTTTTTTCATTTCCTTCTAACCCTCAAAAGCATTTTTTGATCTCTGCTAATTTTCCCACTTTACATGAAAGAAATATTTGAATAAAAATATATCGTATATTTTGTGCAGACTCTGTCACTATAAGAAAGAAGTTACATTATCTTTCGCTGAAGAAGCAAGGATGACTGGAGAAATTTTGATATGAATCAGTCTCAAAAACGAGTTGGAACATGGAAATGGACTCTTGATGTCCATGTGTCAAATCTATTTAACATATTTAACACAGTATCTCTAAGTCACCCCATTCATACTATTTCACTAACTTACTGATCCTTTTGCCCAAGAATAAAATGAATTCAAGAAACAAAATAGGTTAGAAATATATGCCATATCTTTCTGAAAATGTAAGGCTGACTGAGTGTCCAAGTATGGGGAGGTTTTCAGCTCCACTAGCAAATTTTTTCATACTTTAATGTACCAAGTTATGCAACTAGAACACCAGAAATTAATAGCAACAGAAACAATAACAGTACGATACCTGTGTCACATTCTTGCAGAGGAAGGCTTTTCAGCAATGGAAATATGAAGGCTGGAATCGAAGGAGAGTGATCTGCGAGGAAGATCAGTTTAACAACAGAAGTTCTTTCACTTCTATTGAAAACTGAGTCCCCAAACCCTGTGTACCCTAAATTCCTTACAGATATCAGTTAGTTTCATTGTTGGCTTGTTCTACTAAAAGGGACCCAGCAGCTGGCTCATAGCATCCATCTCTGTATTACAGCATTTCAAGGTTTGCTCCGGGTAAAATGTTTTCCCTTTTTTCCTACAATGACATTTGTGCCTCAGAGGTACTTGTTTTCACAGATAATTTGCCAGATGCTGATTGCTGGTTTCCTTTGCCTGACGTAGAAAGATACACACACTCTCACCCACAACTTTTTCATATACAGTTCTCTATACTTTTAATCTTCACAGGTAAATTTGTTTGTCTCTAGAGAGAGATGAGCTGTCTTAACTGATGCCTTGATTTCGGAATTTGAAAACTACGTTACTATTGATTTAAGCCATCAGTTTAGTGGTAATCCAGATCAGTCATGTTGCTTCGTATGCTGAAACAAATATTTGACTTAAAAAGGTTACTATAATGCTTATTTTTGTTTGTTTGTTTTTTGTTTGTTTGTTTTTCGAGACAGGGTTTCTCTGTGGCTTTGGAGCCTGTCCTGGAACTAGCTCTTATAGACCAGGCTGGTCTCGAACTCACAGAGATCCGCCTGCCTCTGCTTCCCGAGTGCTGGGATTAAAGGTGTGTGCCACCATCGCCTGGCTATAATGGTTATTTTTGATAAATCTCTCAAGGACAGTGACTGCAAACTATAGGCAATAGCTAAAATTATGATCCTTTTTAAAAAAATTTGAGCCATTAAGTGATATTAAAGACCAGTGGTTGTTAACTCCGGTTATTTTTTTCTGGTGGTAGAGTTTTGTGTTTTCCGTCTTAGAGTTGTTCTGGTGGAGGGTTGTCAGATGCTTGTGTTATTATGGGTGTTGTTGGCTTCCTTGGTTTGTGATTTTCCTTCTGGTATTTTCTGTAAGGCTGGGTTTGTGGCAACATATTGTTTAAATCTGTTTTTGTTCTGGAATATCTTGTTTTCTCCATTGATGGTGAATGCAAGCTTTGCTGGATATAGTAGTCTGGGCTTGAGTCCATGGTCTCTTAGTGCCTGCAGTACATCTATCCAAGATCTTCTGGCTTTCATGGTTTCCATTGAGAAATCAGGTATAATTCTGATAGGTTTCTCTTTATATGTTACTTGACCTTTTCCCCTTGCATCTCTTAATATTTGTTCTTTATTCTGTATGTTTTGTGTTTTGATTATTATATGGCGAGGGGATGCTTTTTTTTTTGATCCAGTCTATTTGGTGTTCTGTATGCTTCTTGTACCTTCATAGGAGTATCTTTCTTTAGGTTGGGAAAGTTTTCTTCTATAATTTTGTTAAATATATTTTTTTGGGCCTTTGAGTTGTAACTCTTCTCCTTCTTCTACTTCTATTATTCTTAGGTTTGGTCTTTTCACAGTGTCCCAGATTTCTTGGATGTTTTGTGTTAAGAATTTGTTGAAATTATTTTGTTCTTTAATCAGTGAGTTTATTTCCTCAGTAGGATCTTCAGTGTCTGAGATTCTTTCTTCTTTCTCTTTTATTCTGTTGGTAATACTTGTCTCTGCAGTTCCTGTTGGTTTACCCAGATTTTCTATATCCAGTCTTCCCTCGGTTTGTGTTTTCTTCATTACCTCCATTTCATTTTTCAAGTCTTGAACTGTTTCCCTTACCTGTTTGATTGTTTTTTCTTGTTTTTCCTGTTTTTCTTGGGTATCTTTGAGAGATTTATTTATTTCCTCAACCTTTTTGTTTGTCATCTCTAGTTCTTTATGGCAGTTTTTCACCTCCTGTTTAAGGTCCTCAAAAAAATTTTGAGCCATTTAATTTTATTAAAGTAAGTGATATAATTTTCTCAGGAATTACTAACAATCATAATTCTGGTTTCTTACATATTTTAATGCTATATCATAATATAATCATGGCTGTACCTAAGAGCTAACGGTTTTGCCCATAGGGCTTTATGCAGATTGCCCTGTGATTTCAGATTCACCTCTCAAAGAAATGGTATGAAGTTAATTTTTAAGAACTCTAAAGTTTTTGTATGTTTTGCTCATTATGATGTTTTGACATTGCTAAGACAATTTCCCTTCATTTACAGATGTATGTTATATTTTAATATTAATCATTAATGTGAAAGAAAATTCATACGATGTCTTCATAATATTCTTTTCATAAGTCACAAGAAGATTGTGAAAATATGTACTTTCTTCAAAAATATTTGAAAAGTGTGTAATGTTTTTAAATCATTGTTATTTGATATTTGTTAAATAATAAAAAGCAGAGACACAATTAATAGTCTGCTGTTTAGGATAATGTAGGAAACCTACACTGTGCCATTCTATACAAATTTGCAAATATCCCAGGAGATTCTGTATTTTCTTTGGTATATTAAATAGTAAGTGATATGGCAATCTGAGCTCCAAGAGAGCATATTTCAAAATAAATATCTAATTAAATCAAATAAATACATAAATGGTAAAGTTAAAGCATATAGAAAATATCAAACTAACTTTAAAATCAGAAAACCACTAACTTGACAGCAAAATTTGAGTTTATGAATTTTTTTATCTGAACATAGCAGTCATCTTTAAAGTTTTATAAAATAGAAAGAATATCTATTCTCTTTTGAAGTCAAACTGTTTAAAGACCAATGCATGAACTGCCCTTAAAATGGGCAATAAGCCAATTCCTTTCTCAATTTGAGACCCAAGGATGGTAAAGGTTCTAAGTACAGGCTAAAGCATTTCAAACCTATATGTATCACACAGAACACAACTACTGTAGTTGGTTGTGACTAACAGCCTCAAAGTTTTACTTTGCTGAGCAAAATCCTCCTTTCTTCTCAAATATACCTATATTAGATAGAATAATTCAAGTAAGGGTTTTTCCTAGAAATAGTATAGTTGCCAAAACCTTGATATTCATTTGGTTTTGGCATGTAATTTCAATTGAAAAATTATCCTAAATTGATAAATTCAGGTAAACATGGTCTCACTTGCACTATTATAGCTTCCCAGAATAACTCTTACCATACAGGAGTAGGTAATTGATTTTGCCAGTGATGTCAATAAATATCGACATAAATTAATATAAATCAGAACATTCACCAAAAAAGTTACAGGTTTGTATCAGTGTAAATTTCCAATATTTACCTTTAGTTCTTAGGTGGATATTTTAATGGTTGAAAAATTAAATTTCCCCTAGCTTTCTTCTCCCAATTCTTATAATGCTCTTCTTTCTTAAAACCTTGTCTTTTATTCTCCTTTATATAACACTAAGTCAGCATTGTTTGTTACTTTTCTCCACAAATGATGAGAGAAATTTTATTTTACAGGAGAAAAGGACCAATTTGTCACCTTCTTGTAGACAGGGTTCAACATGAGAATGTTATTCGGATTAGTCTCCTAAAAACACCACTTTAAAAATCAGTTTCTTAAGAAGTTATTTTCCTTTTACAAAGTGTGAAGTCAGAGTAGTGTCCCCTCAGATTGCTGGGTTAACTGTTTCGCTCACCTTGTCTCCATTTTCCTCTTAAGGACTAGGTTTTTAAAAAGCCACTAGTTCGTCTGCAGCGTGGGTCCCTATTCTTCTGTAGAATTCAATTCTAACGGTAGATCTTGAGTTCCAACACTAAACAATGGACTCTTGAGGGTTGGCACAGATAATAGTGTCCAGAAAAGATTTGAAGGACTTTGCTATGTCTCTCCAAGCCCCTTTAGCCCAGAACCTGACAGGTAAGTTTCTGAAAGGAAAACAGAGACATAAATGATAGCAGAAAAGGTAAACTACTTACTTGTCCAAGTAAATGAATAATCCCAAGAAATGAGTAATCAGTGAAATAATCCACCAATTCTGTAGCTTCACATACATACATTTTCTTAAGGCACTATTGTGTTTTCCGTAAAATACATACAGGCTTTTATGATAAATGTACTGCCAGCCACCAGTGTTACTGTCACATTCAAAATAATCATGCTTCCTATAATAGTCTAATAGAAACCTTGAATTGAGCTTAATAATATATTTAAAACTTGATGTATTTTTCTCTAGGTCATCTTAATTTATTATATATTCAAAACTTCTTCATAATACGAGCATAGTGTATGGATAATAAAATCTCATGATACCCCTCTTAGAAGATTGTTTTCTTAAACCATGTGTTTAGGTAAAGATTAATCTTGTAAGCTTGATTTTGTTATTCTAAAGAGGTAGTTCGTCTATATGTTGTTTAAAGTTATCTAATTATGAACCACTGACCAAAGTTGACAGGGAAAAAGAACAACACACAAATGAACACTTTTACAAACGAATTCTTTTCTCCTTAGCACTGCAGATGTCTCTGAGGGAATGGTTTTACTAAAGTCTATGCTTAATTTTTGAGATGTATGTTTTCTATGATTCAGAGTTCATTCAGAGAATTACATTGTGTAGTAAGCATTCCAGGACCACACTTTGTCTTCATTAGGACTCCCCTCCTGGGATAAAACACACCAAAGGCACTTGGGAGCTAAAGGCTTTATTTCAGTTTACAGTTCAGATTACACTCATCACCAAGGAAAATCAGAACAGAAATTAAAAGGAAGCGTGAAGGCAGGAACTAAAGCAGAAGCCATGAAAAAAATGCTTTTTACTGGGACTTTCCTACAACTTACATGCTTGGTTTTCTTGTTTACTTCAAAACCACCTGCCCATAAAGGACACTATCTTCAGTAGGATGAGCTGGGCCTTCCCACATCAATCATGGATCAAGAGAAGACGCTATGGACTTGCCAACAAGCAATCTGCTGCAGATATTTTCTCTAGTGAGGTTATCTGTTCCTGGATATACCATGCTTGTGTCAACTTGACAAAAATTCAAATGTTAGGTTGTAAACAACTTTCAACAGGTTGTTGATTAGTAATTATTAGTAATTATAGAAAGCTGTGTCTTTTTTTGTGTGTGCATGTGTTTTTTGGGACAGTGTTTCTCTGTAGCTTTGGAGCCTGAGTACTAGCTCTTATAGACCTGGCTGGTCTTGAACTCATAGAGATCCGCCTGCCTCTGCTTCCTGAGTGTGCCACTGCTGCCAGGCGAAAGCAGTGTTTTTCAAATTCATTTATTTTGTAACATAAGAAGTGTGGCTCAGAAACATTGACTCAGGATGGGAAAAATTTTCAAATGTTCTCTCATCTGTGACTGTTGAAGTCTCATTTGAAGCTGACAAATCATCTTTTCTATGTAAATATTACCATAATAAAGTGGTAACTTGCTGTCTCATCTATACAGAACATAGTGCAAAGCTGCTACAACGTCCATCCTTTCCTGAGTCACACAGATATTTAGTTAACTGATTTTATTCATTCTATTTTGATTCAGAATTATATGCCTTAATTATCTGAGGAGCTAAGAAACCTATAATTTAAAGGAAGGATAAATTTTAATTTTCAAGGCTTTCTTTGCACTCAGTACAAAACAAATATTTCTAGACAAAGAATAGTGGCCCAAAATTAATAAAGGAGTCACCATCACTGAAAATGAAGTAAAAATCGAAATGATGTGGCTTAGGATATAAAATCATTTTGGTACTCAATGACTTATGTTTGTTTATCCAAACACAAATCACTATCAAATTTCAAGGAATTTTAATAAGCACTAGCAAATGTTACTTTGAATATATATTGGATTTATAAATTTTTTGTTTACATGAAAAGTGATAGAATATCCTTCTTTAAGTGAAATATTAAAACTTACTATGCCTTTGTATTTATACATTTCTTTGTGTTTTTTAAAAACAATAGCTTATAGGTGTATATGAATATACTAGTATAGAGTAGTATAAACAAACCTAAATGGGTAAATATTAAATACAAAATATTTTCTTGCTCTCTTATTCTCTCCCCCTCCCCCATCTAGAACAATGTATCCACTGAACATTGCATTCCCTTCCTAGAATTATACCCTCACATCTCTTTCATTGGACCTGTGATATATGATCTCAACCCAGGTAGACCCAGAAAAGAGAGGCTTCTGCATATGATGATGGAAATTTCATATATGGATATTTGATTACTTATAGGTCTTTTTGCATTACAACCTTTCAATTTCTTTGAAGAGGCATTGCTGTGAAGATTATCTTCAGCATTCTCCTAACAGATGATAAAAAGCCAAAACTTGTTCATTGGTTCATCTTCGTCTATGTTTCTTAGCCTCCATTTTATCAATATGAAAAATGTTTTTTTTAATTCACTGAAAAATCACTGCCTCTGATAAAGAGTTTGATTTTAAGACCTGTGAACTGACATGCCTTCCAGTTGGTAAAGAAGGCTAATGTTCCCATTATTCTGTGTCCCCCTCATTTGAAAGCTACTCATGTTCCACTAAGTGGTGTTAGTTACTGCAACTTGGTAACCAAGGTCTCAGCCAAAAATGAAATCAGCCAGTGTATCTCCAATGGGAAACCACTCTCCTATTTGCGGAGATGTAGATATCACTTCCGTTGTTGTAGAATTTTAGGTTTTAATAGTATAGGCTTCTTTTGAAGATATACCAAATATTAAAAATGGCCCTGAATACAGAGTTGTTTATCTGTGTTTAGACTTTGATGTTTTCTCCAACTCTTAGGTAGGTGGAAAGGACAACATGTACCCATATCAGAGCAGGGAATGCCATCATTGTTGATTGATAATTTGACAGCTTTTCAACAACTAAAAAAATCACTTCCAGAATGTCCAGGAGTAGCTTTTAGGTACTTCTGTTTCTGTTGCACTCTTGTGGGATATTTTTGTTTACTTATTTTTTTTTTGGTATTTCCCATTAGGCTAATAATAATTCGTTTTAAAGTTATCTAAATATTTAATTCATAATTAGTTCTGTTTGTCTCTTTCAAAATTTCATTTCATGCAGAGGGCTTATTTATTGTTTATAAATTCTATTAAGATGTTTTAATTATTATTATTATCCTATTTTCTATTTGTGTGTTTGCCTGCATGTATATATGTCCATCCAGTTCCCTGGAACTATAGTTGTAGGCTTTGTGAGATGCTTGGTTTAGGTGCTGGATTTGAGCCCAGTTCTGCAAGAGAACATGTCCTCTTAATCACTGAGCCATTTTTCCAGACTCTCCATTAAGGTAAGTTTAAACTGTAATTATACAGTTAACATGCAATTTCATGGAACTGTCTATCAATGGATCTTAAGTATATTGAAACGTTGCCCATATTAAGATAGATTAGTTATTCAAGGTTTCTTGGAGGTTATTTAATTCACTCAGCCTTACCTCAAATTCAAATATTTAACATCAGTAGAGGTGGGAAAAGAAAGAAGAAAACAATATGACTATATTTTAACTGAAAAAAGTAAGAGATTAGATCCTAAACATATCTGAAGCAAATTAAACAAAGAAAATTGAACTAATAAGAAAGCAGTAAAAGTTTAGAAACATGTAAGTCTCAAGGAAAATTCTGAAACAATATGAAATAGGAATTGAATCCTTAAGTCAATTGTACCTACAATTTTATATTTTTTTACATCTTTTATACATATAGCCTTCTTATTTATTTTTTCCTTTTGTTCCTGTAAGTATTGATCAAATAAATTATCTAAAATCTCTAGAAGAGACATACTCAAAAATTTTATCTCAGTATACCAGGAAGACTATATGTTTTCTGGAGAATCATTTTTTAAAATTTTCTATTAATACTTTTTTTACATATCAACCCTAAAGTGTGAATGATAGTGTAATATGTAATCCTACTTATCCCCCATTTATTTATTTATTTATTTATTTACGTTAAACCTCAGGGAATTGCTATAATCCTTATGTAAGATTCTATAAATGATATATTATGATTTTTTTCTGGTTTTTGTTTAGTTGTTTTGCAAGACAGAGTTTCTCTGTGTTACAGTCATGGCTGTCCTGGAACTGGCTTTTGTATACTAGGTTGAACTCAAACTCACAGAGATGCACCTGCCTCTGCCTCCTTAGTGCTGGGATTAAATGTGTGTGCCACAACCATCCAGCTGGCTGTGATTTTAAGAATTAAAATATATTCAACGTATACAGTGTCTAGTTCTACAGATTTTACTACTTAGCAAAATGATATAAACTGATCTTAGGATTTCTAGTTATGACAGTGGTATCTAAAACTCTTCATGTTATTGAGGAAAGACTACCCTAGTTCTGAGACAATTTCCATGGATGTTGCATTATATATATTTATAACAATAGATTTAACTCCTCTAATAAAAGTTGGTCTAGAATGAATATAGGAATAAAAAAATGAAATAATTTTTTCTTAAATCTTGTATGGTGTCTCTAGATAGAATCTCCTCTTGGGAAAAGAGACACAGAGAGAGAGAGAGAGAGAGAGAGAGAGAGAGAGAGAGAGAGAGAGAGAGAGAGAATTGCAGCTGTCTGGTCTGAAAAATGTTCTTAAATTTGTGATGGAGACTTCGAGAGAGAGAGAGAGAGAGAGAGAGAGAGAGAGAGAGAGAGAGAGAGAGAGAGAGAATTGCAGCAGTCTGGTCTGAAAAATGTTCTTAAATTTGTGATGGAGACTTCCCCAGAAGTGAGCCTCCCAGCTCTAACTACACTTGGCCCAGGCTTCTGCTCTGTTGTCAGTGTCTCTCTTGTAACACTGTTTCCATGACAAACTTCCTGAACATTATAAGGTCTCTAAAAACATCTTCGGCCTGAAATGAGCCAAAGGATAAATTCTGTCACATGAAGCTGGTCAACAAAGACAACCCATGTCATATGAGTGAGAAATCACGATACATCTACTTCTTACATTGGCATATATAACCCCACATATTAAAAGGCAATGTCAGGATTTTTGAAACTCTACATGTAGACATTATTGTTTGTTTTGAGAATTTTTTTTCCACCACCAAACACTGCTTACATTTAATTATGTCTCGAGATATTTTAGTTATTTTAAAATGTTAAAGTTAAATTTAACCATATTTTATAAACCTTGGCATATTTTTGAAAGAGTATGACTGCTATTCAGAGATACTTTCTGATTCATACACTCCCAACAAGACTGTACAATGACAAGCTGCTTAAGAAACACAAGTATAATTCATATAAAACTAAACAAACACTTACCATCTGAATCAGAAATGACACCTAAGATATTTATTCTCAAGTAATTAAAACTGGTCTTTGATGTAGAGTCATAGAAGCTAAAAAGAAAAAAAAAATCATTGAACAGAATTAAAAAAACTGCAGCAGGTGCATGAAGAAATGAACAATTTTATCACATCATGAAGGACCATTTATTCATGAGAAATTAGCATGTATCCCCTATATTCACACCATGGAGGACCATTTATTACTGAGAAATTAACAACGTGCAACTTATATTCACACAACAGAGGATTTTTATACGGTAAGAAGTGAACTTATGTCTCTGGGAAAGATCTCATGGGAGTGTAGGAAATGTTAATCTACAAGTTTATAGAACGTATGACTTTATGCTTGCTAAAATCCTGAAGTGATAAGTTATAGAACATATGACTTTACATGTGCTGAAATCTCAAACTGATAAAGTTATAGAACATATGAATTCACACATGCTAGACTCCCAAACTGAGAAAGTTAAAGGACATATGACTTCACACATGCTAGACTCCCAAACTGATAGAGTTATATAGAACATATGACTTTACACGTGCTGAAATCTCAAAATGATTATGTTATAGAACATATGACTTCACTCAGATCGATAAAGGTTTAGAGCTGCAACAAAATTTGAATTTCTTAGGGGTGAATACAGCTAAACTGGTTCAGCTTTAATAAGCTCCTTATAAAAATGCTGTGGTTCATCTGCACCTAAAATTACATGCAATTAACACATGTGTACAAACAAAGATTGTGTAAAGCACTTATATTCTGACTAAAATTGTGTGATAGTATGCTATTGCTTTCTTGGATGACATTATTGTTGAACAAAGATCAATGAAAACTGTAAATTTTTTTCTTATGAAGTCTGAGCTGCATGTTAATTCAACATTATCTCATAAAGAAATGTTTAATAGTACTATAGAAAGAAGCAAAGGATTCTTTTAACTGTTTGTTTTGGGGGGATTATTGGACAAAATGGCCTTAATACTGCTTTAAGTTAATTACCACAATAGAAATTACAACAAAAATAAGATATTTGCTATAAAACACCTAAAAATCTGGACCAGCTCAATAGATTCTATTTTACATGAAGTCATAATTTTATGTATATGTTTTTTGTCTTCCTGATCTTTATGCCACTTGGTTCAGGTACTGTTTTGGCCAAATAGGTCCTTGAAGAAATGAAAAGTAAGGCCTGAAGTGTTCTGCTCGACTTGTTATACTGCCACTATCCTTGGCATAAGAATCTATTTGCCATAAGATTTGAATTTTTTTCTTTGTTAGTACTAAAAGTACTACAGTACATTAGAAAAGAAATGTCTGTCTTCATTCAGTATAATTGAAATAAACTGTCATATAAGAGTAGTGGAAGTAACCACAACAAATATGTTCAACACACACACAAACACACACACACACACACACACACACACACACACAAACACACACACACACAGAGAGCAAAACAAAGCAAAATAACCACATCTAGTCTGATTTACTGATACAAAAAACATTTGTGTTAAGTGTCCAGAGCCCCTTGGATAAAGATGCACTTCTCCAACTGCACCTCACTGTTCTTGGGGAAGGTACAGATATCATGCCTTGTAGATCAAGAAATGTTGGGGGAATTCAACCCACAGCTTGCCTGTATGACTGAGTAATGAATGGAGCAGTCCATGGTGTGAGCAGGTTCAGACGGTTCTAAGGGACCTGAGTGGATTGGGAGATGGGTGTACACTGGAGGTAACTGGCAGGCGAGAAGGGAGGGAAACTGCAACCAGGATGCAAAAATAAAATAATTTATTTAAACAAAAAGGTGCCCTTTGCCAGCTCGTATTCTCTACTCTGTGGCTGTTTGAGCTAAAGCCAAAGAATGTCAAACCTGGGAACACACAAACCATGTGTGGCCCCTTCACAGGGCTGTTCTACACAATTCCCTGGACCGGAAGAGACGGGTACTCCTTCGTTTCCACTCCGGAAGCAAGTCTCAAGGTGCTTCCCTCTCACGGTTTTCGTGTGTCTTTGTAGCATCAGAACCGTGCCAACTGATTCACCTTGGTTTCTTGGCCACACTGAAAGATGCCGAGGAGGGAAGTGAAAAAAAAATATTCACGACAATTGTCCAAGTAATGTATCACATATTAACATAAAAAATTAAAGATACAATTCAGAGAATTTTCCAGAAGAAAAGAAATAAAAGAGAATATTGGTGTACTTTTATCCACTACTGAAAAAAAGAACTGACTTTGTCTTGACCTAAGGAAATATGAAACTAATTTAATGTTGAGAATTTTTTAAGGTATAATGTTAACGAATGTGTAACATACATACATAATTCTCATTAAAATGTTCTTTTAAACTTTATGTTGTGTAATTCTTCTATCCAATTAAACATGTTAAAAATAAGTTGACATTGCATTTCTTAACATTTCTTAAATATTGTTGCATAAATGTCCCAAGTTTTATCATTTTGAATCATACTAAAGGTCAACAGTGTTCCAGGTGCTTTAACACAGCTAAAATGTTTAGAAATTTTTGCAATATTGCTTTGTAACTGGACTTTTATGTGAAAAAAATCTGGATTATGAATAAGTGATCATGTTAGTTTTATAAATAGTTAAATGTTCCTAAGGATAACCTGGGAGAAAAGACAGGTACATGAGATAGGACTGAGCCAGCTGGTACTTGACATGATGTGTTAACAGAGCAAAATAAAAAGAGAGAGAGAGAGAATATGAAAAAGAAGCTGTGGTCTCTGCAGCAAAGAAGACAAATTCTCAATGGACCACCACTCAACGAAGCCTGGATGCTTACACACAGAACAAGCGGCTATAATGTGGCAAATCCCGAACAGTCTACTGTGGTTGGGGCATAGAAACCCAGCTAAAGATTTATATTGCATTACAGATGTAATGAAAATAAACTGAAGAATTTAAAGTGAGAAAATTAGACCATTTTCTTTAAAAACTCTGTGTTTCTTCTGAAAAGAAGTGGTAAAAATGGAGCATGAGAGCAATAACTCTAATCTCCCAACTGAGATAATCGGATCGAGATTGAGGGAAAAGTTTAATTATAAACTGTCACTTTAGAAATAAAATGACACGAAGGTAGTCTTTAGCTTTGATGCTCTTATCCATAAGATTAAATTATAAAAATAGTTTCCTATAGTCAATTTTTCATATATTAAAAATAAAATCCAGAATCATTTAAGTGGCCTTGACAGTAAATTATACTTTCTGTCCCATCTACAAACATGAATTCACTCTCTCAACCCTACAATGTGTAAAAACATAACCCACTGCCACAAGGGGCCCACTGATCTCCACATATATGATCTGGAACCCATTCTTTGATACACACACACTCACACACACACATACACACATAAACACACACACACCCTTACATTTAATATTATTAGTATTTAAGAAATAAAATCAAACAGCGCAAAAGGTTGTAATTAAAATATAAAATCATATTTTAGATATATTTGAAAGAATTATCAGAAAAGTGTACTTAGTATTCCTCAATTTAATCACAGCATTTATCAATGAAAGATATCAGAAACAGTATTAATCAGCTTCATAATGATCATATGTTATATGCTTTTGAATAATTCCAATTGAAAACTTTTTACTGACTATTGACTAAACATGGTCACAAATACTAATGATTACAGTTGAAAATGAAAAATTAACATATAGAAATAAGATTATACATAACAGCATCAGATGAAATATTTATTACTCAAATGAGAAAGAATAGTTTTGTCTCTGGATTTAGAAATACATAGATGAATCTTCCATTATAGTAAGTGGCTTAAATAGAGTGAGAAGTCCTTAGATACCAGTCATCATGAGTGACTAGTACTTTATGAAAAATACATTTTATTCAGTACAATAAAATAATTTAATTAGTCCCAAATTACAAACTGAGTATTGAGAGCCTCAATTCAGAGGCTTTAGTTGAAGAGATTCAACAGTATTTCATAGTAGACTTTGCTTAAAGTTCAGGTTTTTTCCTATAGGGGAAAAGTGATTCAACTTGGTCTGAAAGAAAACCCGCAGGGGTTAGCATTTCCAGTAGAGGGGAAAAAAATATTGAGTCAATCTCAGCCAGAAGATTAAAATAAATTGCTTGAAAGTATATTACCATGAAACTACATTTGAATCCCCTATCACACTGAATTTTTTAATAGGGAAATGAGTGAGGTACCATACATAACCACTGAGCAGCTTAGAATGTCTCTATTAGTAATTTTGACAGATAATTGGTATACATGTTATTTTCAGAGATTAAAACTAATTTAAATTTCATAATTAATTCTTTGAAGCATGTGAGAATATATATGTTATTTAGAAAAATATAGTTTCCTGGGAACCCTGAGACTACTTAGACAATGAAAGAAATCATGCCTCAGCTTTAAAATATCTTTATCATTTCCTCTCTTAGTCTGAAATATTTTAATTTATTCTTTATTATAAAGTTATTCATTTTATAATAATTTGATCAAATACTATGGTTCCCTTTATGGATTATTTGCCTTTAGTTGCTAAATGAATCAAATGTAAGATCATAGAAGGTTTTATGTACACAAATGATATGTGATGTCTTTCTGTATACATGTTGCTTTTATTGGCTAATGAATAAAGCTGTTTAATCCAATGGCTTAGCAGAATAAAGTTAGGCAAATCCTGTTTCAACCAATGGCTTAGCAGACAAAAGCCAGGAGGGAGAACTAAATAGAGATATTTAGAGAAAGTACCCAGAGTCTAAGAGACTCCATGTAGTTTACAAAGGAGAAAGATGCCCAGAACCTTTATTGATAAGCCACAGACTCATGTCAATACACAGATTAATAGAAATGGGTTAATTTAAGATATAAGATCTAGCTAGAAAGACGACAAAGCTGTTGGTCAAATAATGTTGTAATTAACATAGTTTCTGTGTGATTTTTTGGGTCTGGGTGGTCATAAAATGAATGTGCAGTCTCTGATTTTACATACATATGACCACTAGGAGAGTCTATTCTGATTAGAGAAAAGGGGGTTTGAATTCTGAAATTCTCTTATTCTTTTTTATTGGTTTATTTTTTCTTCTCAAGACAAACCTGCTATAGCCCAGGCTTTCCTAGAACTTGCTCTGTAAAATATATGAATATGTGTGCTTGTGGAGGCCAGATATATGTGTTCAGTTTCTCTAACCAGAGCCACCATCTTTCTTTTGAGATATGGTCTCTCCCTGAGCCACAATGCTTACAGTTTGGTTTGGCTGGCTGACTAGGCATCGCTGTGGATTATCATGTCTTTGCTTTCACCAACGGTCTTAGTTAAAGCTGCTCTCACAAGATCCCTTGCCTGTTTCTAAAAATACTATTTACCTATTTTTCTCTTCTTATTATGCTAATCCTCTTTTTAAAATTCCATAAGACATATCATAAAACTTTACAAGAGCTAAAACTCATTTTACACCGATTATAAATTAAGATGTAAATTTGATCTAAAACCAATAAATGCTTAAATCATTTGTGTTATTTACTTATATCTAAACAGCTTTATTATAATGACTTCAAAGTGAAGTACGATTAACCTGGCCAACATATCAAAGTAAAAATGAATAGGAAGAAATACTTTGCAACATCAGATGTTTTACTGTGCCATTTCTATAATTAAACTGAAGTCAAGGTCACATCCTCTTTCTCTGTATGTACACATGAGGCCTTGAAGAACAAGAACTAACTTTGAGAGAAATAAGTTGGATAAGTTGGATCTTAATGATGTTTGTCATTAAGGGTTTTATATGTGCTAAATCGATTCCAAATGAGTTATTACTGAAATTGTTGTTGTTATAATATTAATCATATTTCTAGAGATTAATTTGCAAATCTACTGACCAACTGTATATTAGTAAAGCGCGTGGCGCTTGTTTTCCTTTCCCGCTTCTCGAGTCGTTTCATCGTGCTGCACCGTGGTGCTTCTCTTTATTATATGGACATCCACAGCTACTTGAATGTATAAATTCATAACTGAAGATGTGTTCCTTTTTTCAATGACTGATTCATGAAGCTGCTTTGGAACCCCTGGGATATCACACTGAGCTAATGAATTTTTCATTAGAGGCCCTATTATAAACGTTTTATCTCCTGAGCAAATACCTAAGTGAAAATCTAACATTCACTGAGCAGCCTACTGTTCGTTCTTATGTTAATGAGGAGGCTAATTGCAAATTTCCCTGGGTAATCTCAATGTCAATTATTCATGAACCCCTGACAACCAATATGACATTTCTGAATGACAGCTCTCAATCCTTTTGTTTACAAGTTTAAAATATGTGCAGATATTTTATAAGTCAGTAAACATTAAGGTTACTAGAAAGTAGGTTTACAAGCAAAATGATATTCTGAAATTATAAACTTAATGTGTTGCTTTTGAATTTATTTGTGGCTAACGCAGTTTGCGATATAAAGTTGCTTTTCTCTTGCTTCCAAAGAAAATTGAAAACATCTTTGCAAACTTTTTATAATTATGTTATTGTATTAGCATTCTTGAATAAGAAATATGCATTTTCAAGAGGATTCTACCTGATTGAGGAAGATAATTATGCCTTTTCTTCCTGAATGATAAATAAAATTAAATTATAATACAAATTATTACAAGAATACTAAGTGAATATTGTTTCCATGATGTTTTTGTATCTTTTGTCATGTGTTGCTGTTTCTTTATCATTTTTGCATTTTCTTGTTTGCTGTCTCTGATCACTCTCCTTTTGATGTTTGAATTCCTGATCTTCCTTTTAGATGAACAATTTACCTTTGGCAGTAGTGTTGCTTATACTCCAAGGTTCTGGGTGTTTGCATCTTTTAAGAGACAATTTTTTGTAACTGTCCCTGAAGTTTCTCAGTTCCCAAGAATATTTAATTATGCCTACGTTACAGTCTTATAGGCATTAAATTCAAAATATATGCTTTACACTTCTGTGTTTTAATGGTTAACATTTTTAACCCTTTATACATTTCTATTAGCTAGGAGACAGGTTTGTTTTCTTTCTTATATCTGTTTCCAGAAATCATCTAACTTAAACGTATGTTTTATAGTACTAATAATTAAAAGTTATCTGAATATGACTATTAGGACAACAATATCAAAACATCTTAAAAGAATAGATGACTAAATATCAAGATAATAAAGACAGAAAAGATATATATATGCCCTCCTTCCTCTGTGAATTGTCTGAAGTGAAAAGAATATATATATATATATATATATATATGTATATGTATTGTAGATATAGATAGATAGATAGATAGATGATAGATAGATACATAGATAGATAGATATAGATAGATAAATTATTTGATAGGAAAACAAGTCTGCAAGCGATTACACAGTGACTTGGTAACTATTATTGATAATATATACATCGTATAATTATATAAATACAGCCTGATTATTTCATTTAATGTTGCTTGCATATAATATATACATATATCATATTTATAATATATAATAAATACTATATATGGGCTAATTAGCTAATCATTTGATATTGAAAAGTTGTATGAACTTAATAATGACTGAAAAAAAGTATTTGTCTTGCCCAACGTCGAACTCTGAATTGTTTATTCAGTACCAAGGAATCCAGACATTTAAACATTATTCTTAATAGATGAAAGAGAAATGATAATAACTGGAGAAATATCCTGAATAACGTTCCTTTTATCTAGTATTGAGAATACTGCTAGCACATTACCTATATATGTTTTATCCCATATACATCAGAAAAACAGTAGTTTCTTCATTGATGTCTTGTCCCACGTTTCAATGAAACATTTTATAATTTGTTAATCACGGACCGGTGGTCAAACCTGTCCCTATATTATAGTCTGATTGTGAACACTTGGTTTTGTTGCTCTCCTCTGGCCAATTTGCTATAAAATCAGATGTTCATAACAATGTTGAATTTGGTTAATACTTTATAGCGAGGTAATTATTAAACAACTTAGAATAAATATTAACCATGTTAAAAATCAATGACATTGCAAAAGATAGAGAAAACAAATACAAGACACAGTAAAGAGAGAATGGCCATCTAACTTCAGTGTCCTTCTTGGGTATACTACCTGCCAAGCCCACCATGAATTCAGCAGTATGGAATTTCAATACCACTTAGTGTGTATCATATTTCCCTTCTACAACTTTTACAAATATTGAAAATACATGTTCAATCTAAGACACATGCTAAAACCCATTTTCTTTCTTTCTTTCTTTCTTTCTTTCTTTCTTTCTTTCTTCTTTTTTTCTTTCTTTTTTTTATTAAAAATTTCCATCTCCTCCCCTCCTCCTCCCCCTTCCCTCCCCTCCCTTCCACCCATACTCCCACTCCCTCCCTCTCCAAGCCAAAGAGCCATCAGGGTTTTCTTCACTATGTTAAGTCCAAGGTCCTCCCAACTCCCCCTAAGTCCAGAAAGGTGAGCAACCAAACTCACAGTGACTTTCTTTCTTTCTTTCTTTCTTTCTTTCTTTCTTTCTTTCTTTCTTTCTTTCTTTCTTTTGTTATTTCTTTCTTTCTTTTCTTCTTTTTTTATTTTACAAATGTCTCTCTGTAGAGTTTGGAAGGTAAAATGAATACAAGAATACACATAAATAAATGGGACATTTTTTTTCATTTGATTACCATTGTTTTATAGTTTTAAAACCTTATCAGCTGCTCTTCTAGAAGATCCAAGGCATTCCTCAGCAACCACATGGTAGAAATCAGCCATCCGTAATCCCAGTTCTAGAGGATATGATAGGTGCAATTCTTCAGGCTTTGGTGGACATCAGCCATGCAAAAAGTACACAGACAAACATACAGAAAATGCATCTATATACATCAAAGAAAAATAATTTAAAAATTATTCTGTCATCATTATATGGTATACTACTAGAGGACTATATTCTTTAATCTTGCTTGAAATATTGATTATGATTTATTTAAAAATATGTTCTCTTCATTATCATTCATATCTTGCTTATCTCTTGCACATCAAGTTTTCCTAAATGACTGAAATATATGTATGTGTATATTTTTCCAACTCTAGTCTGGAATAAAGATCCCCTCAGAGACCTATAAAAACTTATGTGTACATCATCTTTGCTTATGTTCTTGGCTATAGTAAACATTTTCCTTTGGATGTATCTACTGCCATCTCAAGGGGAATGTGGAGAGAAACAGTTGCTTGTTTGACAGTTCCAATATGTATGCTTCTATTTGATCGCAATCCAGGAATTGCAAGGCTTTCTATGTGTGGTTTTCTTTATGCTTATTTAATTTTATGTAAAAGCATTAACATGTGAAATAGTATTTAAGGCTGTAGACAACAATTTTACGTTTTCTTCCTTTAACTTTTGTTATAACTGAGAAAAGATGGAAAGAAAATGTGTTAGAGACAGATGTATTGTCTGACCTACTTGAAATAAATTCCATCAACTCAGAGCAGCCTCAAAACAAACAAACAAACAAACAAAAAGACCTATGAAGCCTATGATATTTAAATATGATTTAGGAAACAAAAATAATCCTGTCTAATTAAAGTCAACATCTCCACATACTGCACACATTTAAACATTGTGAGGTAGGATGTGATTACTGATACAAACCATTTTACTTTGGTTAGCCTAGAGAAAATTTTCACAAGTTCCGTGCCTCGAGAGAACAGTAAGAAACGCATAAAATTCATCTTTAATTAGCTAACTTATTAGACAACGTTGTCAATTCAATGAAATTTATTACTTAAACCACACCGAAAGATTTAGAATTTTGCATCCATGACATGGTCCTTGACATTTGTGGACACTCATATAAAATTCTTCATAATAAAGATAGCTTGTGATTCATGAAATTGGTTCTGCTAATACTACATGAAGAGACATAAAAAACAATCCCATCCTTCTAAAAGAGGAGTGTACAGTCTTTTAACCCATCTGAAGTATGCTTTAAAGTTGCTGGAGTAGCTATTTTGTGGCTTATGACGTCAGCTCTATATTGAAAATAAGGCCTTTGTATTGATTGACTTTGCAGCTCTTCTCTCTCCATGATCTTTTCTATATGGCTGTCTTTGATATCTTCGTGTGATTGACTCTGTGGAATACAATGATGTTTTCGTCATTCCTTTCTATCTGCAACCTTTTTGCAGGTTAAATGGTCCATTTTATTTCTGTGATTATCGCAGGCCTCCAAGTTCTTCCTGCCATGTGGCCAATACTGGTTAGACTGATACATCACCCTGCGTCTCCTTGTCTCAATGTTGGATTGTAAATTTTTCCAACTGCTCATTAATAATTCACAGTGCTTTGTGGAATTTAACCTTTGACATAGAAGCACATATTTAATTACCTCACTCTTCACATTAATGATCTTCCAAGGAGTGCTCCCTGACCAGATTGCTGCGAAGTTATGCACCTTTCACTCTGGATACATTAAGTGGATTTACAGAACCCTGTGACCACTCAGATGAGTAATCAACATGGCCACGGTGGCCATTCAATATTTCATGACAATTAATTAAATACTGAATTAAAAGTGATTACAGAGAAACATTAGACAATTTCGCATTCTTATCTCCCTTCTTAAACACTAGAATATGTACATATATGCATACACATGAATACGAAATTGCACACTTCCTGTGTTACATTGTCAGTGCATGAATATTACAACTTTGTGTGTGTATGTGTGAGTGTGTGTGTGAACTTTTTTTGGTGTAATAATCATTATTTGAGGATAAGAGGAAACAAGTTCTGGGGAAAGGTAATGCTGGCTCTTGTCAAAGCCAAATGTTCTTATTTCTATTAAATGCTACTTCCATTTATTTTTTTGTTTCTGTTTTTCATATTATAAGCAATTTATGGAGTGTTGTTTTTCAAATTGTTTTTCTGGTGTTAAAAACCTTTAACACTTTTAGCAATGAATCAATGTTACATTAGCAGTATTACTTTTGTTAAAGAAGCTTGTATTCTTGTATTTCACCAACTTCATTCAAGGACAGAGAGCCACATTGACCTCAATTTCAGTGTTGGCTCTAGTGCTCAAATGTTTTGTGGCCTTGGGAAATGTACCTACATTCTTCCTCTGTTTCCTCACCTAACTAATTGAGGTCATTATAATAGTAATCTTCACACTGGGTAACCCTGAAGAAAGCATGAAAGCAATTGAAGGGAATCTTAGCCAGGAAACAATTTCCTGACACTGACACCCCTTAAAGTACTCATTCCCAAAATTAGTCCAGTTTCTTAATTTCCTCTTATGCACATTAGAGAAGAATTTAATACACCTCACCACTTTGGAATCTTACCCTGTCACATTGCTCTGAGGTATAGAAACTGCAGGTCATTAAAAGTGACAGTGGGAAATTCCACTGCCCCCTTTGATTGAAGCCTGGTGTGTGTCTACATTCATCTCATTAAGCAAGGTGTTTCATTACTCCTTCTCTTTCTGCTTTTAATGATTGAAGGAGGATATGTGTATGAATTTTAAATATTGTATCATGACAGCTCATATTATAAAACTAAACCTGTTAGGAGAAAATCTTTGAAAATTCAAAAGCATTTATTTTAATTTTATTTTAATTTTTTTCCTTCAGAAAAGTATGTTATAGTTGTTGATATTCAAACACAAGAATGGAATTCTTTTGGAAAATACTAATTACATTTTTAGGATTTATTTTATTTTTAATTATGGGTATTGTCTGTGTCTATGAAGGTATGTGTGTGTTAGTACACATATCTGTGAAGGTCCCACGGGTGTAGGACCCCTTGAATCTGGAGATACAGGTGATTTTCAGCCCTCTGATTATACTTGAGATCTACCCGAGTACTTTTACAGGAGAATTAGGAAGTATTAAACACAAGCCATCTTTTTAGTCTTTTAATAACACTTAACAAGAAAATTAGAGCATACAGTTATTAATCACTAACAAATTTGTCCTTTATTTTTTAAAGTAGTGCTCATAATCAGTGTGGCATGATACTTACACTTAGTTATACCATTTTAACATACAAATGGCAAATTTTATTTAAATGTCTATTGATTTGCTGTTACAATATGCAACTGTAGTTCCTGGGCAGAAAGCATACTATGGAGGTCGTAAAGTCCTAGACTGGTCACATGCCTGGAAAAATAGGCAGGCAAATTGATGAGGAATCAGGAAAAGCAGCTTGAATAATCAGGAAAAGCACCAGATATTTGCCAAGACTTCCTTTATGATGGAAACAGCAGACATTACACTGAGAGAAGTAAATATCAGGGATTGAATGTGCTTTCCTGGTCACAGAGTAACATTAGTGCCAAAGCAGTTGTCACACAGTGGTAGGGATGGCTTTATTTGCTTTGTAGAATGTTTTTCTCTAAGGCTTTGCAATTTGGGAAATTAAGATAAAGTGAGAGAAAAAAAAGGAAAGCTCTGAAAAAGAAAGGTCTGTGATAGATGAGTAAATTAATAATTAATTACACTTTTCTACTGTATGAAGCCCTGCTTATGAAGTGAATAGCATAGAGCAGCAGCATCTACTTCATATTCTAATATGGTAGCAAATTTTTCAAAAGAAAAATTAATTATATACTCAATTATTGAACATAATAGAAATTGTGGCAATCTTTTGTAAACTGCATTGTATGCCCAAAAGTACAATAGTTTCTTCATTGTGAAAACATTCCAACCACATATACTGGAGAATAACTCAAAGTTTGAGTGTAGATATTTATATTTCAAAGCATGACCAGATAATTGATTACTGACCATGAATGTTTTGCTATAGTCCATACACCTCATCATATTTAAAATTTATAAAGTTTTATTTCATTCAACATCACGTCTATCTTTGAGATGTTGTGGATAAAAAGCTGTTTGTCTTTCAATAAGATCATGTTGTGGAGATGCTTCCTGCTTTCCCCTTTAAAATGTTCACAATCCGTTTATGTCAAGAATCGTCATGTAATTTGAACTGGAATGTAACAGCAAGGACAGAAATGTTTCTTTAATGTGTAGGTTATTAAGAAATTTCTTTCTTCAATCAACAAGATAGCTGCTATAAGAAGCACATCATGATTTCTAAAATAATAGTGCAGAAAGTAAATGCAAATGAGAGACATAGGAAGAGCAGCACAAATGAAGACAGAGACTAAAAGGTCCAGGAAGAAAAGAGAGTAGTCCTGGGAAAAGCAATGCAGTTTCTGCAAAACACGGACCACTATGAGCAGACTAAAAACGGTAGAGATTGACAATTGTAAAAATGACAAATTAGAGCAATGTTCACTCTTCTTTTTAGTACAGGTTTTGTTTGTTTACAACCATGTATGAATATTGACCCTCTACAGCAATACTAATAGTTTTGAATGACTAATACATTTGAAAGGGATAATGCCATAAATTAATATGAGTGAATTGAAATGTAGTCTTTTCTTTGGAATTCAAGTAACTGTACTACTCTGTATAAATAAGTGTTATGAGTAGTATATTTTATTTTCATAGTTAAGAATTCTCAACAGATTTTAGATAAAGACAATCATTTATTGTGTATTGCTAACAATGATCTTGTTTCGTTTTTATTACAAGTTGGGATTTTGTAGAGATAAGAAGAAATTACACTAATGCCATAAGTTATAGTGCAGATTTCAAATTCTTATTAATCAAACATCAATTTGGGAACCACAACACAAAGATTATTTTCTGTATTCTTGTAGACACGAATAATGAGTCACAATCACACACTGTGTCATCATTGGGCTGTGGCTAGGGTAATTCCTCATTATGTAAACAATAGAGTACTACACATTCTTTTTCCAATATCGGATATACCACTAAGTGATGGGACCTTACTGGATCACCATTAGTTATGAATTTTTGAAGCAGTTTTTGAAATTAGGAAATTCTGAGAAAAGGCAGTGATTGAAATGTTGCCCTTCAACATACACTCTAATTAGGAGTCCATACCATGAATGAGGGAACCAAAATACATAAAAGGTAATCAAGATGAGAAATGACTAAATATTTAATATTTTGCTTCTTCACCAATGTTACTTTTCAACAACAACAAAAAAGAGAACTTCAGAGTCATGATACATTCATGTCTTTGAACTCTTCTGAGCTGGATAATTAGATTAACAATTAAGAGAATCAGACAAGGTGCAATGATACAGAGACCCAATATGAACAACATGTCTTATTGGGTGACTTTTATTCTATAGACAACTAGTATAAAGTTTTCAGTGAATTTAATTACTTTGCAGTTATAACTATAACTACCAGAATTATAAAAAAATAGTATCATGACTGCATCTCTCTATTCTTTTATACTGTGGCAGAAAAAAGTTGTCCATATTTTTCTTAATTCTGTATAACAAATTACAATTATTTTTGTGAATATGAGAATGCATTGTATATTTATCTGTATAAATGTATCCATATACAGTGTTCATAGTTAAGTTTGTAATTGCATGTGTGTGTGCAGGTTCATGTGTATGTGTGCCATGGGTATGTATTTTTTCATGTTAATATGCATGAATAGTAAGTGTATGTGTATGCTTGTTGGCATGCATGTGAAAGCCCCTTTGCTTTAGGTGTTTTTCTTAATCATTCCCTAGTATGTTCATATATACAATACTTTTTTGATGAGTGAGAAGTGATCATTTAATTTTGTCAAAAGAGGCAACTTGCCCTGGGTATCCCCTGATCTTCCTCTCATGTACTGGGACTACAATTGACTGTCTTGTATATCTAACTTTTACATTGGTTCTCAGGACCCAAACTAATTTCGTGCTTTGTCAGGAAAATGAACCCATTTTTCAAGCTCTGGAATAACAATATTTGAAAGAAGTACCAAGTACTCAAATATAGTAATAGAGAAAGGAATGTGACTGAAATTATTCATGAGAAATAACATTAAGGATATAACTACATCTATGTTTTATGAATTAATTAAAACACTAATATAAATTTGAATATGTCTTTTTTTTTCTCATGGTTTATTTTTTTTTTATATTTAAAAATTTCCATCTCCTTCCCTCCTCCTCCCCCCTCCCTCCGCTCCTCCTCCCCCTTCCCTCCTTGTTAGGTTATAGAATAGGTGTCTTCAAATGATACTTTTAGGTAAAAAAAGCAATTTTAGGAAAAATTAAAGCTGATATGTAAATATTAATTTCTATATATAATACAGCTAAAATACTAAGTAGCATTATGTTGTAAATGAATCAAATGTCTATTGATCAATGGCATTGCTTCAGTTTCTCTTAACAGCACTTAAACCCTTAATTTTTTTAAAAAATTAAACAATATTACTGATTAAATTTTATGTGTTTCTGATAAAAATCTTTGGTGGTTTCTTAGAAAACTATTAAAAATATACTGCTTTTCCTGTTTTTCAAGTATTCCTTTGTATCAATCTTTGAATGGACCACAGACAACCCTCTTCCACTATTTTATGCTTTTACTTGCAATTTTTAGGATAAAATAAATTAAATGTTACTGTACTTCCAACGTCCAATCTACAGCTCTCCCAAGCTAAAGTCCCCATACAATATTGTCTTACGTTCTGGGTACAACAGTAGCCTTCTGTAGCTCTATGCCAACCACTGCTACATCAGGTAAAGAGAATTATTTTCTGCAGCAAATTCCACTGTGCATTGCTTTGTTAAACTGTGATACTCAGTAGGTGAGCAATATTAAAGGCCGTTCCAATTACACCGAGTTTATTGATACATAATCCAATCATAGATCTACGTGTCTGTCTAATATTTCCCTTAGGTAAACACCCCCCCTTTTCTTCAACAAGTAGGTAATGCAAATTATTTTAATTGCTTCCTATACAGAGAATTTTGTTCCTCTCACTAACCTAATTGGCTAAAATGAAAGCTGTCCTAATTACGTTATGTTTACAAACCTCTGCCTAATCTGGCATTCAGATGGAAATCTTCATTTAGTGTCAGGAGAAAACAATAGCAAATGTTTCATAATTGCATAGACATATAGCAGTATATTTCAGAATTTGAATCTCAAACAGTGTCTCCTATATTGGAATGAATATGGTCTTCAAAATTCTGCCATGCTTGGGTATTATCTGAGAAAACTGAAGTCAAAGGAAAATTTGCAGAATGGTCAGTAGAAGCTAAGGAAAGATCTATGGGAGAGGAAAAAGAAACATTAAATCTTCCAATCACAACAGAAAATTAACTCTTAATGCTTTTAACTGTGTAGGAAAAGAGAAATATAACTGAAAATATAGTGACTTTTCTTCATTAAAAAAAAAAAAACAGAGAAATGGGAAATGCTTGACTCAGTCAAGTGTTTGCTCTCCAAACATAAACATGTTAGTTCAACTTCTTATACTTTGTTCAGAAACAAAAGCCAACCTGGTGACATGTTCCTTTAGCCCTAGTCCTAACAGCTAGGGGTTTCACTGCTAGAATCTGTGGGGTGTTTCCTCCTCCTGTCCAGCCAAATTGAAAAACCCAACTTCAATGAATTTTGTCTCAAAAATATGGGTGAGGAGCTACAAAAAATAGATGCTCAATATTGATATCTGACCTTGTCCTGCACATGAACATAGGTATATACAGTTTCCTGTGTAGAAATACATATAGAAAAATACATATAGAAATACATATAGAAAAACACAACACACTCACACAGGAACACACATAAACTAATGAGCAATATGTTTAATTTCCTTTATGCTTCTAAAACTTTCTCAGAAATCTTAGGAAAGCATGAAAATCCTTTTCAGAAACTGCAGATTTCAGTCAGATATCTATAAAAGGATGTTTTATAGTAAACAGGATATGGAATAGGATTAGACTTAATTTGAAAATTCTTCATATTTACTATGGATAAAAATCAAACTTTTGGTTCTGGAGTTTTATGTAACAACACTGCTTATAACTAAATGCTAAACATTTTTTAATCTTATCATTTGCAATGCAGTTCAAGTACTCTTCACAGTTTATTGTGCCTGTCAATATTCCATATCACAATTTTCTACAGAAATACAATATCCTGAATATAATATCTGTAACAGCAGCAATGTCAATATTCTTCAGAGATGTCGAAAATATCAATAAAACAGATAAGAAACTGAATACTGCTGAGGAGATGTCCATATTCATTGCTGGATCTGATTAGTTGTCCCTCGCTACTTCATGGAAAGTGGTTTATCATGCGAGCTTAAGAATTAATTCAGCATAATCTTATGTCAAAAATTCAGAACATAATCTTATGTCAAAAATTCAGGAAAAAAGCATTTTAGGGTTGCTGAATTTTGGAATTATGGAGTTGTCTAGAATTTTCTGTCGTATAATATGACAAAAAGAATAATACATATGTTTATGTTTATTAGGGCTGGCATGTAAGTTCACCTTTGATAACATAAATGAATTTCCTTTTGTTCTGGAAGGTAGAAGCCCTACATGAAGATTTGCTCTATAGGTTTGGTTTCTCCTGATGTTTCTTTTCTTGAGTCTTCCCATTACTTTTTCATGCATGAGGGAAAGACTGATGTTATCAAAAATCCCAATACATTCTTTTTTTTTTTTTTTGGTTTTTCGAGACAGGGTTTCTCTGTGGCTTTGGAGCCTGTCCTGGAACTAGCTCTTGTAGACCAGGCTGGTCTCGAACTCACAGAGATCCGCCTGCCTCTGCCTCCCGAGTGCTGGGATTAAAGGCGCGCGCCACCACCGCCCGGCTCCAATACATTCTTATGGGAAAGACTTTCCCATTAGGTTTGGACCATGAGAAGGGCATTATTTAAGTTATTTCTCTTTTGTGCCCCATGGCCAGCTGCTCTCATGTGCTAATGCAATGGAGCTCAAGTTTCACACGAAGGCTTGGAGACATAATCCAGCACCTAACGCTGTCTGCTGCTGCATCTTTTCTTCATGCATACCATTGGACTAGAACAAAAGAGGGAGTAAGACAAGTATAATGGGCAACTGCCTGCAAAGTACAAGTTCCTTGAAACTTCCAGAAGCTCTGTGTTCTGTATTATTTGGAGAGGTACACTCAGAGGAACACACACACACACACACACACACACACACACACACACACACAGACAAACACACACACATATTATATATATATATACATATATATGTATATATATATGTATATATATATATATGTATGTATATATATACATATATATATATATAGAGAGAGAGAGAGAGAAACAGAGAGAGAGACAGAGACAGAGAGAGGGGGAGAGATAAAAAGAGACAGACACACAGAGAGAATCTATCCAAACTATACAGCTTCTTGTTTGCATGTAACTCTGTAATGGAGATGGAGAGAAAGATGACAGACATGGAAGAAGCTGCAGTGGCTAGTTTTTTACAGGGGACAGCAAGAACAGCTTCCTCTCTCAGGCCAGACAAATCCAAAACACACATCCACATGCCAATGTTCACAGACACACGAGAACTCTGTATAATTTAATTTTGATTGAGACACTGTAAAACAGATAGTCTCAGTTCAAAAGGCTGATCAAGGTTAAGTAGTCATCCAGCATAAAGATTGCCACAGTGTTACCCTTCACACTTTATTATATGTCTTTGGAAATATACCATGGAAAAGAATTCCACAGTTTTTCCCATGCTTTGGGGGAAATGCAATAATTTTTGAAAGGAATATCAGATGCCTAAGAAGAGTGCTGATTGGATTTTTTAAATTGATTTTATTGAGCTCTACATTTTTCTCTGCTCCCTCCCTTCCTCTCCCCTCCCCTTCTACCCTCTCCCATGGTCTCCTTGCTCCCAATTTACTCAGCAGATCTTGTCTTTTTCTATTTACCATGTAAATTAGATCCATGTATGTCTCTCTTAGGATCCTCATTGTTGCCTAAATTCTCAGTAATTTGAATTGTAGGCTGGTGTTCTTTGTTTTATGTCTGAAAGCTGACTGGATACTTACATCATGAAGATATTATAGAAAATTAATGTTTATGCAAAAGAATCTAAAATAAATTAATTTTATTTTATATTGACTTATAGTTTATGGATTAGGATAATATTTTTAGAAACATTTTACTCTGTATTTTTGAGCTAACATATTTTGCTTGGTTATCATTGGAACTCATATTTATGAATGTGTTTATGTTACATCTTCTAATTCCGGGACTCACTATATGTATCATTTTATTTAACTGTCAAACTTGTGTAAATAACATAATTGCCTGGCTATATCACTAGTGGAAATGGATGACAGTGTAAATCCTGAAATTAACAATTCTACTTTTGATAGAAAAGGTTATGATATTGCTACTATAATACACTTTCCTATTCAACCTAGGATTTTAGCTAACTTATAAATTCCAGAACCCAATTTTTAACAAAATATTTTCAGATACTCTTTAACAGTAGCAAATACTTACATATTTCTCAGCCAAGTTTAGCGCATAACTATTGGCTTTCTTTGTAATGAGTTGGTTAAAATTACATCTTATTCTAAAAAAAGAATTTCCTTATTAGGAAATTGTGATTAGTGAAATGTTTTCCTACTCATTTAAATGAAATCTTAAAAATAAAAACATCAACTGAAACATTATTTTAAAGTAAGACAATTAAAATGATAAATAAAATACTAATATGGCAATTTCCACCTTAATTGTTTACTGAGATACTAGTCTGTGAAAAATACAACAGTTTGAAGTTAAAATGCCTGAAATAGTTCTTATAAATGAAGATGAGAAAGGATGAAGGAGGCGGAGACTTAAGATCGTGTCCTATACTCTCAGAGAATATAGGGAAAATATCTATATAACCATTGACCAAGAAGGAAATTCCTGGAAGTCAAGAGATAGACAGGCTACAATTCTGGACACTTATCATAGAGGACAAATTTGTGGTAGAGAATTTAGCCCAAAACTAAAGCATCTTCAACCCTGGTAACAGGATACATTCATATTTGTTTGGTAATGACATGGCTTTTGCTGAAAAATAACTCGTTTCAGATGAGAAAATAAACTGGAATAATTACTGAAAGTCTGAATAAACTTACAGTCTTCATTATCAGGAACAAAATCCCCAATAAACTTAGAGAGAATTTAGTCAGACTTAACTACAGCTATGATAATTAACACAGAGCCAGGAAGGAAATGATTCGGGACTCATTAAAATTTTAACACCTTGATACAATGTTAGAGTTCATAGAAAAGATGTGCTATAGAGTTGAATTGAGACTACGGATGAGGTTTAGGCCTATTTCTTTGAAGACTGCACTTATAAGATGTAAATATTCACTTCGATTCTTATTTAAAATTTGTAAGCAAATTGTGAATCATGTACTTATTTCTAGAACATGTGCAATATTCTTTGAAATTTTTCAGCAAATTAGGGTGTTGCTATTAGGTTAAAAAAACGCGATGCATGGAGATAAAGACAGAGCCCCACATTGGAGCACCGGACTGAGCTCCCAAGATCCAAATAAGGAGCAGAAAGAGGGAGAACATGAGCAAGGAAGTCAGGACTACGAGGGGTGCTCCCACCCACTGAGATGGCGGGGCTGATCTAATCGGAGCTCACCAAGGCCAGCTGGACTGGGTCTGAAAAAGCACAGGATAAAATTGGACTCCCTGAACATGGCGGACAATGAGGGCTACTGAGAAGCCAAGGACAATGGCACTGGATTTGGATCCTACTAGACATACTGGCTTTGCGGGGGCCTGGCCTGTTTGGATGCTCACCTTCCTAGACCTGGATGGAGGAGGGAGGACCTTGGTCTTTCCCTGTGGGAAAGAACCCTTACTACTCTTCAGACAGTAGAGTGGAAGGGGGAGGGGGAGGTAAATGGGAGGCGGGGAGGAGGCAGAAATTTTTAATAAAAAAAAACATTTAAAAATTATTTAAAAAATAAACCTAACACATGTTTTTAGATTTTTATGTAAAGGCAGATCTTTTACAAGAAAATTTGGTAGTTCATACCATGTGTATTTGATGATTATAATTCCTATGGACCCAGAAAGCTGTGGACAAACATCAAAATAGAAAGGAACACAGATATGGTGGCACTTTAGTCTTTGTCTTAATTTATTTATGGGAGGAACTCAGAAGGATTTGATTCATTTAATGCCTCTGAATGTTAGAGATGCTGAGATAAAATTACTCATTTATTAACTCACTAATGTTACTTTCATTTTGTTTGTAATGTTATTTGTAACCTTGTGGAGGTTCAGTATGCAGATGTATAAACAAAGTAAGACCCCAAATGAAAAATCACTACTAGACAAGCTAGTTTTAAAATCAATCAATCAATCAAAAAACAAAAGAAAACAAAACAAAACCAAAAACAACAACACAAAACCCAGCCACTACAGCCATCAAGTTTTCTGTTTGTTTTTTGTTTGTTTGTTTGTTTGTTTGTATTAAAGGATAAACCTACTTCTTTGCCCATTACCTCAGAGCCCCATCTAGCGTGTCATCGGGACCTACTTCTCTCAGGTATGAAGTGCAAATTAAATTGTTTTCCAACCCGCTTCTCAGATGTTTTGAAAACGTAGCTAATCCTCAGCTGCTGTAAATATCTGATGTCATGAAATAGTTGTGCGTGTCTGTATGTGTCTGTGTGTGTGGACACATACCCCAAATCCCGTGTATCTTCATCAAATTCTACGACCCTTCCTTGGTTTCAGTCTTGATCCAGGCTGCAACAGCAGCAGTAGGAGCAGAAGTGACGTCAGCAGCCACAGAGGTATCAGTCACAAATGTAAAAGGATCATCCAAGAAATCCTTCAGTTCGTCAGCAAGTAAAAAGAAGTGCTCAGTCTCTACAAAGGCCAGACTGGTTTAGGGATATAGTGTGGCACTGAGGCCACAGTCAGGGAATCATCTGCAGACAAGCAATGGCAACATTTCAGGCACCCTCTAGGAAGGGAGAGTGCAGAGTTGGCTTCCTGGTGCCAAGCGTTTCCGAACTGTTATCCTTGCTGCACCACCTGGATGATCCGCCCAAAGAGAGATGTTCAGCATATTCAGCCCTGTGGCTTCAATGGTTCCCACTCCTGTCTCCAGCTTTTATCAGTGGCACATCGCCCTGAAGCTTTTAGTGGTGATGCCTAAAGCCTAGAAGAAAGAGTAATTCTCAGGCCTCATACCAGTGATCAGGGATGTCACATCGAATGAGGAAATGACATCAGCAGTAGAGGAAGCTTGTACATTATTGGCCAGCAGCATGTTCTTAACCTTGGTAAGGTTCTGTTTGGTGAACACAAATCTCACATTCCCCCAGATATGAGGGAATAGTTTCCCAGAGCTTGGTTGCTCTATCACCAGGCATCTTCATTAAAATGATGTCACCTTTAAACCCTTTGTGGAAATCCCTGTGGCAAGGCCTTGACATCCAGGGAAAGCAGGGTGACCCATAAATCCAAATGCTTCCTAAATATTATGCAACATTTGATGATTATCCAAAGTATTTTAACATGGGAGCTGACCATGTGGGCTCCAAGCAGATGCAGCACATCTATCTGCCTGTCCCTGCCAGGGAAGGCCATGGTGTTGATAGGCAATTCCAATATCTTACCATGATTCCACACATTGTAATTCTGATGAAAAGTATTAGAAACTATATTGAAGATTATGCTAATGTCTAAACACCTTAATTTTTAATTACATAATATAATATGAGGAGTGCATAAAAGAATGTAATCGAGAACACGTGAATAAGCCAGAAAACAAGTCTCCTCATTCCTTTTTAGACTGAGTTGCATTTTATTCTCTATTTACTCATTTAGAATGAGTTATAAAATGTTCAACAATAAAGTCATGAAAACTGGTCAAATGCAATTCACACCTAAACATAATTGTTTAAAATACTTAGAAAATATTTTATTTTATCATAGGATGATATAACATCTGTGTTACTTCCTTGCATGTCAAGTATGATTACTAAATGTTTCAAAATAACAGTTGTCAGGTTTCTCAAAGTGAAACTGCTTTGAAAAGCATTAAAATTCATTTCTCTAATGCATTAACGAAAATCTACAACAATCATTTAATTATTCAGATTATTAAAATGATGTGTATCGTGTCTGAAAATTAGTACAAATATTTAAAACATTTCGTTAATTAATGCATACTAATGAGCTGCATCTAATGTATTTGTGGTAGTCTTGCTAAACAATAGCTTTGTTTAAACTAATATCTTCCAAACAAGTAGCCATTTATTACTATTTTAAAAAGTTAGGAAGGTAAAGAAAATTACATTACATATAATATGGTCAATTATTTCCTCTCTATAAGATGCTTCTGTCAATTCATTTACACACGATTAACAGACATAAAATATTCATATCAAAAAGAGTACAAATTGTCTCTTTTTTCTCTTCCAGTGTGTGTGCACTGGTATAATTGTGCACTAATATTAATTACATTTTTAGAAGTTATTGAATGCTGCTCTAAAATGTCAAAATTGAAGATATACCTGGACTTGGATTTATAGCAATAAATTGTATGAAATTAGCTGGTTACATATAATATTCAAACTATATTTTATGAACTATTTCCAAAGGTAAGTTGTTAATATGTCATCTATTTTATATATTAATTTGTTTCATTGGTATAAGCATAAAAATATAGAATATTGATTTTAATCATTCAATAAAACAGATTTGAATATTTCTCTGGTGAAACTTCACAAGTGTCTTGTGCTTCCCTACTTAAGTACAGACATGTAACAGAACTCAAACACACACATTGTGATGGTCAGTGTAAAACCATGGAAACGTGACATGAAACAAGCTTGCTGCAGCTGATTCCTCTTCTACTTCTCCTCCTCCCCCTCCTCCTTCTTTCATGTGTCCTATTCATCATCATCATCCTTTTTTAATGACAGCATGCTTTGTGTAGCCCTGGGTATCACTCTGCAGAGCAGGGTGAGTGCCAACTTAAAGATGTTTCTACCTTGTGCTGTGGTTAAAGGCACTTCTCCATACCTTGTTAGAAAGCTGCTAGCTTCTTAACAGGATGTGGGAGAGAGTTTTTAAATAGTGGGAAAATACACAAATAATTGGAAAAAAAACAACAAGATAACTTTTAAAGTATTAAGTGGAACGGGTATTAAACCTACTAGAACTTGCAAAGTACTTACTAATCCTCATACATATTAACTGCTATATATTTCATAAAAATACATGTTGTAAAGTAGTTGATTCAACAACAGTGGATAGATGAGTGTGAGTCAGATAATGGGGAAAGGTACATGTAATATAAACTGAAGGAGAGTTGAAAATCTGAGAACTTTACACAATGTATCCATGAGATGATAATGACTATATTTAATCAAAAAATGCATTTCATTATTTTTACCTTAAATCTCAGCTAGATTTCTTTTTAGAATTGATCCATCTGCAAGAGCAAAATTACTGGAAAGTATTGAATTATATAAGAAAAATTAATGTTGGTTTATGTAAAAATATTCTGGATTATGAAAAGAAAATTAAATAGGAAGATGAATAATATCAGATCATAGAATAACCTACTAAAATTTAAATAATATTAAATACGTTTTGCAGTGTAAAGACCGGGTTAGAATCTGTAAAACTTGAAGAACAGCGGCATAAACTAAATTAGAATGCACCACCTGGAAAATCTCATACAAACTGTTACAATTGCACTGTTATTTGAAACCTTTATGATTTTGAATCACAGAGCAGGAAGCACAGATGGAGGAAATGATAAGAAGGCAAAAATTTCCCCCTTGAAGCAACTTAAGTTCAGCAATCACATCGAATCTGTAATGTATACAAGCACACTCTAGGCAGTAGAGGAAGCCCGCTTGGCTCTCAGTGATAAACGCTGTGATTTCGTGTATCATTTCATCTCATTTTGGATGTTGGCAGGATGTAATAATTTGATAATAAATGAGAACATCTTTAAGCACATAGTTGGAGGCAAACAGCAATTGGTAATCTTCCATGTTTATTTCTTTTTCCTCCATTTATAGTCACACTTGTAATCAAGAAGACAAGCAGTAACTGATGACGCGGGGGTACAAATGCCAGTGTACTCTCTAAAGTATTGGGGTTTTTTAATCAAATCAGAATTTATTTAAATGCTTGTTTTTTTTTTTATAAAAAACTTCTATTTAAAACTTTTTTCACTGGTAAATTAGAACAAAATCTAGTGAAAATATGAATTCAAATAGAAGTTTTCTCAAACATATATCTAGGGAAACCCTTACTTTCGCATAACTGGCATATGAAATATGCTTCTAAGTACATCTAGAGGTTGCAGTATCTCAGAGGCTATAACCACTATGTATTTCTTTAAAGTGCAAGTAATGGAAAGAGATTATATTAAGGAGCAAGGGACTTAAACCAGAATAAATAATAATCCTGATTATTGACCCAACTCACAGTTCTTTCTTTCTGTATGGGTTGTTTTCAGCCTTACGAAACGCATTGTTTCTCTTGGTTCTTTACAGAATACCAATTTACATAAAAACACATTGTGCTTAATTAAGCAGCTAATTATATAAAAATGGCTGTCAGTCACGCAATAGTAATTGGCTATTTTCAAAGTAAACAATGAATTTCACTACCATTTTTTCAGTGTAGTTTCCATGTAGACAATCCCATAATTGCTTTACTTAAGATATATTCAAGATACATGTGTCACGTGGTGTAATTATTAAAAAGAAAATTAATCAACATATTTCATTGATTATAGTTAACTAACAATATATTTTATTACATGTAAAATGGAATGTAAAATAGAGATTTTTTAGAGATGCTAATTTTGACTCCAGCACGGGATGGTGCTCTAATATGAATGTCTTGCATTAGACGGGGTGTAAACTCAGAAACCACAACCGGACAATGAGCAGAGATTAAAAGACCTTGGAGCAATCCATCCTCTATGGGTTGTCTTTTCCAATCCCCCGCATACACTGTTGAAGGGTCAGGGATGACAAGTCAGAAGGATCATAAGAATGAGAGGTGTTGAATGATTCCAAGGAAACAGTATCTCCCAGACACAAAAGGATAGATGGATATATGATCCACAGGGCTTTATAACTTCATCCCTCCAAGACAGATGGAGTCCCATACTGAGAGGCCAAACAAACTGGTTCCACCCATAACCAACAAGCTATGTGCACTTGATACCCACTCGGAATGGAAAGTACGTTTTCTCCAAGGGAGTGATAAAGGAGTATATAAACCATACTCCAGGACAGGCAACATGGCCAGGATTAGTTGGCAAACAACAAACAGATTCTACACTTCTGTGTGTGACTGTGGCTGGGAGGATTTGGGTTTGGTACTTTTTCCCTTACTTGTTTTATGTTTGGATTGACTTTTGCTGTTGTTTGTGGAGAGAGATAAAAGGGGAGAGGGAACATGAATAGGTTGAATTGGGAGATAGAAATATTCTCTTTGGAGTGGATTTGGGAAGTCCCGGGGGAAAATGTTATCAAAATATACTGCATGAAAAACACCTTTTCAAATAAAAATAATTTTAAAATAAAAAGTAATTGTTTTTATGATGAGGTACCAAACCATAATGACTTTAAACATTGTCATTTTATCTCAAGTGCATTTATTACTATTACACATAGAAAAAAGCTATTTTGGATATGTATATATATATATACATAGATATAATATATAATGCCATTTCTCTATTAATATCCTACATAGTTATTGTTTCAATGGGAGGATGGCTCTTGAAACATCTTGAATTGCTATGCAAACTTAGCTTGTTTTCAATCATGCTTGTCTATGAGTTATATAAAAGATGTAACCATTAGTGATGTTGGTCTCAGTAATCTTAGTAACTGAAACATTATGCTGGACTCTGAAGAAAGGGATGCCCTGACTTCCTGATCCAATCCTCTTTCCTCTTTTCATTCTCTCTCTCTCTCTCTCTCTCTCTCTCTCTATATATATATATATATATATATATATATATGTGTGTGTGTGTGTGTGTGTGTGTGTGTGTGTGTGTATACACGTATATATACGTATATATGTATATATATATACGTATATATATATTTCTGTGAATTTCACAAAGTTTTTTCTCATCAACCAATTCTATTGGGTCTTCTTAGTCTAATATGAACAGTAGCAATTATTTTTCCTATTCCACCTTATCACAATCATAATATTTGTTTTTTTTCTTTCAAAGTAAAATAATGTTTATCTTAGTTACTTTTTCTATTGTAGAAGAGATTTGCCATAACCTTGGAAATTTATAGAAGAAAAAGTTTCTTGTGGCTTGCTGTTTCACAGGGTGAACATATGCTCATCATGGCTGGGAGCATGGCCAGGCAGAAGTAGGCAGGCAGGTTGTTAATAAAATAGCAGAGAACTTACATTGCATCCACAGGCAACAATTAGAGACAGATGTGTGTGTGTGTGTGTGTGTGTGTGTGTGTGAGAGAGAGAGAGAGAGAGAGAGAGAGAGAGAGAGAGAGAGAGAGAGGAAAACAAATTGGAATGACATGAATTTTTAATTCGCAAGGCTTGCTTCCAGTGACAAACTTCCTCCAGCAAAGTCACACACCTTAATATCTCCCAGACAGTTCCACCAAGTAGAGACAAAGCATTCAAATATGTACAATTTTGTGGTCCATAGTCTTTTAAACCACCACTTTTTTTTGTAGTACTTAGTGTTGTAACAATATATAACACATTTTTGGGAAGGAGTAAAAGCAGTACCTTATAATTTGGGATGTGATATTCATGTATTTCAAATAGCCAGCCTAGCACAGGAGTGGCCCTCATACCCAGAGACTGAAAAAAGAATTGAGTCAGGAAGGCAGGGCATCCGTATCTTCAGAATCCAGCATAATGTTTCAGTTACCGAGACCTGTAGTGAGGAGCTATGGGCAGGCCTGCTTTTTCATCCTGCCTGGCTCCAGCACGGCTAGCTTAACACGTGAAATAACAACACACAAACTGTATTCTTTTAAACACTGCCTGGCTCATTAGTTTCAGCCTCTTACTCACATCTTGACTAACCCATATCTAATAATCTGTGTAACACCATGAGCGGTGTCTTACCGGGAAAGATTCAGCATGTCTGTCCTGGTGGCTGGTTCCATCGCATCTCACTCCCTAAGCAGAGGCATGGCAGTCTGTCTAACTGAGGAGAGGCGTAGCATCTGACTGAGCCATCTACCTCACTTCCTTCTTCCTGTCTGTCTACTACGCCCACCTAAGGGCTGGCCAATCAAATGGGTCAGGCAATTTCTTTATTAGCCAATGAGAGTCCTTCATCAGAGACCAACATAACTGATGGTTACATCTTTTAAATAACTCATAGACAAGCATGACTAAAAGCTAAGTTTGCACAACTCTTCAAGATGTTTCAAGAGCCATCCTTTTATGGGAACAATAACTACATAGGATAGTAATAGAGAAATGGCATATCAGGCCGGCATGCAGTACACAAAACCTTTTGGATTCACAAGTTTGTTGACATTGTGGGCATCTGTGAATTTGATTTTCTTTTTCTTTTCTTTTCCTTTTCTGTTATAAATATCTCATAGTGTTTAAGCAACTAGCCAAAAGCTGTGGTGTTAATAAAATTATTCTCCTTGAATTCTTATTTCTCCCTTCCTTCCTTCCTTTCTTCCTTCCTTCCTTCCTTCCTTCCTTCCTTCCTTCCTTCTTTCATTTTCATTAAAAATTTACTTTTTACTTTACATACAAACCTCAGTTGGCCCTCACTCCCCTTCTCCCACCCTCATCTCCCCCATCTGCTCCTCAGATGGGATAAGGTGTTTTGGGTGGAATCAACAAGGTCTAAGATATGAACTTGAGGCAGAACTAAGAATCCCTGCCCCAATCAAGGCTTAGCAAGATATCCCACCACCGGGAATGGACTCCAAAAAGACAGTTCTCACAACTGGAATAGGTCCTACTGCTACAGCCAGGTCCCTCTCCCCACTAAGAGATCAAGCCAAATAACTATCATCCATGTTCAGAGGATAGTTTGGTCCTATGAAGATTCCACAGCTGTCAGCCCATAATCCGTGAGCTCCTACTAGCTTGGTTCAGCTGTCTGTGATATTCCCCATCATGCTCTTGACCTCCCTTGTTCATATGATCCCTCCTCCCTATTTTCAACTATGTTCATAGCATCAATATTTGCAATAGCCAGAACCAGCAAACAACCTAGGAGTCCAACAATTGAAGAATGGATAAAGAAAAATGTTGTATATTTATGCATTTTATTTATACATTTTACTCATCAATAAAAAACCAATGACATCTTGAAATTTTCAGGGAAATGGATGGACTAGAAAAAAATTATCCTGAGTGAGGTAACCCAGGCCCAGTAAGACATACACAGTATATATTCACTCATAAGTGGATTTTATATGTAAATCAAAGTATAACCAAACTACAATCCACATTCCCAGAGAAGCTAGGTAAAAAGGGAGACCCTAAAAGGAGCACACATGAAGGGCCCCAATGGAAAACCCAAAAGATGCTCAATCATAATACAAGGACATTAGTTCAACTATTTGAATAACAGCATTATTTGTAATAGCCATAACCTGGAAACAACCTAGATGCCCCTCAACCAAAAAAAAAAAAAAAAAAAAAAAAAAAAAAAAAAAAAAAAAAAAAAAAGATAAAGAAAATGTGGCACATTTAAACAATGGAGTACTACTCAGAAGTAAAAGCGATTACATCTTGAAATTTGCATGCAAATGCATGGAAATAGAGAAAAACCATCCTGAATGAAGTAACCCAGACCCAGAAAGAAGAGCATGGTGTGTACTAACTCATAAGTGGATACTAGCTGTAAAGCAAAGGATATTGAGCCTATGGTTCATGATTCTAGAAAAGCTAGGTAACAAGGTGAACCCTAAGAAATGGGAAATAGACAAGATTGTCAGACAAATTGGGAGCATGGGGATGAGGATAAAGGGGAAGGTGGAAGGGGAAGAGGTGGAGAGAAAGGGAGGGGGAGGAGAACTCGAGGGAACAAGATAGTTGTGATGGAGGACTGACAGAGGTGAGAGCAGCAAAACGATATTTTAATTGAGGGTTCCATTATGGGGCTAGCAAGAAACCTGTCACTAGAGAAATTCCCTGGAATCCACAAGGATGATCCCAGCTAAGACCCTAAGCTATAGGAGAGGGTACCAAGCTCGTCTTGTCCTGTAGTCAGACTGATGAATATCTTAAATGTCACCATAGAACCTTCATCCAGCGACTGAAGGAAACAGAGGCCGAGACTCACAGAGGAGCCTAGGGCTGAGCTCTCAAATTCAAGTTGAAGAGTGGGAGAAATGAGAATATCAGCAAAGAGGTTAAGACCATGATACCCACTGAAACAGTTTACCTGAGCTAATGGGAGCTCACCAACTCCAGACGGAGAGGGCAGGAACCAGCAAATGTTTACACTAGACCCTCTGAATGTTGGTAACAGTTTTATGGCTGGGCCACTGGAGTGGCACCAGGATTTATCCCTACTGCTTTGTTGGGACTAATGAGTCCTGGCCTTCAGCTGGATGTTGAGACTAAAAAGTCCTGGCCTTCAGCTGCTTTTCCCCCCTAAAACCTTCTAATTTAAGTTACTAGAAGCTGTGCCTAGTTTAGAGGATCAGAGGCTGGGATTTTCACGTGTTGACCATTGATTGCAGTGTATTTAAGTCTTCATGGTTCTAATAAAGAGGGGCTTTTAGTATCAGTGTTTGAAGGTCTGTGTGTCACTCTGTTTTGCATGTGTATTCTCAACCTCCAGCCTCTTGCCTGATGCTCGAGAACTGGGTACTAGCACACAGAGCGCACAAACCAGGGCGCGGTGAGAGGCACTGATTGTACTAAATTTTGGGAACCTACTCTTTTTGGATGGTCTAGATATAGTAGAGAGGGCCTTGGATCTTCCACAAAACAATGTGTCTTACCATCTCTGTGAAGTGGATGGGAAGGTCGGGTGGGGGTGTATGTGGAGGGAATAGAAGGAGGGACAAAAGTGGGAACTGGGAATGATATGCAAAATGTAAAAACAGTTTGTTTTCTTTTAAAAAAAAAATAAATCACCTGAGTAAACTGGGAGAGGAGATAGAAGGAAGGGAATGGGGGATGGGAAATGAGGAATCAAGAAGACTGAATTGGGGGAGAGAAAAAGGGGGCGATGAAAGAGATATTTTGATAGAGCCATTTGGGGGTTAAAGAAAAACCTGGTATTAGAGAAATTCTCAGGAACCGCCCGAGAGGACCCCTGCTAAGACTCTTAGCAATAGTGGAGAGGGTATCTAAAACGGCCCGGCCCCTCCCTTTAATCAAATTAGTGCCTACCCTATGTCATCGTAGAACCTACATTAAGTTACTGATGAAAGCAGATGCAGTGACCTACAGCCAAGAACTGGGCTGTGCTCCTGGAATTCAGTCAAACAACTGGATTTTCCTCTGCAACTCCTTTTCTTTAAGTTTCTGCAGACTAAGCAGCCACTGGTTCTTCTGGTAGTGGATAGTCACCTCTTCTCCAGCTGTCACTGCCTAGCACTTCCAGCCAAATTCCTTTGATCCAGATTCTCAGGTTAGCAAATTTTCTTGTAAGTTTCAGCAGGGAGGATCCCATAGATGACATAGTGCATAGTGAAACTGTCTAGGGCAGCAGCTTCACCTATCTTGGTCTTGTGGGAGAGCAACCTAGAAGATGACCTCTTCCAACAAGTAAAATTCTCTGCAACATGTTCTGTAGACACCTGGACAAGGAGGAGGTCTGTCTTGGGGCCTGATTTATTATCTATGGTTGCAGGGGTTGAGGAAATTAAATCAGAAGATAAATGCAGCTTCTTGTTTTCCTTATCACCTGCCCTTGTTTCCTCATTCATAACATGCCTGCTTCTTCTAATCTTGCATGTAACATACAGGTGATAGGTACTTTTATTTATATAAACATATGGTTTCAACTTTTCCATAATAATTTTTAATAATTTGGATGTGAAAATGTTGTGTCTAAAATATTTCCCTTTAGTGAAACCTCTAAATGAAGCTTTCCAGAGTAAAGATAGAAAACTTGATGAGAGCATTTTCTAATGAGTAATCAATAGACTCAAGAGTTGTGTAAATCTCATGCTTTACAGAAACCTTAAATAAAACAGTAGATCAAAACAACAGATGTTTGCTAACTTTACAGAAAGTGAAAAAGATCTCAAATTTCCTGGAGCAATAATCCCTTTTATATTGAAAAAACTTAATTAGGAATATATTTATTGTATCAAACATATCTTCTTAAATTTATTAGTGTACACAGAAAATAAGCAGACATAATCAGTGTACAAAAACATCAGTAGCAAAATGGTTGAAGGTACTCATGGACTTCAGGAGTGGATTTAGGTAATGATGCATTTTATAATCACCTACCTGTAATCTTTAGTGTCTTAAGACACCCTGAGGATGAATACCGAGGCTTGAGAGCGAAGGGTATGCAATGAAATCAATGCTCATAATAATAATGAAAGAATCTAGGGAAAATAAATTCATCTACTGAACAGACAGTCAAGTAATAATAATGAATAAATCTTGAAACAAAGATTGTCAATGTATCCAAAATGTTGGACCACTACTGCCATTGATGTGACAAAGTACTGACTTTGGGTTAGACCGCGGCTAAATTGTAGATAAAGTGGCACTTTTAATAATTGATTTACACTTTTTGCATTAGGGATTACTATTCTGTAGCCCATGGCACCTATCAGTCTTACTGAGACTCCTGCGCTGTTTATAAATGTTGAGACTCAGAGATATGAGATCATACTACTCAGTCTCTCGCTGCAGACAGCAAACACAGACCCCTTAAATGATTTTGAAATATTTTGAAAATATATTATCTATTGAGTCATCCTAAAGGTTAAATGGTCATGAAATATTTGAAATGATTTTCTAAATTCAAAAAAAATGAGAAATCACAGAAAATAAAAGTGTTCAAAAATTTACTATATCATAGAGGAGTCAAAGTATTATTTTGTTGAGCTCCACAAAAACCTGTATATAACCAGAAAACTGAAACATTTCTTT